>NW_028301539.1:30107500-30457500 GCF_042242905.1 Orbicella faveolata | reverse complement strand
GAACAGCATGCATCGAGACGTTTGCTTAGCACTCATCATGGCTCGCACTGCCCTCCTGTTAAAAGCTTGGAATTTCACTTTTCCTTCAGACACATGAACGAAGCCGATTCCAGCTCGATAATTCTGAAGCGCCATTCCCTGCAGTTCGGTGATTGTCACTTCGTACAACGCGTTCAAGCTCCGTTGACCATCGATTACTGGCTGCGTCAAAACAGTCTTGAGTGATTTTCTGTTTACAACCTCGTGCTGGCAGAAAATCCCAATGAAAACTGCGCAGACTAAGAAACAGTAGAACGGTGCACCTTTGAAATAGCCACCATTAAGAGCCAAGGCACCCAAGAAAGAGGCCACAAACATCAGCCCTGTGAAACGCAAGAACAGCACGCAATCGATGTAAGTGGGCAAAGGTCGCCGAAAGTAAGGTCGGCTCTGAGTAATGAAGTGATTGGAATAGGCATACGGAGAATTCCGTATTCTCACAGTTACTCCAACATCTTCTACTTGCACTCGAGTATGTTGAACTCCTCTGGCTTCAATGGCAGGCAAAAGCGGAGCTGTTTCCGACATCTTAAGCAACCTGGTATTGTGGTAAGCGGAAATGTGAACTAAATAGCTGAAATATCATGAGCATATGTAATGAAAACAGTCGTACAGAGTACAGAACATTACGCGGCATTCTGAAAACATTAAAAACCTTCAGTTTTACCTGATCCAGGGATGACGCTTGAAGAAACGAAACTTAATTCAAAAGGAGTAAAGATTAACGCGTTATGGTTTGAAAGCCAATCAGTTTGATTTTCTTAGAAAGGAAGGACATTTTTTTATAAGGTTACCATTGAAGGTTCCAGGGCCCTCTCCATTCCTCTTTGACCGGTCACGCTAGCTTAACCACCGGAAGTAATAATGTCTGACTGTGAGTTCTCGTCTAGATACTTGAATTTTTAATTTCAAGATGAGAGAATCATACTTTGCTTTGTAAGAAATATATTCTTACCTTTCTGCCATCTACAGTAAAACCCCCTCGGCCGAGAGGACTTAGATCAAGCAACACCATGAATATTGTAATTGAGTTGCTTTATGATCTTAAGGTGGTATGGTACCCTCAAATGGACCAAAAAGTTTGTTTAAATATGGTGAAGAAAGATCAATTGTGTGCTATTGCACTCAAGAAGAGAAATTAAATTTCTAGAGTTTTAATCAAAATGGTTGCTATGGAAGCCAGCCACAGCCTTTTGAAGTAGTGTTTTATAGTATTGATGCCAACACTTCCTGCTCTTTTACAAAACAAGATTTGACTGTCAAATAACCATATCATGTAAGTTTCTGTTTTGGTCTGTGCAATGAACCTAAGTTTTGACAGTTAACTCTTATTTTCAGTGCTTTTTACAGCTTTATTTAGAAATAACCTTATTTTTTACCACACCCAGTGGACAAATCTTCTCATGTCACGTGACAGACCTTAAAATGTTACGATTTTTTTGGTTTATGACATCACGACACTATTTGTCTTTGATCAGCCCAAGTTTCGGGAATTTTACTTAAAAACCTTGCAAAGTAGAAATGTTGGCACGAAGTCAGTCGGTCCAAAATTAAATTTTGGAGAAAAATGCACTTTAAGTTTCTTACATGAAGTATCAAGCATTTAACAAGCCACAAATAGTGGGGGGGTGCAGATTGGATCCCGGGGAAGGGGGTGCAATGGTTGTTCTATTTTGTAAAAAGTTACCGCAGTTGTGAGAAATATTCCTTGTCATAAGGGAAATGAATGAGCCTGTGATGGCAATTTGAGGCAAAGCTTTTCACAAATAATAATACCAATCGAGTTGTGCATGTCTTAAAAGTTTTTTTCTAAATAGTTTAGTTCATATAAGTTAAAAATAATCTATATTTTTGGTCACGTTCTTATAGTTAACAGTCGTTGCTATGGCTGTTGCCACGTGAAAAAACTTATACCACTGTGTACTTTCCTTAAATTTCACACTCATCTGGAAGGAAATTCAGCAAGATCATGTCAAAATGTTTCTGACAAGTCCTCAAGGGTCTTAAGTCTTGTATTTCCAAGAAATTGAATTTTTCATGAACATCGCTATATTTTAGGGTACCATACCCCCTTAATGTGGAATGGTCCCCTAAATTGGACCAAAAAGTTTGTTTAAATGTGGTGAAGAAATACCATTTGCGTGCAATTGCACTCATGAAGTGAAAATAAATTTTCAAGGTTTTACTGAAAATGGTTGCTATGGCAACCAGCCACAGCCTTTTAAGCTTTTAGTTTATAGCATTGACGCCAACAGTTCCTGCTCTTTCGCAAAACAACATTTGATTTTCAAACAAGTATATCTTGTAAGTTTCTGTTTCGTTCTACGCAATAAACTAAAGTTTTCACAGTTAACTCTTGTTTTCAGTGCTTTCTACAGGCTTTATTTGGAAATAACCTTATTTTGCACCAAATCCAGTGAACAAGTTATCTAGTGTCACGTGACAGATGTTAAATTGTTATGATTTTTTTAGTTTATTGCATCACGACACTATTATATTGGTCTTTGATTACCAAAAATTTCAGGAATTTCTCTGAAATACCTTCCAAAGTAGAAATGTTGGCGTGAGGTCAGTTGGTACAAAAGTAGACCGTTGAGAAAAGTGCACTTTAAGTTTCTCACATGATGGATTTTCAAAAGCATTTAGCAAGCCAAACATTGCAGGGGGAGATGCAGATTGGATCTCCAGGGGGGGGGGGGTGTAATGGTTGTTCTATTTTGTAAAAAGTTTCTGTAGTTGTAGGAAATGTTCCTTTTCATAAGTGAAATGAATAAGCCTGCGATGGTCAATCGGCAAAGCTTTTCCCAAGTAATTATACCAATCGAGTTGTGCATCTCTTTACAGCTTTACCACAAAGTATCGTTCATATTTGTTAAAACTAATCTATATTTTTAGTCACATGTTCTTACTGTTAACAGCCGTTGCTATGGCCGTAGCTACGTAAAAAAAACTTATACCACTGTGTTTTTTCTTAAATTTCACACTTACCTAGGGGTAAATTCGGCAAGATCGTTTCAAACTATTTTTAACAAGTGTTCAAGGGTCTTAAATCTTGTATCTTTTAAAAACTGGAATTTTTCATGAACATCGCCATATTTTGGGGTATATACCACCTTAACGTTTCATGGTGTCGTCTAGGGCTGAATCAGTGTTCTCTCTTACTTACAAGAATTTGTTGCTAGATATACAGACTATACGACGCTTGTTAGCAGAGCGGATTATATACTCAACGAGTCTAAACACGTTTCCAGGAATCAGAACTATAAATGCAATCAAGAACCTCTTAGAAAAGGGTAAGTATCACTGAAATAAACTGATTAAATTTTATTTTCCTACATGTACTTTTTTATCACCGATTCGATCACTTGTAGATGTTGATAAATAGAGAGAGTGGTATATCATCACCAATCATATGCTTAATTGTGGATTCTGACAAATACAAATTAATAGCCATGCACAAAGGCCTAAACGAAAACGTATCAAATTCTATCAAATCCAATTTCTTGGAATCTTCGCGATCATGCTTATTTAAACGCGCTTCTGAGTATCATGCAACATGCAAGGTGACCTGAAGTGGTTTTCAGTCTACATAACTATCAATCTACTCAACTATCCAAAAATGTGGCTTACACTGAAATATTTCTCTGCATGTGAGGTTTTCATGAGAAATGCCTTAGGTGAAAATATGATACTGCTGCACTAAGAGAGGGCCCTCTCTTAGGCTACATTATTGAATTGTTCATTGGCGTTTACAAGAGTACAGCAATGAATTTCTGCACTTTACTGGCGCCTAATCTATTATATTGAATAAGCCACCACAAAGTAGAAGTTGTAAGCAGAGGCCATGGCGAAACGCAAAAGCATCAGACGAGAATTGCATTTTGCGTCTGACATGAATTTCATCGCTTGCGGGCTGAAGGCTTTTGCATCGAATCTTTCCGCGGGACAACTGGATGAAGCCAATACCAGCCTGATAATTCTGAAGAGCGATCTCGTCAAGTTCAGTGACAGTTACCTCGTAGAAACTGTTGTTGCTTTCTTGATGGGCAAAGACAGGCTGTCTGAAAACAACAGGAAGAGATCTGTGATTCACCCACTGGTGCTGGCAGTAAAATAACAAGAACAGGAGGCACGCTACCAAGAAGAACACCGGAACACCTTTAGCTCCTCCAGAGGCCACCCCCGCTCCGAAAAGGCTAAGGCCACACAGCACTCGCGCGATTCGCAAAAAGTACGGACAGTCGATGTAGGTGGGCAGCTTTTTATTCGGGAAGTAGGGCCTGCTTTGTTTGATGTAAAAGTTTGCCCTTGCGTGCATTTCATCTCTCACCGTAACTGTTTCACCACCAACATCTTCTATTTTGACTTGTGTGTAACGAACGCGCTCGACTTCGGTTCTTCCTGTGGCACTAACCAAGCGATCTCTATCAGACATGGTAGTTCACCAGCTTAGCAGCGCCAAACCTAAGAAATTTGCATGGCGAGAACATCTAATCTAAACCAAATTAAAACTACCAGCTTAAGAACTGTAGGCGAGAAAACACCAGGGACTTTCAAAAAGCTTCGAGCAGCTCAATCATGCAAACCCAAACTATATTCGATTCCACGTCTAAATCTTTGTTTTGGTCCATCTACGGATGGGTCGAAATTGTGGATGTTATAGCACGGTTCAGTTCCTGCATCATGAAAAAACCACAACCATTCCCGAACGCCCAGTTGTCCAAGGAACTTGCATTAAAAAACATTTTTGTTTTGCTTATGCACTTGATAAAAGCTGTAGTTGTTTATAACTGCTCTCGTTCGATCAAAGTTCGCTTCAATACTATCATGCCGAGGGTCGGACGGTACAAGTTGTATGGAGCATTGTTGTGGCAAAAATCATAGTTTGATTTCGATTCCGGCCTTGCAATTGCAAGTGCTCGTCCATGCGATGTCACCCATTGCCTTGCACAAGGACTGGATGAGGTAAACGGGAAGGTAGAGAGATGATTGTAATTATATGACTATCCTTTAGATCAGCAAGGTGATTCTCTTTGATTGTAACTTTGGTAGCCCATATAATTCTAGCCCTCGTAAACTGTGAACATACCGTGGAAATGTTACGTTTTAGGTAATATAAATTCTGCTCTTACCTGTTCTGTTGCAGGAAAACTTGCACGGGAAAGCCAAACGTATGTGTACTTTACAGTAAGACTGAAAGAACAGCTTTGTTGACCTAGCAGGGTTTCTCGGAAACAGGAGCTCTCGTCTGGGGACTCTTCCCTCATGGACAAAACATTACAAGCACCCGCGGTCGAATTGCTCGGAGGTCTCCAAACCGCTCGATCGAGCGCATGAAGGTACTGAGACTCTACAAAGCGGTTCTGAATCCTTTTATGTTATTCTTCAGATAAATTCCTCGACAAATGAATCTCGATCAAGCTAATGAAATACCAACTATTCTAAGTGTTTACCCCACTGTTTCGATGATCGCGAAGAAACTCGGCTTATATGTCCTACTTTCACTGACCAGTGTAGATGTTATTCGGATTTCTCAGCAACTAGCTAGCTAGTTACAGCCTTGTCCTGTTTTTTGGTTCGACATACATTGTACGTAAATGGTGTCTACCAGCTTGAGGAGAAAGGAAAGTAAATTTCGTAAATATTGTTTTTGCACGTATCAAGAAATGGTCTATTGTAGTGGGTCCATTTTGGTGATTTAACACAAACAATAGCCCTTTTGTAAGATCAACAAGATTTTCCCGGAAGTCGTGGCGTAGCTGTAAGTACAAGTTGATTCCGTGAAAACGACTGAATGAGTAAGTTTCATCTTACACCAAATATAAAACTCTTTTACCTGCTTTGAATATGATAGCAACTGTTTTACAATAGTAGATTATTCGCATTTCAGACAAGCTTTTTGGGAAATATCCGACACAAACGAAATTGAAACAGTTGTTATCGATTAAGTGACGCTAGAAACAGTATATTAGGCTGGTAGCCATGGTAGCTTAACGAGGTTGATGTAAATCGGTCGAGTGTCAGTGGAACAGAAAGTCATAAAATTCTCCACTGCTTCAGTTCCATTCGTCCTTAAAATCCCATTGATGTCCTAACCTCCTTCAGTCGTTCAGCGTAGGTTTACTTCTATAACTTTGTTGCACTGTACACTATTTTACAACTTTTCGTATACATTCAGTAGAATTACTCTCTTGATGATATTTGCTTATATATGACAATCTACGATTGCAAGAGATTAAGATCATATTCTCTTGATGATTGCCGATGCTTCACATAAAACATGCAGAAAAACATACATTTTCTTTCTAGATCAAAATAACAGTTTTCTAACCAAGGATCACTTCATGCTACAGAAACCGGGATAAGCTCCGGCCTGAGAGCCACTTGGCGCGTATGCAGACTTTACCTTCTATATTACCTTTACCTAAATAAGGATCAAACGCCTTCACTTGTTTTTCTGAGTGACCAAACTGTACAATGCGTGCTGTAAGAAAGGATCTGGGTAGGAATGCTAGAATCCCTGACAGTTCAAATTTCAGCCTGTTTCTCAGCCATCAGTAAACTTTGGCACAATTTTCGGCTATCAGGTGAACCCCTCTAGGTCAATTGGTCTTCGCTACTCAATGCGACTAGTGTTTTCCTAATTTAGCTGACGGTCTCACTGTCACTCCCTGAGTTTGCGCAAAATGTAACCACTTGTGTTTGCCACAGAGACTGCATTCCCAATTGAAGCAATGCATAAAATGTTTGGCTCACTATTTGATGATTACCGAATAAAGCACGATGAAGAAAATGTTGTATACTGCGACAAACAGGAACAGACCAAGTAGCCAGCGAGAAGTATTTTTCGCTTTATCCATGAGCGCCAAAGCCGCAGGATGGAACACTTGGAATTTCACTTTTCCGTACGATGCACGAATGAAACCAATTTCTTTGTCATAAGTCGAAAGAGCGATCATTTCCAGCTCCGAGTGAGTTACCTCATACAAGGCGTTCAGAGTTTGAAGGTCGTTCTTTACTGGTTGTTTCTTGACGATTGGAAGCGTCTTGCGGTTGACCCATTCGTTCTGGAAGTAAATGACCAGCATTGGGCAATCAGCGACCAGAGAAACTATTGCACCAGTGAGAGAGGCTGCACCAGCAAAACTAAACGCGAGGACGACTACTGCAAACCACAGCGGAACACCGCGGTACGCGGGTAACGATGCTCCGGGAATGAAGGCTCTGCTCTCCTCAATGAAGATATTGGTGAAGCTATGCACCGACGCCCGAGAAATGTTTACCTCCTGGCCAAAATTTTCAATTGTAGTCTCTCTGTAGCGACGAATCTCGGCGGCCGTTGTCACGGGCATTTCAATAGAATGGTTATAAAAACCTGAAGATCAAAACACTAGAAGGAATTACTTATATCATAACGTGCTTCGTAACGGCGGCAGTATCAATAAACTATACTTCGTGCAGTGGGTAACTATGGTGCACTTCAGCTATTGCAGCTGTTAGGTATGGAAACCGATGGAAAGTAATGACAAATAAAGGTCTCGTGAGCTTCGCAACGACATCTAAGTTACAGAGGAACGCTGTTAGTTTTAGGCTTCTTGGCCTTTCTGGGAAAAATCGGTAACTTGAGACAGTGACACGGCTTACCCCGGGGACTCCTCCCACCAATACAAAAAGTGCCAGGTGTACCGCACTATTTTCGTCGAAATCTGATTCCGAACAACATACACTGAAGACGTAGAAGTCGCGATGACTTATTGATTTATTGATTGATTGATTTTGATATCTTCTCCCTTCATGGGAATTTAGAGGTTTGGGAATCTTAAATTAGTCAAACAAGGGGCGCTACGTTCGAATCACAAGATGCTCCTGCTGGCCTGAAAAGGTCGTCATCTTCAGTGCGGATATGAGAAAGATACCCTTGACTAGCTAGCGGTCTCTGACCGTCTGAGAATCGTACTAACACACCTTCATTTTAGAGGCTCAACATTCTACAGTAGCTCGAGCTGCTGTAACATTCCAGCTTTGTTGATCGTAGCCAATTGTATTGTTTGATTCAAACAAAGACATATCAGCCACTGTTTTGCAAACAAGGCACTGTTTTTTTCCCTTTGTAACCAACCCAAAATTACTTTCAATAATAAGGCCTATTCGGCTACTGCTAACCCAAAAAGAAAAACATTTTAAAAGTCCATAGAACAAATAATAATAATAATAATAATAATAATAATAATAATAATAATCACTTTATTTAAGTATCGATGTATTTAGGACTAATGCGCTAAATGGGAACACTGTAAATAAATAAACAAATATCTCAAGTATAACATAAACTATTAAGAATCCCAACTGGTGGGAGGCTTACCAGTTGGCTATTTACACAACGCGGTCGAGGAGTTAAACTCGGGGCTACCGAGGGACCAGGGACCTCCAGATTTCAAATCCAGCGCCCTAAACCACTCGGCCAAGCCGCCTCCCTGAGGCTAATTGAGGCTGAAAGCCTTATTGTCCATGTTTACTCAGTCTTTCTTCCTTTTTCGATGGATTTAAACAGTCAAGAATCGAATCTGTAAACTAGAAATAGACTTTAAAGCTGAGCTTGTCGCAGTATCTAATACGAATATCTTTAATCTTGCGCCATTGTTTGTAAAATTCTTCCTCTTCAAACACTTACGAAGAGTAGCTCGTTTAGTGTGGTCAATTAGCCTAGCCTAGCCTAGTCCAAAAATCAAGAATCAAGAATCAATCAGAATCAATCTGGGAAACTTGTGATTGTGTGGAAAACAATGCAAATTTTGCTAGTTTACATTCATAACCGGCCCTTGGTCTGTCTTCTCTAAGCTTTACACTTTGGAAACTAAAATGCCCTCGGCTGTATACATTTCAGCTCTAAAACCAGTAATAGGGAACTGAAGTAAACCACGACGACGACGGCAATGTGAACGTCACAAAACAAAAGGTTTAATTAGCAAAACAATAGCTGTGCACGTGCGTTATAAATCGTTGTACATTTCTTTGCCGTCCTCTGCAACAACAACAATGTGAAATGACCAAGTTCCGCGTCGTCTACGAAACGTGGACGACGACGGCTAATTTTTCGTATTTCCAGTTGGAACTGAACGCCGTCATTGCATATTTAGCTTAAGCACGTTTTTAGAGCCATTGGCGTACCCAACAGATCAAGACAATCGCAAGTTTCGCTTGTAAAATATAAATTCATTTTTTACTAGTCGTCGTCCTCGGCGTCGTCGTCGTCGTTGCTTAAGCTCCCTAATGACTGAAGAACACTGAAAAATGTCGTCATGATTTTCCCCGATCAGCTCTTTCACCAATGCCTGGGCCTAATTCCCAGGCCTTGAGCATGCTCTTATCAGTGACGTCAACAAGATAACGACCTCAGCACGTGACTCGAAACGACAATGCCGCCAACGAACTAAAGAGGCCTAAGTTCCACCGATGGTCAGCTCGTCGTAAACAGTGAAAGTCTTCTACTACCCGACACTGAACGAGCAACGGTGTTACAGTCACTGATATCGGCGGAGCCCGACGAAGACCTCCGATTAAACCACGAAAATCTCCGAAGTACCGACTGAGATTTGTTAGTCTCTTCCGGCGATTTTCCGTCTTCCTTGTCGTCCTTGTGAAGAATAGCGTCCGCAGCACTCTTGAACACTTCTTTGACATTCCAACGTGTTTTGGCACAGCATTCCACGTAGTCACGCGCTCCTATAGACTGGGCAACTGAAACAGCCTGAGGAGAGATATAAATTCGAATTTTAGGGGCGATTATCAAACCAAATTCAAGCAAAGATGTGTATACGGTATTCTAGAAACTCGAACAGCCGTTACAGTGGCGATGGAGTAGATTTTCGATTCATTTCTTTTAACAAACTTGGCGAGTGCGCGCACTAGCACTATCTAAATGAGCAATACATACCCTCATTCTGCTGATGCTGTCACCTTCGTCTGGCTCCTGTCCTGGTACCGTCAGATAGAACTGCAGCGCCGAGTCAGTGCGCAAGTCATTTTTACAGCCAATCAGCAGGTACGGTACTCCTGGGCATGCGCTGTTGACTTCAGGCACCCACTGAATAACATAAAGATACATGAATTACTGACCAGCTAGGACCACCATGAGTATAACTTCTTAAACTCAAAACCTAAAAGACATATTTTCATTGGTGGAAAGCTGAAAATAATGGTCTTGTTTTGTTAAAAAAATGCTTTCCAAGTACACTTAAGCTATAAAAGTTACCATGCACTGAAAGCCTGATGTGTGATGTCATGTGTGATGTCAAATTGAAAACGCTCCCGACGTGTCTTGAAAGAAAATCGTTTAAAAACTTTTTGATCACAATTTTGCAGTCTCCTCGACAATTCACTTCATATTTTCATCTCGATGCTGCATCATCGGTTCGTGTACGGGTGTGGGTACTAAGTCAAAATTTTGGCACTGATTAGATCAAAAATGTAGCAAAATTGCAGTGTATAATAGTGTCCATTTAACAGGTGGAATAAGCAAAACTGAAAGTAGTGTACGCATATGTCTACCTTGTTAACGACGCTCTGCAAAGATGGCGGATGACCAATGTCAAAACAGATTAGGATGACGTCAGAATCGCGGTACATCTCCCTTCTTATACTCTCATAGTCCTCCAAGCCTGCATGGTGGAATGCAAAAGTTAAAAGCAAGTAAAACGACAGTATCCTAGTTGTGAATCACTTTTGTATTTTATTTCTACACCACGGTTTTGTGGAAGCGGAGGAGACCGCGGATTCAAATCCTCTTCCCTGCCACTGGATAGATTAGCGTTTGCTGGCCCAAATTAAACTTCTCCACGCTTTGTAATGTATTTTTAACAAGTCTGTGTTCAGTTTACCATATTTGATTACTTATTTCAGTGTCACAAATTAGTACACCAGTGTCAATCACTTCGAAAAAAATTTTAAAAAGTGATTTCTGTTATCCGTTATCCTTACCAGATATTTCCCATAACATAACCTCCAATCTGCTCTCCTCTGTTGTTATGTCTGTTACGCATTCGTCAAATATGCAAGACTCCTCGGCCTGTAAAGAACACAAAACACACAACGTCACATGAAGAAAATATTTCCTCCTACTTTCCTCTGAAGGTCCTCCTAACAACTCCTAGACAAACAGTGACCCCCTGAAGTATGCGGTCTTATGCAGAGCAAGGATAAAGATGCTTGCTCTTCCATGTGGTGACTGAGGTTGCTTTGTTGTTGAATGTAACGCATGCGTGTATGCTATCACCTTATGTGGATTTTGTTTTTCAGTATGTTATTTGATGTCATGTTCTACGCATTACTCTTGTTTGTGAGGTTAAATGACCTAGAAGTCTTTAAAAGAGTTATGCCACTGAATTTCAGTTTCCTAAATTTCGTTAGTCTCAGTAGCAAATAATTTCCACGCGCATGTTAACGGAGCTACGTCACGGTTTGTGCATCTTCAAAAATTTAGCCTAAAATTTTTAAGTTGGTCGTTTGTCATCCGCGTCACAGTTGCAATCTTCTCCATCCTTTACCATGCATCCTTGTTCCTTTATAGTTTTTTATTATCTCTTTGGTGTTTTTCTAGCCTGTTCCAGGTTCTCGGTCAGTGGGAACAATCGAAAAAGCAGGTTCCCTCTCCTTTTCTCTCGCAGACCCCGCTCGTCGCCCGCCCGCTTTTTCGATCGTCCCCTGGGACAGGCTAGTGTTTTTCTACCTTAGTAAACTACTATTTTAAGGTTTCCTTCAATTTAATTTTGTATGTGGCCAAACTAACTCAAATTACTGTCACTGAGATCCTTTAAGAGTACCACTATCTACTTACATCAAAGTCGCTCTTAACAAGAGCATTAAGGAGACTTGTTTTGCCACATTCGCTATCTCCCACAACTGACAGCTTGTATCGCTCCGTAGCTTGACCTGCGTCCTCCAAACTTCCTTCTCCATTTGAATTAACAACCAACTTGTTGCCGCCATGTTCACTCTGTTTGATTCACAAATATTTTAGATATCAGTTAAGCGCAAAGCCCGGAGGGAGGGGATTCTATATAAAAAAAGGCGCGGGTGTTCGTCGAGAATTTGAAAAGAACCCCTAAGAGGTACCAAGGTCCTGTTCCGTGGGGGGGTGGCTTGAAATGTTTTTCACCCCTTAGACTTCTAAAACAACACGCTGTGACCTTTTTGAGGCACCGCTTTTTTAACCCCTGAAAGGTAGGACGAACACCCCCGTCCTTTTTCTACGGGAGCCCCCCCGCCCCCCGGAACGCAAAGATAACCTTATGTTGCTTGCAGGATGGTATGTGTCATGAAATGCTTTGTTTTTGTGGTTGTCAAAAAATTCGTACGTTTTCGCAGGAGTTTAACTTCGGTACTCGGTAGCTGTTCAGATCAACCCCCAACTTTATGTGTGGGCTTGCTTGATATGAAACTCGCAATATTATATTGAATGTAGATGAACGTAGATTGACAGGCAAAGAGTAGACAACGAAATAGCTGTCTCAAATGGTGCACTTCGTATACGAACATTTCAATTAATTTTACAGACACTAAGAATGGCGCTTATTATCTTGCCTTTCGAAACCTTTAAAAACAAATATGTTGCAGAAAAAATTGGCGAACTTATTATATAGAATACTGCAAAACTCATTTCTTAAAAACATATAGATAAAAAAGCACTTTTGAGTAGATGAGTCTGAGAATAACCAATATCGACTGTAATGTAACCAGTTGCAAAATGTAAACATTGAAAAAAAACTTTAATGCCAGTGAGAGTCCAATTACTGAAACCTTAAATGAACACACAGGCTAAAATTGGCTCACAGGACAAGGTTTTGGAAAAAATATAGAAAAGAAATAAATATTATTCGATCCTGCTGAAGAATATTATTATTAGGAAGGTATAAGACACCAAAAGACAAGAACCTTGGGAGATATATATTAATATGTGTCAGACCCCTCTGTATTGTAGTGTGCCTTCGGCGATAGTAAATGAGTACAAAATTAAAAACAAACTCAGATTGTCTTAATATACAGGCTAAAAAGCAATCAGAACGATCAGAACGCGCAAAGACTTGTAAAGTGGAGAAAAAATTTAAGATAACGGGTGAAAAAGAACCATTTTAGAGATCACATCTATTGCAATAATTTGCTGTATAAAGAAACCAGCGAATGCAGAACGAAAGAAATGTTATTACATGATAAGCGATTAGTTTAGTGTAAAAAAGAGCCTATTTGTTGTTGAATGACGCTTGATTTGCAGCGAACTTTTTACGTTAAATTGCTTAAAATTAAGGGAGAAAATTCTCTCGCTGTTTATGAAGATTTTATCATGCAAAGATGATTTGCTTTTCCAATGAAAGAACGTTCATATATTTTGCTATTAAAGGTGCAACGCTCTCTTTAGTATCTACTAAAGATATGATCATGTAATATTTACAACGAAACTATTAACATCGTAATTCAAAATTGGCCGAGAGAGAAATAGAATTTGAGTGACAAACCTCGCAAGAGACGTTGGGAAGGCTGACAGCTCTTTGCTTACGATTTCTGTGCAGTTTCATCTCGCTTGATTGAGGCACTTGTTAGAATTTAACGCACGAAAAATGACCCTCTTCGTTCATTTTGTATGAAAGCCGTTTGCAGGTTATCTCGAAAACTCAAGATGATTTGTTTATTTATTCAAATTTCCTCTCCGCAGTACAACTCGAATTTTTCAATCGGTCGATATTCATTTCCTGTCATTCAATTGGTTTCTTAAAAGCACGGTTTATTTTCATATTTCGAGAACTTTGCCAGATATGCAAATATCCTTTTTAGAAACACCTGTATCGCACGAGTGGTTTTCATAATTTCCCTTCTTGTGCAGTTAGCCTGTCAAAACTGAATTGAAATGGTCAGCCGGGTCTTTGCAACCCTTGTTAATTCTTTTTCCGTTTTTGTTGTTAAGTCTGTTTACACCGCATCATTCTTCACACACTCAATTAGACATCCCTTTTTTCCCAATAGTCAAGCCCTCGGGTTCTCTAGTCTCACAACTTAACATGATACTAGTGTTTACATTTGTGTTGGTGCTAATTTATACGATTCTATGGTGATCACTCATTGTGATGATTACTTTTAACTTTTAAAAATACATCAAATTTCCTTCAGGAAAGACTGTTCACTTTCATTGGGTTCTTTTCAAAGCGTGAAAACTAAATAATAATAATGATAATAATAATAATAATGATAATGATAATGATAATGATAATGATAATAATAACTTTATTATTATATAAATATTGTTCTATCCGTTATTTGTAGTAAGAAATCTAACGGATCGAATGGAAGGTGAATGGTGCTTGCTGAAGCATTCTTAAAACAAGAAATTTTCAGGGTCCGTCCACACTATGCTAGAGAAAAAAACGGAGGTTACACCCTGAAAACGCACCTAGTCTTTTCCGTCCACGCTACGCCGGGGAAAGCTGAAAACCCAACAAGAACCGATCATGTTTGATTTGTGGTTGGGGAAAACTTGGACAGGGAAATCACAATATTATCTTGATGTCTTCGTTTTCGAAAAGCTGCGTTTTCAAAATGTCTTCTGTCCACACTAAAACGCAAAGCCAGCGTTTTCAAATTCCTCCGGTTTGAAGAGCGTTTTCGAAAAGCTCTGTTTCCCTGACGGATTAGTGTGGACGGTAGGCCTAACCGCAGAGGCCCGTAGAAATAAAGCTGCTGTGGCTAATTCCTCTGGAGTAGTGTGGACGGACCCTAAAAGTAACGTTCGTCGACGTTTCCAGTGGCGGATCTAGGGGAGGAGCCTGGGGGGCCTGGACCCCCCTTATTTTGGGTGAAAAAAGAAAAATATCACAAAAGGAAGAAAAGCCGGCAGGGCAAGCAAAACAACCCGCCCCACCCCCGTTAGTTCAAGGTCTAGATCCGCCACTGGTTCCGATGTAACCAGATGTAACCAACATCATTATCAAGATTGAAGTTCGATTAATGTCAAAGCTGCTAAAAGAGTTGAATTATAAATGTGTTGAAAATAATTAGATGGCATTTCCGTGTGGAAGATTTTATGCAAAAATGCTGATAGAAGAGCTTCGCGCAAATCGAGTCCTACTGCACTTTTAGTGATGGTTTCCGGAGAAATCTGACAAACAACGAATCAGGAATGACAATATTCAGCGAACACCCCGTTTTTCAGTGCGATTGTGTCTTGTTGAAATACCAGTGGGAGGGGGGGGGGAGCACTTAACCCATGTGTGGGCGATAGGATGCCGCTGGAGATTTGAAACCCTGACTCCGCCTGTTTACTAGCACGTGTCTGACGCAAAGAATTGAGTAGAATACAGGTATTCTGACGGGCCAGGTAGCAGATCTCGCAAGGCCTCGCATGTTAAGGAAACGTTATATAAAACAAACAACAGAAACAATGCCCCTAACCCCAAATTAATAGAATTACAAGCTTACGAGAGCTGCTGCCTGATCAACCGAAACTGGCAAGTACTTGTACGTAATTAGCATTTTTAATTTTTTTGTTGTTTTTTTGTTTTTTTTGTAATGAGCACCTTTTTTCCAATTACATACTTTTCCAGTCTGTAATTAGCATATTCTTACCACGTTTATTCCTCTTTAATTAACTGATATTTTAATTAGTATTTATACAATTATTTTTATCAACTCTAATTTATTATTATTATTGTTATTATTATTATTATTATTATTATTTAGTAAATAACATTTACTGACATCGAAGTACAGTATATTACATCAACTCTAAGTTTGACTTGATAATGACGTTAGCTAAACGTAGAAACGTCATCGTTTAACATAACTTTCTTAATTTCTTCTTAATTAGTACTAAGAAATATTTGATTGCAATTTTTTATAGTTAAATAATTATTTTCTTTTCGTTAAAATTATCCGATGTTAACTGACGACCTACTGAACATCAACAAACGTCTCTGAGGTTGGTTCACTGAGAACAGAAAATACCAATAATAAAGTGTATTATCGTTTGTCTCACGATGTAGTCACTTGAGATGTAGATCGCGACGTTTCGACTGCTTACTGCTAGTCTTCTTCAGGCGATAAGGTCGACTGATTGCACGGAATCATTTATATCACAAAGGTCGGCTGTGATTGGTGCATTTCGATTCTCCTATTGTTCCATTATTCCGGCGAGTAGCTGTTCCCTCAGTGGTCCGCTGTTGTACCGTTCTCCTGTTGTTGTGTTTCTTGATCGTGGGTATCCATGCTTCAGGAATTTCAATTCCACTATCCCTGTTGATGTTGTTAGGGTGAAGTCTTATGTGACTTCGCCTCCACCATCGCCAGTGAAGAGATCCAGGACCACGAGATCATAGTGTCTTTCGACGTAGAGTCACTGTTTACCAACGTACCGATCGAGGGCGCCGTACAAGCCGCGCTACAAAAAATGGAGAACGACGCAGACCTGGCTGACCGCACGACACTTACACCAGTTCAAATCGCGGACCTCTTGAATTTCGTATTAAGATCTACGTACTTCCAGTACAACGGATCGATTTACGAACAACGAGACGGCACAGCCATGGGGAGCCCTGTATCCGCGGTTATTGCTAATCTCTACATGGAGATATTTGAAGAACAAGCAATAGAGTCCGCACCTTGCAAGCCTAAGATCTGGAAACGCTACGTAGATGATACTTTCACCATCCTGGATCGGGATAGAGTTGACGTCTTCCTGCAACACCTGAACAGTCAACAACCATCAATCCGTTTCACCATGGAGATCGAGAACAACAACAAGATCGCCTTTCTCGACACGTCAGTTTACAGAGAACCTGATGGCCGCCTTACCACCAGTGTCTACAGGAAACCAACACATACTGATCAGTACCTAGCGTATGATTCACACCACCCTCGTTCAGTAAAGCGCGGTATTGTGAAGTGTCTGTACGACCGGGCTAAACGTCTCGTCACCAAACCATCAGTAATCGCTGGAGAGAAGAAACATCTGTCATCTGTACTTGTTTCTAACGGATATCCCTCCTCTTTTGTACAGAAGATCACAAAGGCACGAACGACCCCAAGAAGAGAGCCTGTCGCGGAATTTAAATCCACCGCCGTTTTACCTTATGTCCAAGGAGTTTCGGAGTCTCTCCGACGCTGCCTAGAACAACAATGCATTCGCACCGTCTTTAAGTCCGACACGACACTTCGGTCACACTTAGTGCGACCAAAGGACACCGTCAACCCGGCTAAACAAGATGGTGTTGTCTACAGGATTCCCTGTGAGTGCGGCAAAGTCTACATCGGGGAAACAGGGAGATCTATGCAGGAGAGGATCAAAGAACACGACAGCGATATACGACTCGCCCGAACCCAGACCTCCGCCGTTTCTGAACACACCCACGAGACCGGCCACTATCCTATCTGGAATGAGGTCAAGTTTATTGATCGAGATCCTCACTGGTACACACGTAGGGTCAAGGAAGCTATTCACGTAAGACTTCACCCTAACAACATCAACAGGGATAGTGGAATTGAAATTCCTGAAGCATGGATACCCACGATCAAGAAACACAACAACAGGAGAACGGTACAACAGCGGACCACTGAGGGAACAGCTACTCGCCGGAATAATGGAACAATAGGAGGATCGAAATGCACCAATCACAGCCGACCTTTGTGATATAAATGATTTCGTGCAATCAGTCGACCTTATCGCCTGAAGAAGACTAGCAGTAAGCAGTCGAAACGTCGCGATCTACATCTCAAGTGACTACATCGTGAGACAAACGATAATACACTTTATTATTGCATCTACCACGATGAATAACAACAACCTTTTCCTCGACAGAAAATACCAAATTTAACAACAGCAATGGCGCAAGCATTCCTTGTTCAGGACACGTCTACTACCGTCTAGAGACTACTTACGTAATATGATACACCATGTTCAAGGCAGCTAGGCCGCAAAAAATACCCTTTCTCCAGCGGTACGTCCTCGTATAGGCCATATGAGGCATTATCACACAACTGAGATAGTTGAGGGTTAAAGTAAATCAATCAAATTGCTCCATTGCCGTCCAGTATTCTCCAAGTGGTGTTACCACTCTTTTATGGCTGACTTTTCTAAATATTTAACTCATAGTAACAATTTCGTTTTTTCTTTATTTTTCAACGTTCTTTTATTCTCTTTATTGTGTAAACTTTAAGTTGGCTCTTAATCACAATTGCTAGGCTGAAGTTACCGATGTCTTTCCAGTCCGTGATTGTGGTATTTTTTTTTTTTCACTTATCCGACATTTTCAACCCGGTGAAAAATCTCTTATTAACCAATCTTGCTCAGAACCATGTTGGGAGCACATCGACCCTTGGTCTCTTCTATGTGGAACTCGCTGAGCTCGTTCGCACTGTCAACTCGGGGGCTCTCTTGCAGTACACGGACCGCGCGAGTGGTTAATAACATACGTATTCCATGGTTGACAATACTGAACCTGTTGTGTTTATTTTTGTTGCAGGTTGGCTGCCATGAGTTGCTATCAGAAGAAAACAAATTTTCTCTCGCATGATAGATAATTTTTTAATCTCTTTTCCATTGTTTTTTCTTTTTCCGTAAAAGCGGTGTTACGTGTCAGCCTCTCGAGAATGAACACATGCCTCTGTTTGAACCTGAATTTTGAAAAGTTTTTTTAGACAACTTTTTTTAAAAGGGTGTTTCAGCACATTATTTTAAGAGCTTTTAAACAGTCGACAGTGTATAAACAGCTTTTGAACTTAATCATAACTTTTCCGTATGTTTACACTTCTGAGAAATGGTAACTAGACTACCTCTGAAGTATTCAGATGCATCAAAATTGTCAAAAGGAGTAATTGTTTTCTATTCATAGATGAAGGAGGGGTTATTCTGTAATTTAAAGTTCTAGGCAAGAGAGGGTAGGTTTATTAGAGCGGACAGATTAATAAAGAGAAGGTCTTAACGAAGGTTTTTCGGTATTTACTTAAGTTTTGACGACATGCACAAATATTTTAAAACTGTATGATTCAAAGGGCTTCATCGCCGTTTAGCAGCGCCGAGAAGTGACAGAAATAAAGGACGAAAAACGAAGCGTAACAGAATTTTCCTTGCCGTGATTCGAGGTTTTGCATAACGTGATAAACTGCATGTGTAATAAATCTTTTCTGATCATACAGTGATCCACGGTGCTATTATAAACCAATAAAATTTAGCCATTCAGTTAATGACCTGCCCACGCACTGTGTATGAATGACGAAGAGTCCAATATGAAAGTCTTTCCTGTTTCAAGTTTATATTTGGTTTTAAGTCGGCATGTGATCAATATATATTTTTTTTGTTTCGTCGAAAGTGCCGTGACTTCGCGGAGGTTGAACTTGATATATGGCTCACTTAAAATGGCGGCGTCAGCGCAGAGTAGCAGTTTAAAAGTGCTTTAAGTACTTCAACTCTGGCAATCAGATCATCATCAGTTTTTGTAAACAAGATCTCACCGAATGGCGCTTGACTCACCTAAAATGAGGAACTGAATTTTCTTATCGCAAAATACAGCTTCCTTGGCGCCAGAATAAAAGCAACGAAATCTTTGTTTGTACACTCGGTGAGTCGATTAGAGTTTGTCTTCAGAGCACTATCATATCTGACGTCATTAAAACAGTAAAATCTTAAACCACTATGCGTATTCTTTAAAGCTGTTTGACATGTCTAAAATACTAACACTGACCACGTTCATGCAAATTTTATTTCTTTTCCCAGAGTGTTTTCGTTTAAGACACAGCCTTTGAAATTTACGATGGCTCAGCTGCGTTTAAGTAAGCTCTTTGAATGGTACAAAGTTCATTCAACCTATTGTTAGATATCTATGTGGAGTAAGTGTTTTGTTGTTAAAAAGCTGAAGGAAATAAGAATATTTTAGAATAGTTTGCCATCAGTGTCAGTTAGAACTGAACGATTACGAAGTGCTAGCTTAGTGATTAGAACGTTGGCCGCCATTTTGAGCTGAGAGCGACAAGAAAATTCTGGTCTCTTCTCTGACTCACAAAATTCCCTTGCGTTCGACAAAAATTTCGATAAGAGAAACTCTCTGTCCTTAAAATTTATTCAATTGCCGTTATCCTACAATTAAAACAGTGTCTAAAGTCAATTTTGCTTTTAATGGAAGAAAAACACTATCCTGCTAACCAGTGCCGAAGTTTATAAATCGACTTGCCGTTTTCAAACAACTTAAACATTACTGTACACTGATAAATCACTATTCAGTATACAACCGTCCATGGTTAGCAGATTGCGTAATGTATATAATAATAATTCATTTCTACAGCGCCAATGCACTAATTGCCTAAGGCGTTAATGAAGCCTGGAGAGGTTTTATGGTAAAATGAAAGCTAATGAATATACGATGCAGGTAATCCATTTGCACAACATGTACGTGACAAAGACTGAATCAGTAAATATAAACCATGTTATTTAGTCGTCCATGTTTAAAAATTGAAGTGTCCCCTTATCAGCAGTTTTTGTGGCAGGTTTTAAGCTCCGTCTTGTTTTTGGTGCAATTTGGCAAGCGGTAGCCAAAAACAAAACAGACTGCAATTAACAATTTGACTTCTTTTAAAAAATGTTCCCTCAAGAGGTTCTCTATCTTTAAAATATAAAATAATTTCCTGTTCTCAGGGCGCAATAAAAGTTAAAAGTGGGCTGTTTCTTTCGGCTCATCCACACTTCATCAGCCACAATAAAATAAAACGTGACTGTAAAGAAGAGTTATATCATGTTCATTTGGGTCTCGAGGGGACTAAAACAGGGTTACAGATGCTCTCTGATTCGAAACCATTGTCTCTTCATTTTCAAAGAGGGCTTTCGTTAATGGATTTCAATTCCCTCCCTTGTGCCACGTTTGAACGTCGGTTGTGTCCTGGTGTACCGGTACACAGAGGGAATAACCATAACCGTTCTCCTTTCTTTACGAACCTTTGTTTAGCTGTTGAACATTGCTGGGTCTTTTGTATCAGTTCTTGTGAACCGGTACACGAGGACAGAACCTGAACGTCTTACTTTCTGTGGCGAGAACTTTTGTTTTGTTGGAATCCACTGAGTGTCGCTTGGACAGGCGATGTTCATGAATATCTGATAGATTTTTCAAAAAATGTTCCTTAACTCTGGTTTCTAATAAACGAGAAGTTTCTACTAGCTAATGAGAACCCCTTACAGAAGAGTATGTGTGTGTGCAGAGCCTTAATATGGTTGAAAATAGAAATGGGTAAATTACCGTAGCGAGAGATTGCGTCCTCTTGTACACCACGCCCGTGAAGAGTCGTGCATGGAGCTAATGTTTCAATCAGCCCGCGGGTATGTACATACGAATGCAATGAGACAATTATTGTGCAGACTTCTTTGTTATTCTACAAAATCAGCGTTTCCATCTTAGCCGTAATGCATGAGTGATGACAGTGACCTCTTTCGCGCGCTCAAAATAACTAGACTGACCCGTGCGATATATGTGACAAATGGATTAACATCTTTTCAAGCCGGAGTAGTGTTGACTTTTACAAACGCCACATGTGAAAGTTGTCCAACCGTGTTTGTATATAAGATAAAGGTTGCACGTAAGGCCGGTGAATGGAATTAATACGTGAGAGCATTCTTCTGTTTCTATATTTGCTCAGCACTTGAACAAACAGTCATAAGACGAGAAAAATGAAAACGAAATAACTCACGCAGGGAACCGCGCTTACAAGACATTGAGACAATTCTTTCACCCGCTGGGATTTTGAGTAATTTTAGACGCTCTTTGTTCAGCACCGTTAATATTGTAGTCCTTCAGGTCTATGATCTAGAAGCTACGTTTATGCAAAATAATATTAAAAGTGGGAAGGTTTTCCGCATCACGTTTCTATATTAAACTCACGAGTCTTTCCATTCGTAACTGTATTGTTTATGAGTAAGCGGGCTAAGAAAAATAAGTTTATATCGCCCAATATCGTCTTACGCCTTTCAACACACTCCATGTCTGAAATGAAACTCTCGATCTTACAACTTACCGTGACAAAAAGCGGAAAGATCGAGCATTTAGCGCAGAATAGAAAATGAATAAAAACAATTTAACATAATTAGCTCTGCATGAAGGCGGCTCACGAAGAGCTGAACCCAACGAAAATGATTGAAACTTAATCCTTCGAACATTATGTAACCGAAAATTGTAACGTAAAAGAAAATAGGTACTTGCACAGATGTGCGATTATGGAATTAATGTCATGGAAAATGGCATTGAGTCCAGTCACAAATAAAAACTGATGCTTTGTTGTTTGATCAGCGACAAAAAAGCAGAAGTTATTAGTGACAGGAACCTGTAGCAGAACCTGTAGGCGATCTTAACATGCCATGTATTGTGTTGCCAGTTTTGAAATACATTTGAAAACTTATATGACTGAATTTTACTTACCAAACGAATGGAGTTCGTGGAATTTCTTCGTTGAGACTCCTCCGCTAGCGCTTGTAAAGCCGTTAGATGTTCTGGATCTATTGTCGGTTCTGTAATCACTGGAAGCGCGCTTCGTCTTCGCGCCATTAAAATCATGAAGACCGCCGAGATCTCTGTCGAGAATTCTGCCCCTCAATTCAACCTTATAAGCTCTTCTCGTAGCAGTGTAGTAAGCGTTCCTCAAAGCACTCAAGGCCAAAAGGAATCCGGGTATTTTTAACTAACAGCTCGTAATCGAAGATACCCTGACCCTGTTTACATGTATCTGATTAAATCTGTCAGTGCTTTCACGCGTTTGAGTGACCAAGTGACGGTTCAACAGTTCCGCGGGTGGGCAGAAGATTCAACTCACGTAGTGCGTGCGCGGTTTCTGCACCTCTTTATACCTCACTTCCCGATTTTGTATTTCCGTCTATTTAACGAAGCATGTTCTTAATTGGAGTGGAAAACTAATAATTGGCCTCGTTTGAAGGATTTCGCAACTAATCGTTTTCTAATTACAAAGTTCGGTATAATGAAGACAATAAAGAAGTTCTTTTTTTGTCTCTTTCATTCCGCTTTTGTGCTTTGTAAACAGCGGTGGCTAAACAGAAAAGAATCATTCTCCGTATCCTGACGCCGGTTAATATAAAAGATCACAACAATACAAAATTAAATCAGGGCTGTGATAAATCTAATGAATTGTCTGAAAATGAATATTTTAGGGTTGTACTCTGATTTTTAGTAGAGCTGAGTCAGTCCTTGGCCTTGTATAAATTGAAACAGTTTTGTTTGAATAGTGTAACGACCTTTATTGGCAGAAGCGCATATTTTCGGTTTCAAACTGTTATAAAACCACTTAGCTTTTGGGTTTTTCACGTTAGAATGTTATCTCATAGCTATAGTGATTTGGTTAGTTCCACGCGTGGTTACGACGCGTTCTGCGAATGACTCCGCCCTCTACTTAATTAAGAAATTAATAAAGCACGAATAAGCATAGATGTGGAAGCAGAGTGCAAAAATAGCAATATGTAGAATGAAATGCCAATGAAATGAATTCATTCTTAAAGACAAGTTGACAGGGTGGGGTGGGAGAGTATGTCGTTGACGTAGTAGGAGGTAGAAGGTCAAGGTAAATGTTTCAGCGACCCATACAGATTGACTCACGTAAAGACACCGAAATGCAGTGAGATTATATTTTTCGGCTTTTTATTTAGTTTTTGTGGAGCAACGAATACGCAATTGCGTCAATGAAATGCGCCTCAGAGGGAATTTAAAAAGCAGGTCCAAGGCTTGGTACCATGATTCGATACAGGAGTCTCTCATGGAGAGAACTGTGAATTACATGCCTGGTGAAATAAAAAAAAAAAAACTTCTTCTTTCGAGGACCACAACCTGCGTTAGCAGTGAAAACCCCGGAATAGAAATTGACCTCGTGGAAATGTTAATTACAGTGCTAACAAGCCATATTTCTACTTTTTGTTGAAATATGCTTCCGGTGACGAGAAGTATCTTACAGAAACGATTGCATTATACCCCGAATCCAAACAACCGGTTAAAATTTCTCTGAATTCTCTACTCAACCCCCGAGGTTCGGTTTTTCAGCCGGTTTCAAAATCACAGTAACTCTCATTCCCTTCCCACGTCAAACGCAGCGATAGTTCCGGCGAGCGGTTTCATTAGTTCAATAAGATGACCCATCAGGCTAAATGCTCTACTTAGTGGTAGCCAAAAACATATTTTGACTGTTTATTTTGCATCAGTCTCTTGAGATTAGTTTAGTCTCTAAATATTTAATTAAGTACAATCAAAACAAGATTTATATTACTTATCTGATCAGGCTATCTATTTCCACATGACTGGGAGTCCAGGTCAGATTTCAATTTAGTTTCGGTAGCAGATCTGAACACGTACGACTCTCTGTTCAGCAACCCTAATCAGAAATTACACAATAATTTACGATTATTTGGGACATAAATGGCTTTCGGCTACATCCAATGAGGATGCTGTACGCTTGGGACACTTTGCGTGAGATGACAAAGTTAGTTTGTAGATCCCATATTTGACCAGTTGACCCCGAGTTATAATCAGTCGATTCAACTAAAAAGATAACTGTGCTGAGACTTTGTTGATATTGAACTTTTAACTCGTTGCCTGATTATCTCAAGTGCCGTCATCAAATACCACAAAGTCAAGGCTCAGGAGCCTGGCCTCTCTTGTTAGCAAAAAAAAGAAAGGTCCCTACTGGGATTATGAGATTGAAAGCTTTGCTAGGTAACACGGAAAAACCGTAGAATTCCGAAAATAACGCCCCCCCCCCCCTCCATCCCCCCGAAAGTATCGATCCGCCTGAAAGTAACGGCCCTTTGAAGAAGTCAAGGTTAAAAAAGAGAAACTCTCTGATGGCAAGCGCAATGCGGATAGAACAGCTTGACTGTAGGATTGACCAACTTGAAGAGATATATAGTGTATTTGCATTTTTACTTCGAACTTAACTGAATGTTTCTTGAAACTATGATTTTATAAGCTGTATTTGTCTGTCAACAGAGTCAAATGATCGAGTGTAATTAGTTTTATTGCGTTATAATGCGACGATTTTACTGTCACCTTACAGTAAAGTAAGTAATAGCTTTATCAATGTGTCAATGTATTTAGTTTTCACAACTTATTGGGGACATAACAACAACAACAAAAAATTAAAATTATTTACACATAAGGAATAAGAATAAAAATGTATATACAATTAAAATATGTAGCATGTACGTATAAATTGTACCATAAAACAATGGGTATATAAGAGGTAGTCTCTAAAAATTGAAAAGGTTACAGCAGCTATTGTTGTTGTTTAAGAGTGACGTTAGGTCTTTTAGTACCAACACTTGGAGTATCTTTTGTTTATACAGTCTGTTTTGTTATATGTGGGTTGTTAGTAACACAAATAAACGGAACTTTTTGTTTCATGATACGCGTCCGCTTTGTCAGAAACGACTGTGAACAACTACCGTACAAGCGTTTTTTAACCATCTCAAAGTAACGGTTACCCGAAAGTAGCGGCCCCTTTTGCCTGCTAAATCCGAAAGTTACGGGGGCCGTTACTTTCGGAATTCTACGGTACCTGAACGTTTTTTTTTTTTTTTTTCATTTCAAGCAAATTTGCTCTAAAAGTTTTGGCAACGCTTTCATTGAGGATGTATGCAGAAATTACTTCTGACTGTCTGTCTGTCTGTCTCTGTCAGCCTTTCGACGAACAAAAAAGTAATTTGAATATATATTCAATAAAGGAATATCATAAATAACTCGGTAAGATGTGGTCGCATGGAGAAGTACACAGTGACAGGCCGCACCTCCTTGAAATAGGCTGATTTAGCAAGAGAACGGGAACGTCACTTAACGACGGCGCGCGCAGTACAAATACCCAAATATGGTCAAATTAGAACAGAATCTAGGTTATTCCGCGCGCCCTGCAGTCGTCATCTGACCATATTTGGGTATTTGTACTGCGCGCGCCGTCGTCAAGTGACGTTCCCGTTCTCTTGCTAAATCAGCCTACTATCTAGCGTAAAACTTTGTACGATCTTGTACTACAATGCAGAATTTTCAAGATACATAAGATTCTTAGTCTCTCTTGGCATTCATTTTGTAGATCCGCGTTCCTTATCGCACATAGTAACAACGTAACACCCAATAACGGCTAGAAGTCGAGCTTAAAGGATTATAGACGACCCGCTACGTAAATCAGTGTCACTTTTTTCGCTTCAAATATCCTTTATATTATTCACCACTTGTGGGATTTCAGAAACTCAGTCCACTGAGAACGCTCTTTGCGAGAAAGTGTAAATGGTGTGTTAATCCCAACAAATTGAAATTACTTGATCGAGATTCGTCGCCAGGACCTGTCACTCGGCTTTCAAAATTTAGTTAGAAACTCATTCGAGAACGTAACTACCACTGTCAAATGCAAGGCAACATATCTTCTTCTTCGACCATGACCCCATGTGGGTATAGGGCCAGACATTCTCCTTCGCTATGTCAGACGGTCACGAGCAGCCACTGTTGCCTCGCTCTATGAGCCAAAACCCAATGCTGTTCTTTCTTTTTCTGCGGTTCTCCGCCAAGTCTCTTTCGGACTGCCACGACTTCTTCTTCCCTCTGGGACGCAAGGCAACATATACCGGGCAAAAAATGGGGAAAATGGAACAAAGTTGTGGGTATACCTTGTTCAACTGTCTTAACGTGCGGAGAAACTGAAGAGTGGGAAGGAGGCGACAAGCCTTTAACCGCCACGCGCTAAATTCAGCAGATGAATGCCTTGCTTGGCAACTCTGGCCCAGTCATTTGTTTAGAGAAATGTTTAAAAGCGTCAGCGCAGCTACACGAAGATCTGTTTCCATCTTTCTAAGAACGCTTTAACACGTGTATGTACGACTGTTTTAACTTTAATAACAATAAAGTGTATTATCGCATGTCTCACGATGTAGTCGATCGTCACAGCAGTCACTTGAGATGTAGATCGCGACTTTTCGACTGCTTACTGCTAGCCTTCTTCAGGCGATGAGGTCGACCGATTACACGGTATCATTTATATCACGAAGGTCGGCTGTGATTGGTGCATTTCGATTCTCCCATTGTTCCATTTGTTCCAGAGACTAGCTTTCTCTAGTGGAGGTGAGCGCTTTAGGAAAATTATGTACTCGTTCAAATTTTAACTTGTATTTGTCTGGATTTATAAAAACAGTACCCTAGTGTTAAAGAAATCGCGTCCTGGTCAAGCGTTTCTTTCTCTCCAAAGGAGACAATGTAAAAATGAAAAGGAATACCAGTCTTTTTTTTCTTCCACTCTCTTATCTTCCCTTTCTTGCTTTCCTCTCTCTATGTTGTTTGTTGTTGTTGTTGTTGTTGTTGTTGTTGTTGTTGTTGTTGTTGTGTAATCGCTTGGAGTGATTTTAAGGCCTTTAGGAGTCGCGGAATCAAAGTGCATATGGGTGACGTGGTGCAAAGTATTGACACGGTTTTCATAAATCAGGTCACATATATAGACGACAGAAACTACCATAGTACTGAAACCAGGAGACTGACTGACTGAAACTATGGTAACGAAACACAGGACTCCTAGTCTAAACGAAAAGTCTATCGACTTTTATTTTTAAATTGACGCCGGTCCGGCACTTCAGCAAAATGGACATTTGGGCGTAAGTCCCGGCCACAGACAAACACTGCGTTTATGTCCCTATAAAAGAGCACCTTCCCGTTTAGTGGGCACTGTATCGAGGTCCTAAGGAAAGGAAATTGGATACTCTTTTGACGGTTAAGTAGCTTTAAAATTTCCGTTCAAGTGAATTTTGAATTATACTGAAAAGTGAAAAAAAATTTAATATTTAACTGAGAACGCAAAAACATCATGCAGCAAATACGGCCGACATAAAGGCTTTGTTTTTTTCTGCTTTTCTACTTCAACACTTGAACTTTCAAGATTTTTTATCTAAAATTCGCGTTCAACGAGGTTTCCTTGAAGATCCGCGAAACCATTGATTTTGAAACTGAGAACTTTTATTCATACAGCATTTCTTTAGTAATGTCTTGGGTCATCGGGTAGCTTCTGTTACACATAAACTATTCTTCCGCTCAATAACCACTGTTTAAATTTACTTGCATAGGAAATTAAACGAAAAGTGTCAAGTATAGAACAAGGCGAAAGGGAACAAAGTTTACTTTTCGACCAAAAGCAAACATTGATAAGCGATTTCTATTTGGGTCGCGAACACTTTCCATTTTAACTGTCCATCGTGGCTTTTACACAGTCCAGTGCTTTTGCTAATTGGGTCAGAGGGTAGAGTTTTCGGTTTCACTAAAATTATCTCGATGTTTTAAACTGTCAGGTCTTGAAGCGAAAAGGAAGTACGATTTATCACTTGTGAAAAATCATCAAAGCATTGAAATGGTTTCAAGTCGTAGAAAGGATTTTTCAATGTCAATGGTCAGCAATCTTACCAGAAATCAGAGCAGTCACTGAACAAACAAGTTTAACAAACATCCAAAAATGAAATTGGTTGTACACTACAAAATCAAGGTTAAAAAGCTTTCGTTGTACCTGTGTTAACAAGTAGCTTTTTTTTTCTCCACTCTACAAGCAGATCGTTGAGAAAGTTTAAGCCACCCGAAATCCCCCAGAATCTTGGATAATTGAGTTGAACGTTCGGCAACCGAATGTATTTCCTTCACCTTTTGTGGCGTTTGCTTTAATTAGAAGGGTTTTGTGCGTCAATTTAAAAGTTTTAATGAAAAAGTTTAACTATAGGAAGCGAATTAGCAGCTGCTTGTATAGCGCGGGTTAGTCTGAGGTAAAGCTCGATAATGAATTTGACTTTGATGAAAAACAAAATTATAACAAATCATTAAAAACCATGTTGGAATCGACCCGTTAACAAGAGAGGCGGGAAGCGAAACGGCTGGGGAACTTGTTGGAGAGAAAAAACTTAGATCCTTTTTTTCACTGACGCTTGTTCTATTCTACAAAGTAAGATTAAAATGCAGCTTTTTGAAAAAAAGAGATTTGAAAACTTGTCTTACCTATTTAACGTTTTGTTTGAACAGTAAGAATATTGGGAAAAAGTGTAACATTATTACAGTAAAACCCCACCATTGTCTGCGAATTAAACAACCATGCCGTCTAACCAATGGCGAATCAATTTATCGGCGAATTATTTACTTAATATTTTGTGTTTCAAACTGGTGTTAGATTAGCTAACTGGAGCACTTCTTTTGGCCCTGTAAAATACCTGTCAATTCCTTGTAAAAATATCGCACTCTGAATCCATGCAAAGAAACACGAGAGGCAAAAAGCTTGAGATTCTGAAATCAAATCTCGGTGCTTAGGCTGACAGAGTTGTCAAGCGCAAGTCAACTTAGTCACCGAGGAAATTGCAAGCTTTTAAGATGTTAATTCAGCGTATCCGGCAATATCGCTTGTTTGATTTGTAGAAAGCGTGAGATGAGGGTGTTTTTCAAACAGTTATTAATACGCATCGCAGGTGGAAATTTACAGGGATTGTTAAAAAAGCCACTGCGATGTTAGGACGTGTTTGTTTTTGCGGACTCGATCCACTCGGTAACAGCAGGTAGTGATTCTCGATAACAGTCAAAAAGTTAATTCGTCCTCACTGGTGAGTAGTTCTCTGTTTTGCTCTTTCTTTTGCCTGCTTATTATCAGTGTGATTTTTACGGTCACAACCGAACTAGATATCACAAGAGTGCATGAAGATAGCGCGACATTATAGCCACCTGAAACGAAACTGATATCTCTTTGAAAGCTGTTGTCGTTAAGATATGTAATCCCTTGTTTAGTTTCTTCTCTTGGTGAAATTTAAATACAATTTTACGGGATCATCTTTTGAGCTGAAATTAATTCAGATTTTCTTCTTTGGTCAAAATGAAAGGGTAAAACATCGTTGACCCCACTCGCTAAAAATAAATTACATGGCGAAATTCACTTGCTACTTTATAAAAAGTAAATCATTTCTTTCCTGATTGCGAAAAATAAACGTTTGTATGGATACCAGATTTTATCTGCTTTTACGATCTTGTTGTTTCTAGCACTATGATTTTAAATCTTAGAAGTTGTAACGCGACCGTTTCAACCTTCTTCTGGACGTTTTGTTCTGTGAACATGCTGAACGTGTTAATTCTCACTTAAGGAACAAAAAAGAAAATAGATGATCCTGGATGAAGGTGTTGGATTTTTCTCCAAAAAAAAATTAAATAAAATCTATCAATTTTCGTCACCTTCTACTGAGAAGAAAAAGATCTTTCAGCCATCCTTCGAAAACCTTTTCAGGAAATTCGATTTCGAAGTCAGCGGGGCCAGTATACGTCCCATATACCATTAATGTGAAATTGATTCAACAAATGCTGACAACAGACTTGAAACATTAATATACAAACTAATAGAACCGACTCTCCTGTGTTAAAGATAAAATACTCCGAAAAGTTCAAACGCTCATTAAAGTCGTCGAGAACATAGAAATGTAATTTCCTTGTTTATAAATTTGTTACATTTTCCCCTCTCATTCGAATATTCGGTAGACATGACACTTAACTCCCAAACTGCCTCTCTGCTTCAATTTTCTTTTTAACTGGGCAAGAGCAAATTTTCGGAGCAGCGCGCCGAAAAAAGGTTGTAGATACGTAGCGTACAGCAGACTAGAATACAATCCGAAGAAGAGAAGCTGTACTCCTAACCACTTCATGTTGCGGAAACCAGAATTTGTTTCCGGTACTGAAGATTCGAACAAAGTCTGTTCATTTTAAATCTTTATCTTTTTCCTCAAAAAACAACAACAAAAAAAGAAACAATATATAGTAGAAGTTTGGTTTCACTAGCGATTGTAGAATAAACAAAGCTTAAACTAAAGACTTAGGAGGACAAAACTGACGTGACTGAAGCTAAGCATGAAAGCGCAAGTGAGAGCAAAGGAAGATCTCTGTGTCCTGACGCGGAATCATGGCCGCATAAGTGTGCGTATATTAGGGATGTTGGTTAAAGACAGCACTCACGTTGTGCTGTATAACGAAAAAGAGGTGGTCTCTTCTTACTCTTCCTCGGCCTTCTTACTCTATAAGGACTGACAATAGCGCCCGCTGCTGATCTGAAGAGCTAAAAACTGACAAACAACATTCAAACCTCTCTGTGTTGTTTAGAAAGCAGTCAAAGCTTCATGCAAACAAAATATCAATGTCTTATCTCAGAGTTTTAGATCGGTAAATTTTTTTCACGTTCTTAACCCTGCTACTCGCTATTGCTTATCTCAGAGTTTTAGATCGGTAAATTTTTTTCACGTTCCTCTCCCTGTATTATGTCTTTGTCCCTGCTACTCGCTATTGCTACGTTTTTGCTTCTATACATACTTTTTCCGTTGTGAAAACCAAGTTAAAGATATCCATACAGATCGGGGGAGCAAAGAAATTGACTACAAAGATAAAATTCTTGTTGACCAGTGCTATAAACAAGGAGGCCTAGTAGCGGTTATCGGCATACGGGATATCGAGTTTAAAAATGAACGGGATACAAGATATTTGTGGAAAAAAATTAATAGGATATATATGGGATATTTAGATCAGATAAAATGGGATATAGGGTGGGAAAATCGTTGATTTTTGCATCTGGAATCAATGAGATACGGGATATTAAGGTTACAGTATACCTTCGGGTCGGCAATTTTCTTCAAATTTGGATTTTTGGGTCAAAATAGTGGTCGAAGAATAATCTCTTATTTCAGAAAAAAATTTTTGAAAAAGGCTTAATATTGGCGGAGAAATGACGGTTTTACGTTTTCACCGGAAGTAAAAGTTTACCTCTTGATTGACAGCCCTATGGCGCGTATGCAATCAACCGAGACGATTTTCGCGGGAATTACCTATATGAATGTCACGAATTGACTACTCAGTTGATCAGCATTGTTGTTCTGACTACCCAGCATTTTTGATATTAGGCGTGTCTCTATTAAGTTATAAGTAAATATCATCATTTATCCGTTCTCCAAGTGGAGAATTGGGCCGTAAGCTCTCTGCCGCCAGGCTGTTCTGTCCTCCGCAGCCGATGCTGCTGCTGCCCATGTTCTTAAACCTTCCTTTTCCAGCTCCCTTTCTACAGTCCTTCTCCAAGTCTCGCGCGGTCGACCCCGTTTATAAGTAAACATAGACCACGTTTAAACCATGGACCGGTTCGAAAAAGCGAAAACAGCGAAGAACGAATGAAAATACATCAATGAGTGAAGAAGCGAAAGTTCGCCACGCGGATGAAGCTATAGTTATCGTATAAGGCGGGCAAATATTCGTGGTAAGAGAAAAGAAAGGTTCTGTAAAAATTTCGGAACTTGACAGCAATAACAGGGATGCTGACAGAGACTCTTCTGATGAGTCCGATATCGACGAATCGTCGGACTCATTGAGACCATTTGAAATATTATCCATGCACATTTGCCCACACACAGTTGCCCTCCGCGCTATCTTTTGTTTGTTTCCTTCGCTCAGCCACTCTAGCGTTCGTATCCTTCTTAGTCTTCCCCATTTTGCCAGACCAGCTTCAAGAAAAACCGAGCTGCAGAAAAATTATCTCTCTGCCTTCGGTTCCTTGAGCGCATTGCGAAACACAAGAGTTTTTTAGGGATTCGCGCGTAAATTTCACCAGGAGGTTAAAGTGTACCTAACCCCCAAATTTTTTTTTTCGCTAAAACAAATCTAGACTTTATTTGAAGAATTTGGGCGAAGAAATTTTTGAATTTGGTTGAATCCTCGATTTTCTATGCCCTTTCAAAGTCGCGATTAAGTGTTTCACGACCGCGTTTTAGGGAGTCTGGGGCGGCGGTACCTGATGACGTCTACCCAGGAACCAAACACAGTAGCGCCTCAGTCAACTCACTGTATTTGCTCGAGAAAATAGAATGCAAAACTAATCGTTCCGATGTATTTTGGGACTAAAACGTCCAAGTTTTGTCTCAGAATCATTTCTTTTTCGTCACTGGAGTCAGAGTTAAGTTTCGATTCGGAAGGCTCCGAAATAAACTTCGATCGAGCACGTTCGACAACTGTGAACTCACTGCTTAGAGCTTTGAGAGCAATTTGCAATATTTCAAGCGACGACGGGGAAGATGTCTTTGCGGACGAGCTGCTTGTATATTAGGAATGGAAAGCTAGATACGAAGTGGAGGAGCAGGCAAACGAACAGCAGGAAAGAAAACTCAAGGACTGCTTTGGATGGTAATTTCGTCAACTAAACATAAGATTCCCACGCGTGTTTATAGCCCGTTTACATTTGTCCTTACCGAGAATGTATTTTGTCAAGGTTCTGTTAAATCCAGTTTGTGTTTTACTTTCAGTTGAATGCTTCATGTTTATAAGAGCGACGTACGTGTTGCAGTTTTCGAGACTTGATGACCTCCAAAACATTGGCTTCGATCGATTGAAAATCGTATTGTTTGGACCTGTATTTTTGAAGCTGCGGGAAGCAAGGCGGAAGGAAACATTTCATACAATTACCGATTTCACATTGTCACACGTTTTAAGTCGTAACTCCAAATAACCAATGTAAATTGTTCTCAAAGTTTGCAGTGAAATTCGTCGAATAAGCGAAAAGGATGTGTTCCCTAAGCGGTCCGCAGATAAAGTTACGCGGTCATATTTTCGACGCTATTGCACAGAATCTTTGTCACACTGCTGATTTCCAAACCTTCGAAAAACCCTGTGAGTGTAACAATTTTGTTATCATGTAATTCTAGAGGATTAACCTTCGACTTTCATCTAAATCGAAAGAGAAATAAGTGTTGGTTAGCGGTGTACAGTTGCGATCTATTTACGTATCAGTATAACGCTTCTTGATCATGACCGGATCACACAACTTTGCCGGTTATGTTATAAATACTGCGGGATTGGAAGATATAGGTTGTCGGTGGTATTTCTACAAATTGCCGGTTAGCTTTAAGCAGAAAATTTATGAAAACAGCGTTCGAAAGTCTGCGGAACAAATTCCAGTGACAGTTCTTCAATGGTTCTCACAGATTCAGTTCGCTTGTTTCGGTTCGACAAAATCAACCATCGTTTACGTCTTTATTGCACCATTAGCCGATCATCGCCAGTAAATTGTACAGTATACCTTTCTTTAAATCTGGAATATTGCTGCAACAACCGATAGCACCTCTGGAAGGCGTTTCTGCGCACTTTTCGAATGTGTATTGCACCATCCTGAAGGAGATGAGAGGAAATGAGATATCCAACCTTCCTGGGTAGACGTCACAAGAGCCGCTGGACCCATTCTCCTCAAACTCGGTCGTGAAACAAAATGGCGGTGTTTTGGAGCTATTTTCGAGATTTCGTCGTGGCACAGAAAATCGAGGATTTAACGGAATCCAAAAATTTTTTCGCAGAACTATTTCAAATAATAAGTAGATTCGTTCTAGCGAAAAAAAATTTTGGGGCTTAGGTGCACTTTAACGGTAGTAAAGTTTCCCTGCACTGATTGGCTTAGTTATCTGAGAACCCAGTTGAAGGCGTTTGTGGGCGGAGTTTGTTTGCGAAGCAGAAAATTTTTCTTAGCGCTGTTTTCTCGAATAAATTTTTTCACTTGAAGCAGACACTTTAAAGAGTTATAACTCAAAGGGAATTTGTTCAATTGCTCTTAAATTTGGACAGTGGCTAGTTTAACATATAAACTACAAAAGCGTGTCTGGGAATTGTTAATTTCGAAATACTTTTTCTTCGAGAGCGATTTTTGTACGATCACTCCACATTTTTTTAATCCTATTTCGAAAGTGTTCTGTAACTTTTTACTGCAATCGAATATGCCAAAACGCAGACAGGTTTTTTAAGCGCTTTGGGCCCTGAAACCGAGGAAAACATTAAATTGGCGAAAAACGAAATTCGCTTTGACTTGTAGCTTTCGAAAGGTGATTCGGGCGCTCGCATTTAGTGGTCGTGAAAAATTCGACAATTCATTTTCTTTCAAAATTCTTGGTATAGTTTGATAGCCAGCTCCATAAGCTTTAATTTGATATAGGGGTTTAGGTATTTACGGCTTAAACTGCACGCGCTACATCGTTTGCGCGCGAGACACTCCTGAAGGTATACTGTGACCTTAAGGCCAAAAATTAAAGGGATGTGGGATACCCCCCCCCCCTTAATGGAGCCTTAGCAAGATCAATAGATCGGTACGGAGAATCTGTATGTCGGTCGGAATCCCGTCTCCGAGCTGAGGTCTGCACTGAACAAGAGAGGTTCATAGGAGCGGTCGCTAAGTAACATATGACCTATCAGTTATGTCACTTTATTGACGTAGTAGCGTTTGGTGTTCCCCGAGTTTTCGTACAAATTCAGAGTTTAATCAAGTGTAGCCTCGTTCCCAGTGCTTTTCCTTTCCAAACCTCAATAGAAAAGCCCTGGGAAGAAGATTGAATCAGGAGCCGTTCTTGCGGCCGAAGTGAATTCTTTCACAGAATAGCAGTAGGATTAAGCAACGCTTTATTGAAGAGATCATGGATAAACGATGCCTGTTAGGATAGAAGTCGAGTTTCTTCAGCTGAAATATAGCGTTTGAAAACTTACCAGCTCATAGCTCTTGGGACTCAGTTGCAACTCCGAAACTGAAGCATAAAGTGGCCAGTAGTTACTGTTTGCCATTCCGGCGACCAAAGATGGTACGGTAGCCCATCACATACTCCTACAGCATTCTGAAAGGTTGTCCAAACAAACCGCTGGTGCCCATTTATACTCCAGGGCGGGGAGGGGCTCCTTAAGGCGGGGGTCAACAGAATATTCTGTAAAAAAAATTCGCAGTTTTGTTTTTATCGAAATTTGAATCTTGAGGTATTGAAGTTTTATTTTGAGAATTTCTGTTACTCTTAGTTCAAAGCTCTTTTTCTCAAAACGAGTTATTTTTCCCCTTGAAAAAAAATATTTTGAGAAGGCTTTGTCCAATGAGACTGAAATTTTCAGGATTAGTTGTTCTGAGTAGGTTTTGTGTTTAAGCAGAGATCTTATCCATCCAGTGCATTTTGTCGAAGTTATGGATTGAAACGTATGCTGGATTTTCTGTATCAGATTTAACTGACCACCATTTCATGTCCTTTAAATTTTTCAAAAATCTCTCTTCTTAAAACAGTAAACTTTTTGTCTTCTTTTAAAAAATGTAAAAGTTATTCATTTTGATCAGTTCTTGTAGGAGTTATCTTTTCTCAAGTAAGCCCAGACATTCCTCAGCTGGTGGCAGATTTAATCAGCCGGTGTCAGGTTACAATACAGTTCTAGGGTACAAAAATATTTCCTTATGGTCTTTAAGCTTTCTAAAAATGTATACTTTGCCATGGTTTGGATTTAAATCTTACCCCGAGGAAAGGTTTGAAAAAATGGTGTGTTTTTAGGTTAACGGCCACCTAAGAGAGAGCGAGAGAGAGAGGGGTGTCTTACCCACAAACTCAACATACTGATCCTAACACCACCCTCAAACCAATTTAGTGCTACTAAAACCTATCCTGCAATTGCAAGTTGAAAAGTTACAGAGAGTTTTATCTGGGCAAACGTCGTTTCTCATATATCAAGTAGCGAGTGAACGCATAGTTGTTGCCGTGAATTACGTCATTGTACGTAAACGAAAACACGACTTTCTTACGCTCGCGCGCATTTTTTCACAACTACAGCATTAAAGTCGCTTGTGATCACGTCTGTCGAGTTTAAATATTTCATGACTATTATTTCTATTTCATTTTATTGTATACAAATTTAATTCATTCACTGGTGTGCTTCTTCGGGTACCAGACAAAAATATGAACATTTTGTTAATAATCATCGTTCTTGGGTTAGTGTGTTTAGAGCCATGTATTACGTAATCCTTGTTAACGCCCATGTTTACCCGGCTGGCATACGAAGAAAGTCAGCTGGGGAGAGCTATTTTCGTTGGGATACTCGAATTGAATTAGCTTCTTTTTTGTCTCATCTCTTCGTCACAGGTGTGCTGTTACGTGACGCGTTACATGATGTACCTAGTCCACTGGTCCGAGATTGAAAAAGTTCAGAGATATTCCGGGGTTTTCGCAGCATCGTCCATTCCTTCTTCATTGACCTTTGGACCTTACGAAGGACCGTTAAACATCCTCTTAAAAACCAATGAACATAAACACTTGGATTACATTCTGGAGGTAAGAGAAGTGATGTCGACCATGAGATCTTTACATAACAGAGCCAATGAATGCTCCCCATGATATCCCTTTCAGATTTTAATTTTAGCTTGGGTATCTGCTCTTTATATTTTTAACTCGGTTAAAAAATTTAATAACTCGATCTCCATGCATATGACCATTCGGAACAATGTTGTTAAAAATGAAATACTTAGGGTGTTTACCATTAATTTACCCAGAAATTCCAGAGATTTTAGAATTTACATTGTAGATGTAAAAATTTTTTGACCTTGACCGACAGACAAATCACCGAAGTAAATGTAACTTATTGAAAGATAATTCAAAACTTCCGAACGGAAAATCCGCCGGAATGGAAAATATTTTCACCATTAGCATTCATCTGTCAGCTCCAAGCTTTCCACCTGTTTCAACTCCAATAAGGGACGGACCATCACTTTTCCGATGGGGGAGGGGGTTGGGGGGGGGGGGGCGGAGGGTTGGGTAATTTCCAACAACAAAAAATTCTTGCACAGCAAAAACTGCTGAGAAAAGATCATGCAAGGGGAGCCATGGGGAAAAATTGAGTGCTCTGTACTTTCCAGGTCCCTGTGTTTGCCGCTTTGAAGAAAATCTTGCACAAGCTATTGCCCACCGAGAAAAAAATTATGCCCAACCTAACAATGAGGAAAAAAACTCCATGACCCAGAAAATTGCCTATCCCCCTCCCCACTCAAAATACAAAAGTCCATCTCTAAGCGGCTATTCAGCACAGTTTCGAGCGTTCCTACTGTAACAATGGATAAATGGTAAACGCCAAATGTGGTCCGGAATTTCCGTTCACAATTTTTGTTTACCTGATTGTTTCAAACTGTAAGTCGACCCTTTTAATTTACTTGTATAAATGGTAAACAACTGGGCCGGGTTGTTAACTAACGCTTAACGCTATCTCAGGATTAAAAGTTAACCGAAGTATAAAGTTTTCCTGTATAAAAATGTTTTCCACAACTTATGTTTTGTGTAGTTTGAGGTTATTCAAACTTAAAAGAGAAGGCCAAACAATATAAACAGAAAACCTTATCCGCAAGGTTACAAACTGAAATCAAAATTCTCGTTAATCCTGGGTTAGCTATATGTGGCTTTGAACGACCTGGCCCTGATGTTTCACGGGTACAAAAAACATAGAAAGGGGCAGGAGCCATAATCGGGGGATAGCTTGTGGGACGTGGAAGGGCTTGTAAGGAGCTTCAGTTCTCGTTTAGGCCGTGGACAGTGAGTCCTTATATCTTTTCTCGATTACATCATCATCTCCTCGTCTCTCCGAATTTCGCTCAGAAACTTAGCGGTCGTTAATTCTCATGCTATTTTAATCTGTATCTCTATCATCAAAAGTTTCATTTTAATAAAATTTGATTTAAAAATTAGAAATTTGAATCATTTAGTTCTGGCATGGTTGTTAGAAGTGGGTGGGGACTGGCCATTACTACAAATAGAAATAAAACGCCTCTGTTCTTACGTTTTTGCTTAGAAAATATGTAGTTCCCCTAACTAACATATTTACCAGAGGCGCGGTGCGCTGTGGAATTTGTCATATTAATATTTTTGTTGCTGGGCTTTTCAACCCGTCGTTTTTAGGTAACTTACAGATGTGGACAACTTATCTGGGTCGTAGACCGCCATCTTTCATGGGTCCCTTTTATGAACTTCGCTCGCTGCCCCGAGGAGCAAAATGTAGAGGTGTTCTTGAGCGCTGGCTCGTTTTTCTTTCGCACCATTGACAGAGTGGCCCGGGGCGAGGAGCTGCTAATATGGCCGACTGAAGGACTTTGTCGAAGTCTTAGGATTCCAAATCTCGTGACCCCGAGAGTAAACGAAGGTAAGAATTCTTTCTTGATTAAATCTTTCAAAGATTCTCTATTCTGTGCTTTTATCAGTCTGTCACTCAATCAGAGGGGGTAATTTCGAATAGCTTAGCCAATCAGAGCACACTAACTCCCCTGTTAATCTGTGCTTTTATCAAACCACTGTTTCACCCAATCAGAGCCATTAAATGTTAGTTGTTTTATAAAAACGTTATTTCTAATATAAAGCCCAGCCAATAAGAGCACGTTATTTCGAACAGCGTAGCCAATCGGAGCATACTTACTCTCCGGTTAATCTGTGCTTTTATCAAACCACTGTTTTACCCAATCAGAACTCTTATATGTTAGTTTTTTTATACAAACGTTATTTTGAATATAAAACTCAGCCAATCAGAGCACGCGTAATCCCTCGCTAATCTGTGCTTCAAACTATAGTTTTATCCAATCGATTACCATGCTAGAAAGTGCATGAAACGTTATCATTAACTGTTTCCAGCCAATCAATGTACTACTAGTACTTTCTTGCTAATGTTATTTAACTGTTAACATATGTTCAAGAAACATTTTCTGTCCAAGCATGCGACTGAAACTGACCTTTTCCGTGCAAATTCCAGGCGTCTGCACGCTAGTCTTTTCTTGATGGCTTCATTAATCATCATTACGCGTTCTCTCAAGGTGTTTTGCCTTTAGAATTAGGTGCATTCCCGCAGAATTCCCTCATTCCCGCATCTCCTGATTTGCAGAACGCTTTCGTTCTAGCCTCTTCCAGGCGTTAAGATAGGGAGCAGCGCGAAAAAGAGAGCGCGAAAAAAATTGTGGAGAAGCGCGGCGCGGGAAGACTCCTCGAACCAAGCCTCTCTCTCCTTGTTTTCGCTCCGCCGATTTCGCGCTGCAGCCCATCTCATGAACTTGTGGACGAGGCTACTTTCGCACTAACAATAGTAGGCACCATCGCTAAATATTGCGCATTTGTAATTTGATTTATTTCTTTAATTAGACGGCCTCTTTGAGAACTAACTTAGGTCCATGGCAACAGATGTTGCCGTAAAAAACTTAACTGCCGAACCCTGCCTGCGGCCATCGCGCCAACACAAACGTTTTTTTATGTTGCTTAGCGCCAAGTTAGTTTCTTATCTGCTAAAGCCGTTAATCCGACCGTCAACCTTCTCGTTAAACTAACGCAGGCAACAACCACATTTTGGAGTCTCCAACCTTTATTTTCTTTATAAACTCACTTCCTTAATACGACCACCATGAGATAAATTACGAAAAGCGAATAGAGTCTGCTTAAAATTGTCTTCAAGTACAGCGAGCGAGCGAGCGAACTCGCGTACGCGTCCTGTTTCCAAGGGTCTTTTTTATCTCCACATTTGAAATTGCTAATCTTATCGCTTAAATAACTATTCAGAACAATTTCACGATCGTCTTTAAGTGCCGTCAAATCCGCCGTTTTGTGAGAATGATTCATTATTATCGCCGCACAACAGGCTATTGTGTGTGTTACAGAGCGAGCCGTTACTTAGCAGACCCGGCCGTTCTTGAGGTATTTTTATTGTGTCTAGAGCTAAACATACATAATACCCCGTAGCATGTGTTTGTATTGTTCTACTGATTTGATGTAATTGAGTGTTAAGAGGTATTTTTCAAATCCAGATCTGTTCTGTCTCTAAAAAGGCCCGGGGTTCGCTTTTTACGAGACTCGAAATGGCGCATTGCAGTGGCTATTAACCGTCCGATTGTCATCATCGAAAAGTTAGCTTGCTAGCTGTTAACTTTGCTAGTTAAGTCTTATCATTATTAGAGGCCTAAATAACAGCCAATATTAGCTTAGACGGGATTGGCAGAAGAAAGAAACCGTCTTGCCCGGAACTTAATCTCGCGCCTTGGAGGATACCTCATCTGGTCTTAAAATTAGTTGCATCATCTTCATTAATCTGTTTTTCTTTTTTCAATCTATAAGATAAGCAAGCTTAGGTTTTAAAAGAAAGTTTAACGCGCGGTGCAAGATGTCTTATTCAAAAGTTCTTTGTCGTATTGTTTACGACTTGTGTAATCTTGTATTGTAGCATTGTTCCGATGAAAGACTCAGACTATCTCTTCTCCGCTAGCATTTGCGTAACAAGTCTTTTGTTCGTTACTTTGCTTCACACCTTTTTGTTCTCAATTTAGAAAGGTTGGTTTCCTACGCGCATTGAACAGAAAAATATCATCGCTAGATTATGAAGAGAAAAGCCAAAAGCTAAGAACAAGGGGGTTTCTTTCCTTCTCTATCTTTCCAGGTTTTTGTCTTTGCAGATAATTTTGGTGCTATTTTCCTTCATTAAACACACGCTCGTTGTACAGAAGGTGAGCGCGGGAGGTAGCGTGATCGAAGATTCTTGAAGTCGGAAACTAACATGTGGTTTTATTGTTCGAATGGAAACTAATCTATCTTGTAAAGTGCTGTTTTGGCTAGCGCTTCTAATAATAACAGCTATTATCAAGATTTCTAAAAAAGTTCAACACAGGCCAGCCAGTGATAACAGGGTGAATAATCTCTCTTGATAATCAAAGCATTTGGAAAATTAAATTTCAGCTCCATGACAAGTCGGTTCGATTCACCTTACTCAATTTTACTAGACGTCTGTTAAAGGGCCAAATTAATTAAATAAAGCATTGGTGACACTAACTACACAAGACCATAACAGGATTTTACCCTGAAATTGCTCTGTTACCTATCTGTTTCGATTTGTCTTAACAAGACACCAGGCAAGCTGCTCTAACTTAAATTCGGCGAACTTTCTTTTAAGATTACGGCAACGCCCAGTTTATCACCGAAATGCACAAGCTTCCACCCATGGGCTAAATATTCAAAACGATCTAAAAATAAACGCCCCCCGAGGCTCCAGTATAAAGATTATAAATAAGTGGGTCGGGTCGCTTGTTACTGGGCAAAAACAGCCGGTGTATGACCACCAAGATAACCCACAGACATGTGGTGTATTGTACAAAGTCACTCGCCTGGAAAATCACTTTGACACAGCAACATAGTCAGTTATTTTAGTTCAACCTTTTGAGAAATGAAATCTTTCTTCTCGATACGTGACTAAAATAGTATCGGGCCATGTAAATGGCAAGCAATGAGCTGCCAAAGAGATCTCTTTTTCAAACATTGAATGAAATTCCTGAATGCAAGTCACGAAAGAAGTACTCTATTTGGCAACATAGACGAAATCACTGATTGTCCTCAAGGGCTCTGCAGGAGATAGCTGAAGAAGACGAACTGAAAACCTTACTTTCTACCGTGAACTTCAATAAATATGTTCACACGGAAAAATATCTCCAGCTTGTGTTTCGGGACATAATGGAGACTTTCTAATACGATTTCTACACTTAGTAAATTTAGGGCATGGTTGTTTGACTGGAGTTTTTGTATCATTAACGGTCCAAAATGGTTATAGATGATTATCATGAATACACCACCTGTCATATGAACTAATTTGATAGAAACGACATTTTAATACTCCTGTAAACACGATGTACTTTTGTGTAAACTTCGCACCACGAAATCTATCAACCGTACTTAGTTGTACGTTTCAGACTGGCGTTTGGCGGAGTATTCCATTTCAGTCGCATTTAGTTTTTTCTTCGAAATTAGCATTACTTTGCACCAAGTTCGGATGACAAAAGAGATAAGGATTAATACTAAGCAAGCTTAAGTTAACATCCGTCGAAGCAAATCGTGAAAAAAATACGGCCTATTTTTAAATTAATGACAAACTCAACTAGGTTTCTTTCCTTGAATTGCCAAGGAAGTCTTGCTTCAGCCTAAAAACGTGCCCAGAAACCGATTTCAGGGGAAAGGCTTAAGAGTAAAATAATTGCTTTGTTAAGACTGCATTTGCACGAAAGCAACTTTACAGAGGAAAAAAAAAAACAGGAAAATAAATCTTCTAAAGAAAACAAAAAGAGACTTTCTAATCAACATAGCATTAAGAGTTACATGGACGGTCTTTCAATAAGGCTGAAAGCCTTCGTGGTAATTAATTTCAGCTCACGTCAGAGTAAACAAAGTTTTGTAATTCTAACTCCACATTTCCCTCTTTACATAGTTTAACATTTTGGGGGAACTCAATTTATTTGAAAAATAGCTTAAACGGTAGCTTAACAGTTTCTTCGGTTTTAATCAAGCACAGTTATTTCGATGAGAGTAATGGTCAATTTCTTTCCTAGGGAAAAAATAAGCTACAAAAATAGCCAGGGTTGTTTCTTTTGTAGCTATTTCATTGCTGTTTGAAATGAAAGTGTTCTTAAGTTTCTCGTGTTTGAAAACAGTCGTGTAAAAAACTACGCTTCTCTGTTAGCAGTGTGCTTATTTAATCAGTGACAGTAGAGATTCCTATATGCGAGATGGGTGTTTCAACGCGGGGGCTCGCGAAAATGTATTTGCTCATTTTGACTGCAGTTGTTAGCATGTACTGGGCCTTCCGCTACTAAGCAAAGCAAGCTGTTAACCTGGTATCCCCATTGTTTCAGTAACATGTGATTTCTTTGTCTTTGAAGACAAACAAAACAGAGCGCGCATTGCAAATCGCTAACCGTGCCGTGAGATGTATTTAAGTCAATTGTTCCGCAAACACTTTTTTTAAATTCGATAATACAAATTGCCACCAATCGCCTGTAAACAATAGTTAGTCTTATTGAACGTCGATGGAAATCAAACCCGGGTTCTCTTGCATTGAAAAAGTCGCTTGGGAGCAAAATTCGGCCGCTAAAAGAAAAAAATGACCGTAGCGAAAACTTCGCTCTGCTCGCAACGGTAGTGGGCGGAAGCCTCGGCGGTCGACCACATGGTTTCAGAGGGCAAACAAATCGTTGAGGGCGCCAGCCCCGTTGTTTCAACTTAGGGGCAATATAACTATCAAGGCAATTTAAAGTTAAATTAAAATCGAGGGGTGACCATTGATGCAATTCACAGTGAAGTATTTTCAAGAAGTTTAAAAATGTTTTTCATTGGAACGGTGCAGAGGCGCTGATGGCCCCTTAGACTAGAAAATCTTTAAAATCTGATTAAATTGCTTCGTTTTTCTATTATCATGTCTTGGATGTCTACATATATTTGTCATTTTGTCGTGACAGACAGTCTTACCTATCTGTCAAAACAAACCGGTTCTTGTGATTTTTTGGACGATTTCTTTATTGACTCTGATGTGCTAGTTACGTAAAGCTTTCAATAACGGGGACAATAAAAGGTTTCCTGTCATTTCTTCATTTCAAATTATCCGTGTACCTCATTGAGACGGTGTTCTTTTCAAAAAGATGCTATCTTACGCAATTAACATTCAGTTATACTTGATTGTCTATTTTTGCTTATGTTTTGACTTATTAACAGCTTTTGCAAGTTTGAACTTTAATTTAGCTGTTTTCTACAGCGAAAAGTTATTATTCTTTTCAGCACACGTTTTAATTAAGGAAAGAAAAAACTCGATACCTTGCAACTTATCCAAAACTTTTACATTCTTCACAACAGGTCACCTCTGTTTATGTTAATCTTCTCTGTTTCTTTTGTGGTTTTTCAAGTTACCGTAACACGTCGCACTTTAAGTCCATGAGCATATAAAATAAAACACAAGAACAGAACGCCGGACAAATTTTATTGGGACCTGTGTTGACTGGTAGATAATTTGGTATATTTTGCAATTGTCAGTCAGATATCGCCCTGCAATACGCAGCAAAAATAACATTTTTCAGTCGAATTCATTGGTAATTCTTGAGTGAGGGTGAAGAGTTCGCACGGCTCTAGAATAGCAGTGAATGCGTGAAACTAACGGTGATAATTTAAGATTAGATGATCGATTTTTTAAACCCAGATTTCCGTCACGCAAAAAACCCCGCAAACATTATCTTGAAAGAACGACTGACATGTACTCAGGTGCAGTGATTTGAGTAAGAACGAAACGCTTCTCATTGGCAAAGTGAACTCTAAAGAACAAAAGAAGCATTAAAATGGGATGAGCGCCTGAGGGAATTTACCTGAACGTGGCTGAAATTTGCTCGTGCGGAGAGCTATATTTCGCTAAACGCCACCGGCACGGACTTTCTGCAGAGCAGAAAAATCCTTCCACAAACAAGTTGTACACGTTTGGGAAGGGTGCGAAATTGTTTGCAAAAATAAAACTTGAAATTACTACACTAATTTATTGAATAGACGATCTCTGAATGCGGCGATTTCCTCTGAGATTTGAAGCTGTTGTCAACGAGAAGTTTTACGGAACCCAAGTTTTCTTTCCTGTCACTTTAAGTTCTGTCGATTCGAGGCACCAGAAAAGTTAAGCACCCGGCGTTTGTATTTGTGACACCTCTTATGAAGTAAAATAAACTTGGGGGTAAATATCCAATCGATAGATACCGGTTTCTCGGCACGCGGGACAGCCAGGGTGAATTCAGTTATGAAAACTTATTGTTTCTTCAAAGGTTCGCAAATCAGCTGATCCATAGAATTTTTGGTTAAGCCGACCTCCAGAATTAAAGCGAAACTGTCTTTGTTTTTAGAAAGGGTAACTACACGCGGATCGCTTATCACGCCTGACTTCAGCAAATCTTAGCAAAGCGCGAGCACAACCAGTAAATTATCACGATCATTTCGATGTTAAAATACCATGATTTGCGGAAGACTAATGGAATTTTATTAAGACACCCTAGCATTGGAAAAGTGAGTTTTTGCAGCAAGCTCAAGCTTCAAGAACGACATAGAGCTCTTGTTTAGAATAATCTGCAAAAGCGGTGCAGAATTGCTCCGCATTTCCACGCGTCGTTGATGTTAAAGTCGTGAGCGCGACCGAATCCTTATACAGAGAAAGGTTGCGCGGGATTTTAAACTTGTAATTGCTCACTTAATTGTGCAGATGATATTTACCTAGGTGCTGGTAACTTTTGTTGTCCTTCTTCAGGGTACATTCTCTCACATTAAGCCCTAGCCGAACAAAACATTCTGTAGTTCCTAGGTACCTATATTGTGGCGCTTGAACGAACAATGTAACACGTGCATCGAGTTATCAGTTCTGTTTATGTGACTACCGTAAGTCATTTAAAGTCTTTTCTCTGTTGGTCGGTACCCGGATGCCTCAAATCATTAACTAAAATGGCTCACCCGTTTCATCTTTCGTGGTGACTTTTTAGTTCGCTGGTGAGGGCGCTTAACCGGTCCAAGTTATCCGTGTGTACCGAAGGAAGACGAATTTGCACGCTTCGAGCCCTCGAAGTTACTTACGCATCTGTTAGCTTAAGATACATTCCAAGGACAAAAGAGTTCTCTTCTCGGCCGCGTGTCAAAATTATATATGTATAAAGCGTGATACATCTATTGTGTGCGATGAACAGCCAGCCCTTTGTGGCAATTCTAGGATATTTAGGCAGCAAAGGGCGAACTAAACAAATTGTCATCGTAGCCAGTGGCGGGTCACGTGGAATCAGTACGGCCACCATTCAACACCTGTAAAACGAAGAGTTTTGAATCAAAAAGCGTGGAAAAGCGTTCCATATTTACCGGTCTTCGCTGGTTCAGCTTTCCAGCGTACTCTCTTGCAGAGATGCTCAGCTGTTTGCAAAAGGCTCACCTCACGTTTTCTGACCGCTTCCTGATTTCCCCCGGGCAACGGCGCTCAATGAACGGAGAAATGATTTGAAAGCACAGCGGACGGCGTAATTTGATTGGCTGGAGTCATTGACAAAAGATCTAACAAAAGGATCTGAGCGACCCTCGTGGCAAAGTTTATTGTCTCGAAAATCAGTGAAATTCACTTAGCGCGGTGCACTAATCGCGATTCTACTGTGCAGTTGACAGATTCGGCCTTGCATTGCACACACTCGCGCGCCTTGACAGAGCGCCTAAAACCGTTTAAAAATCACTCATTTCAATAAAATCCGACTTCCTCCAGCTAATAATTGTGAAGCTAATTACAGCATGGTTGGTTAATTATGAATGTGCCTTTGAATATTAATAACCTCCTCGCTCGAGCTCCGATATTATTTTAACTTCTAAGCCAGTGATGAAGGCGGGGGAAACTAGTGAGCCTCGCACGTGTCATAGACTCGCTGCTTGGCTGTCCCGCGAAGCGCCGCTCTGATTGGTTGGCTTACTAGCACGTGTCATTAACTTTAGCTACACCTGTCGGTTCTTTCACAGGTGAATACCAATATATTTGTCACCACTGCTCGCAAGTGTTTGCATTCCCAAACACACTTAAAACGCACATCGCATTTGAGTGCGCCTCAAACCGTGGGAAGAGCTATAAAGAGAGCCTGCTTCACACTCAGCGAGCACACTCACACACCAGTTACCTTCCAAGTAGAAACAACCCGCCGAACAGGCCGCCGAGAATGAGCACTTTGTTTCTAACTCCCAACTCGGATACGGACGGGATACAGGTATCAAAGCCGGACAGTGACCCACCGCTCAGCCTTAAACACGACGGAGAAACGAGCAGGAACGCGCACCATCATAATGGCAGCGCGTTTTTATCCGACGTTTCAGTTCACGACGATAAACCCATGGTTAACGGGGGCCATTCTTCGTCTGGACTTAATTTATCCAACAGCATGGGTTGCTTAAACGGTTTAAATGGTTTTAATGGCTTCAACAACCTATCACTGGCCATGAATCAGTTTCCATTTCTCTCCAACTTCAACGCTGACTCCTTCATGATGAAGGAGAGCCCAAAATCGCTGCAAAGCTCCATAGGAGAAAGCTCGTCATCTAAAGCCTCGCCACCCTTCTCGCTGCACTCAAGTTCCGCCGATCTGCAGGTCGTTAAGTCTCCAGACAAACTCCAGCCCGTTCTCACGCCGCTAACACCAGTGAGTTTACCCTCCTTCACCGCGGAAACGTTCGGAATGAAGGAAGGCTTGAAAAACACTTCTCTCGTGCCGCAAGTTAACCAGTCACAACCTTTCAGCTCCGCGAGCTTCAACGGCTTTAAGAGCCCGGAGCTTGGAAGCGTGCCAGTTTCTTCGGAATTTCCTTCAATCTCGCGACCGCTTTTGAACGAACTAAATGGACTTAACGGTATGAGATACGGCAATCTATCTCAGGATTCCGCCTTCTCGCAAAATCAAATGGATATGTTGAGTAATCCAGCGTTTCTCCTCCAGCCGAGACCGCCGCTTTGCAGCCCTTCTTCGATGCCGTTCTTCAAGTACGGATTTCCTCAGGGTTTCCCATCGCTAAATGGTCAACCAGTGATGAATCCGACAGGCCCTATGATGTTTGGAGCGGAACAGAATGTTAACAGACTGCCTTCCTCTTCAACGACACCGAACCAAGATGGAACGAGTTTGAACGGAGATCAAATGACGCCGGACAAACCGAAGACAGGCTGCAACGAGGAAATGATAAACGATCTGAATTCGAAGAAAGTTAATAAAGGCTACCTGTGTGAGCTCTGTGGCAAGTTATACACGCGTAAATACGGGCTGAAAATTCACATGCGTATTCACACTGGCTACAAGCCCCTAAAGTGCAAATATTGTCAAAAGAGGTTCGGAGATCCGAGCAACATGGCAAAACACATCCGCCTTCACGCTGTTGGGGACACTCCCTACAAATGTCAGTACTGCGGAAAAGTGTTGGTAAGACGAAGGGATTTGGACCGCCATATAAAATCAAGACACCCGAACGGACGCTAAATGGTAAAAATTGTTACTTTTTAAATCGAATTTCATAGCTCTAGATGTTAGTTTATCGAGAGAAGAGGAACTTCTGTGAAGATATTTAGCTGTGGCATTGAACGTTCAATAGCAATTTCGGTCATTTTAATAGGCCTTCATTTTCAACATTCGTACGCAGAAGACTGTAATCGCAACTATAGTTCATATGTTTGTACAAAATTCTCCGACGTAACCATTGTAAAGACGAAAAGACATTTATAATATAAAAAGGAGCAAGATATAAGTTTGTACGATAAAAAGAAAAGCAGAATAAAAAAAACGTGCTATTTGAAATGAATTTGCTGTCTCTAATACGCGCAAGACATAATTTATTAATTTGATATTCTTTCTCGTTGTTTTCTTTCAAAACTTATTCACCAACCTGTGAAGTCAATTAAGTGAATAAATTTCTCTAGCCATCTTTAGAAATTGCCTGGAAACCATTTTAGCTTTGTTTTCTGCTTTGTCTTTGAGTGCAAAGACAAAGAGAGAGGCGAGGTGTTCTGTGAAGTTAGCCGACATAAATTCAATTCTTCATTACGAAATCTTCTCCCTTTTATTGACGCCTTTGAAAGCTTACGCACTGTCTACGGACTCTACGGAACGATGAAAAGATTGGGAAAACAGAGATATGTTTAAGTATCACAAACCAACTGGTGGCTGAATTCTCTTTATTTTGTCGAGCAAAGATTTGCGAGGTTAGCGAAACACGGTGAATGTTTCGATCGGTAGTCACAAACAACAAGCGTAACTTGCCGCGATAACAAACGGGGAAACATATGGCTTTTGTTTTTCCAAAATAAATTTTCGTTTTTGTAAAACTTTAAATCGCCGTATGATCCGTCTATTTACATTTTATCTTTAATCTAAATGCCTTTTAAAGTCTTTTATACTAAGCAGCACGATATAAGCGAGTACTTTGTTTAGCGGAATTTAATAACAACACGTTTTGCCCAACAATGAGTGTTATAACTTCACAATAGTAAGGAACAACTCTAACAGGTTATTTTGTCTTGAACGAAATTCGTTTGAACAACAAGAGTTGTCCAAGCGATAAGTTTCATTTCTGTTCCATGATTTCATGCAAAGACGACTCTAACAAATAATGTTTATTTTGCCCAAGAGAAACTGAGGAACTCACTCGCATGAATGATCCTTTGGATAATTTCTATAAATAAACCTTTACACTCCATTGACACAGAACAAAACCTACTGAATTTGGCAAAAAGAAAAAAAAACGAATTTGCCTCTTTCAATCTTTTTTTTTCAGCAGGATTACCTATGCTCTTAAGTGAAGCTACAAAAATCTTTTGATGAGAACATGAAGTCATATCCAGCCATTTATTCGACAAACACAGTTGAAAACTGACAACTAATTCGATGAGATGAGGTTCCAAAATCAGTTGCGATTTAAGCTTAAGAACCCTTGAAGAAATCCCGAATACTAAAATAATTATCAGACTGCATTTCAAAAAGGGCAATTCGGGACTTTGGAAAAGAAGTTCTAACAGACATTTGAGGAACATTTCAATGCCATTTTTCAATATGTTCGAGAATTTTGCTCTCCATGCATATTTGTAGCGGACAAGCAGGAAACCTTTTTTGAAATCTTCACCACGGTTTTCTTCGTAAATCAAAAACTGCGTTCAATTAATGGAATATACCCGCTTCTAGCTTGTTTCAATTTACTGGTATTTAACTTAGGTTTGTTCAAAATCAGACATTGAGCGACTGAAGTTTGTCGCCATGAACATGTGGTCAGGTAAACATGTGTTCGTACATCGTAAAACTGAATTCACTGTCAGATTCAAACAAAAGACGCAAATTCGATTTTTAAATAAGCTAGATCGGTTTAGGACGCTTATCCGACACGGTAAGTATTTCAGTTTATTATTTTAACTGTAGATCACCGGGGTTTTGGTTTGGAATCACTGCGTGTTCTGTTTGATTAGAACGTAAACTTTGATACCGACGGTAGCTAGATTGTTTGTGAAGGCCATTGACTTGACACTCGCTCAAGTTTTGGGTCGGTAATTTACTTAGTTAAGACTCAGTGAGTTTGTATTGAGGAACAGGATAGAGGCAAAGGCCAGAGTTCAATCTATGAAATGTTTCAGCTGGTAGTTGTGAAAAACCACAAACAAATAAAACTTGCTTCTCATATAATAAAGTTCATTAAAGAAACAACAGGACCGGCGTAACTGTACTTCATTGATTTGAACTTAAATAGAGGCGACTGTTTGCATCGAGTGATCTTTCTGCAGTTTGTGCAGATTCTTTCTCCGCTTTCCACTTTGCCGATTTCCTTTGTTTTTGCGTTTACATTTCTTGGTCAAGTAGCAAGCTTGACAAAGCGTGGCGAGTGTGAAATAATCACTAACCTCCCAGCTTTAGGGAGAAATCCACAGGGTCGCTTCATTGGGTTTGATTATGTATGTTCATTAAGGTAGTAGTAATTCGAGGACAAAATCTATCAGAGATTCTAACATGTCTGCGATGTTAAAGAGAACACAGTGTGTTTTTTAATCGATCAACTGACGAAGTGAAAATATATGCGTCCCACGTACTAGTTTCTGCCTAAAGAAATAGTTTTACTTTCTGAAAAAAAAAATCACTGCAGATTTTTCTTCAGAACTGTATGATCTTGTCTTTCAACTGCCACGAGAGACGCTAGGCACCGAATGGACTGACTCCTCCGGAAAACTGGGAGAAATTTGAGATTGGGATGACCTAACAAGTAAGCAGAAATTTAACAATAATATATACTTTTTAAGTTCTTCTTGAGGTCTTAAAGTTGTTATCGCCAGTTCTGTCATTATGTGGCAATGATAAAATACAGACATGATTCCTGACCAACATCATCAGTTGAAAAGTACAAAAGCAATATAAGTGATTGCTATCAACATGATCAATTTTCTCAGTGGTATGTGTGATCACCAAAAACAGGGCCATAGCCAGAAAAAACTTCTGACGGGTAATGACCATGAAAAATTTCTGACTAAAACAACGTCCATAGTTAAATTTTCTTGCAAAGTAATTAAGGAGATTATGATAACTATAAACAACAACAACGAAAAAAATTACTGAGGCAAGTACCTCGGCCCTGAAAAAAAGAAAAAAAACATTCAAAAGACAATTCGAGACTCTCATCAAAACGCCACCAACAGTTTCTGCAACACTAGTAATACTTGAGCAAAAATATCTTGAAGTATACTGAGAAAATGGTTCACGAGAAAACAAAGAAACAAAAAGTATTTCACTTCTGGGATGCCGGCGTTATCACAAGAGAATGCGTGAATACCCTTTTATTTCATGTGTTTGAAATTGACACAAATGGTGTCCACTGTACGTTGTGACGGGAAAATATTGCTGCATACAGACCGTGAAATACACAGTCGAAATAACGCCAAATATGAAATGGTTTTCTAGTCTTCTAAATAGTTCTGTACCCCATGCAATAAGACTGATATCCGTGTGGAATAACTGAGCGTAAAGCTTACACTTTGGTAGCCAGGAAAATATGGACGATTGGTGATCTTAGTTAAGGAACAGTTGCCTGTGTCTTAGTCATGTGATGTGATGCTTTGACATGCAACCAATTAAAGGTTCTAAACTTAAAATACAATCAATCGTTCTTCACTTGATACGGTTTGCTGGTACTCGCCAAGAACGTCTGGTTTACAAACTTTCAAAGATCTCTGAAGTTAGCAGTTTATTCACTCAGACAACTGAAGTGACCGGTACTCTTTGTGTCTGCATCCACCTCGAAAGTCTGTCTGGTCAACCTACCTGGTCAAGTAATATTTGCTATCGCGGGTAGAAACCGACCAGCGTACAGCAATTGTTTTGAAAGACAGGTAAACACCAGAAAGATGATATGATTAGTTAAGACAACGGGAAAATAACGGTTAGGCTAAAACGTATAATAATGGTTGCAGAGTAAAACCTCATTCACGTTGGATGGCAGATAAATTACCTGCTGCATTTGACGGTTAAAAGAGCGCTAAAATGTTAATGTAAGCGCTATGGCATGGCAAACTTTAACTACAGTAGCCCCAAGGTGGGATAAATCTCACATCCAAACACTTAAGTAAAATAGATTCACGAGTACTACAAATACATATAAAGAGTGATTTCAGTTTCAATTTAATTATTACTCCGATTTTTCGCATGTAAGCTTATTACGGGTTCATGATTCACCTGAAAGCTTTTTTCATCAGCCTCAGTGGAAAAGTGCGCTAAAAAAATGAAGAAATTACAACTGTTCAGGAATCACAGCAATAACAGTGTGGTTTTATTGATACCAAACCAACACAGGTACGTCAGATTTAATATAAGGGCAAACAGCAAACCACACCAGCCTCAGTTTCTATAAATAAAGGTGATGTCGACGTGACTGCGATCAAAAATGCTCTATAGGTACCTGTTCTTGCACCTGGGCATGGAACAAGAAAACATTTTATCATTTTATTTCTTTTTTGCGTGGTAAAGTCAAAATGACGTTTTTACCACAATACCGGTTTCTTTATAAACACTTCACAAAGTGCATGAGTCGATGAGAATGAATGTTTGTTTTGCAAGCAGTTGTCTGATCAAAGGACTCGACGTATGAAATTCGTTTTTACAGCTGACCAGGGTTTAGAAATGATTTGAACAGCAACCTTTCAATTGACTTAATAACGCACCGGCTTCTAACAAGGAAAAAAACAGATAAAAAGAAGAAATCTATTTCTTCATTAAGTAGAGGAAAAACTTAACAATTAAGGACTCCAGTCGCCCATGATAATTTATAAAGTGAGTCCCCATTAGAGGTTTTCGGGATACAGGGGAGTGTTTGGGTAAAAAATTAACAGGATGCAAGATATTTGGAAGGAAATTAATGGGATATATAATATTTAAATCAGATGAAACGAGATATAGAGAAGGAAAATCGTTAATTCAGTTTTTGCGATTACTGATCACGAGAATATCAGAATTAAAGGATGCGGGATACAGGATATCTGGGGGAAAATTAATGGGATATAAGATATCTAGATCCGATGAAACGAGATATAGAGTGGGAAAATCGTACATTTTTGCAGATGGAATTAAATATCCGATACAAGATATTTAGCCAAACATTAACGGGATGTAAGATACTGAGACTCCTTCCCTCTTTCCACCCCCATCCCCCCCTCCCCCCCCCCCCCCCGTAATGGAACCTCTAAAATGACAATACCTCGGAAAATGTCTACAGTAGCTGAACGTGACAAGTTTAAAAGGAAGCTGGTGTAAGCCTGCTTGAACAATAGACGCTTGCTAAGGTAGCAACATTGACTGATTAAGGACTACCCAGTTAAACAGCTCTTAGACGAGGTTTAGTTTTGGCGTTAAGTGTCAATAGGTATGTCGTGTAAGTCAACTTCTCGTTGGAAGACCCTTCTGAAATTAAAGTTGCTAATCACGGTGTTTATTTTTAAGCCCTGGTGTTATAAACCTTTTTTCGATATCAATAAGACTGCGCCATCATCCGCATTCTGGCTAGGGTATTCTTTGCATGAGCTCTTTGGGCCATGAGAAACGCAGCTTGCAACTGATCATGAAGACATGGAACAAGCAGAGATCGGGAAGACATTGTATAACAAAGATGTTGATACAATAACGCGTTAGGGATGATCACGACGCTGATGATTGACCGTAAAAAAACCATGGGACTAACATACAAGAAAGGAGAATTTATAATAATGATATAAAGACTCGCACCGAAAACAACTAAGTTATCGCTGTCTAATGGAGTTTGTGTATTCCTTTAGAAGAACAGCAAACAAAAGCCATTCCTTAACTCTTAGACCGTTTGCCCAGCAGAAGATCAGCCTTGAACGATAATTAAGTTACAAAAGCTTTAAATCCGCTTTATTCAGTTCTGGTCCTCTACCAATTTGTCACTGACTTAGTATTTTCACTTGTGTTAATGTCCTGATTCGAACTGAAGTCATCACTTTAAAGCACTCGGCTTTAAGTAGCTTTTATGATGAGCGGCAGGTAGTCGACCATTTGGATGCCTGAAATTTGACATTTTCTCTTGTTTTTGGCCGGGCCTCATAAACGTGACGAAGTGTTTACATAACAGGTACTCTATTGCCTTTGTTAACTGTTCGAGGCCTAGTTCTGGTATCTTGATGCAAATTAGCAGGAAATGTGTGCTGAAATAAGGGAGAATCGTCTGGTAATTTTTCTTGAAACAATCACCATGCATATTAGAAACGGAGCAGCTGGTGAGGCCTATAATCTCGGGTATAATGGAATGCCTCTCATCTCTCTCGACGCTATCATCGCAATGTTCTTTTTTAATCGCCTTCAAATTGTTAAAGTCACATTGAAATGTGTTTGGTATAGTCTTGAGCTTGCCACTCCTAAATAAAAACTAAAAAATAAACAAATGAGATTTTAGTAACAGGGCAAGCGCTTCGGAAGAAGGAAAAGTTAAAATCACTGCAAATCAATGCAAGCTTATTTCCGTCGGCCATTTAATTGCCAGATAGGTCTTTGCATCAAATGCTCGAGCAAAAAGTACACTTCAAACAAAAACAGGTTGATTGTTGCTTTTAAAAGTCTGATTAAATTTAATTTCTATATTTACAAGCCTATTCACAAGCTCAGGAAGACAAACGCATCATTTTTCCATTCTCAGATTTACTGTAAGCGAGGCTAACACGTGTCTCTCGGTCAAGAGGAACTATATTGCTGGTGTCGCATTCAGTAAGTCTACTGTTTGCTCAGAGGCTTTAGATTTTTCTGCAGCGTGTTATGAGTAACAATAAGTTCCTATTTTTTATTCCACGTGGTAGCGACAGCTAAATGTGTTCAACAAGTTTTCAATTTATTTTAGTGAAGGAATTTCATCGGCCAGTATCTACACATAATGGGAACACGACGTTTTTCCTTTGCGACTTTTATTGTAACACGCATTAACCAGATGTTTGTAATACTCGGTCAGGTATTTTCAATATTCTTGTTTGGTATGGTGTATTGAACCCGCACAATCCATAACAAGTTTACCACAGGTGTGATACGAAATGGTTTAACAACCGTGAAGGCTGATATGAGAACTTGTAAACCAGTTATGATACAGAGCGAACATTCAGTTTGGTGGTCACAAACCAGTCACTCTTTAATGATGATTTTTAGAATCAAAACAAAACTACACCTGGGTTGTTATTCTTCTCTCTAAATTGTGTTTATTCGATATGAAAGTGAAATGCCCTCAAAAGACGTCCTTTGTTACATACTTAATTACCCAACACGGAAATTTTTCTTTGTTTCATAATAAGTTCATCTATCGTTATTTATTTTAAAAAGTTCAGGGCTTTTTATCATTGCCTTTTATATTTTTAGTTAGAGTGTTAGCCTCAGTGACTAATATGAAGTGTTTTTGATGTTGCTTGCTTTAGTTACCTGCTATATTATATAAGCGTTGTTCGTTTCCCTAACCGGCACGTCCTCAAGATTTCGCCGCTCGGCGAATCTGCTCACAGCCCATGTTATACTTTGTATGTTTCGGTGAACATGTGTGCTTGTATAAAACTTTCCGTGGTGTTGGTTATAACAGTTCACAGTTTCATTTTCATTGTTTTGCAGCAAAACACACTGGTCCAGAAGTTTCATTAGGGCGCTCAGATAGTAGACAATTTTTGATGAAACAGGGTTATCTAAGGCGAGTGAAATGGAGTGACGTCACCGCTGTCTATTTCCCAATCTCCCTCAGTCACCCCAAAATAAACCATGCTCCTGTGGTACCATGGGAGGCTGCCATAGAGCACGCACTGTTTTCGTCTTCAATTCTTCGCTCCTTCCGTCGCTACCTTTACCTGTTTATAGATATACACTGTAGAACCTGCGAAAGAAAACAATTCAAAATTTATCTTACTGTGTAACATGAGTATTCAAAATACAAAAAATGCGCAAGATAGATCATACTCTTCTTTGACAAGGAAAATCCAGGCTGAAATTTGCGATATTTTAAAAATATTTTACGAATAAACCCGAGGCTGAGATTTTGAAAAGAGTATAAATTTTTTGTATCGTAAATTTGTACATATAATAAAATTACATGTCTTGAACTAATTCGTACAAAATTCTTCCTTTCTCTAAAGCCTGGTTTTCACTAGCGACGCAAACACAAGCGCAAGCACAAGTGCAAACACGATAATTCTTATTTAACCGTGAAAACGGTCTTGACGGAGGCATAAGCACAAGCCGCAAGCACAAGAACAAGGATCAAAAATTTTCCTTTTTCTTGTGCTTGCGCTTGCGCTTGCGTTTGCGCTGCAACAAGTGGAAACGAAATACCGCCGGCTCAGGCGTAACACAAGCACAACGATATTTACCACACGTGGTTATGTTTGCCCAGTGAATACACTGGATCCAGATTACATCGCTCCTACACAGTTTTCCAAAATGGCGGATGGTTCGGATGATTTTGCTTATGCTTGTGTTTGTGTCGAATTTCGTTTTCACTTAGGTCATCCCCATTGCTTGCGTTTGTGCTTGCGCTTGCGTCGCTAGTCAAAAACCAGGTTTAAATGAAATTCTGATTTCCTTCGCTAGTTTCACCCATCTGCATAAAAATTCTGTTTTGCCGCTCCAGGAGGAGTAAGGGTTGCCTGCATTGAATTAAATCCATTCAAGGACTAACGGCTATTTCAGGGTTAAAGTAACTACCGTAAGCGTCCGCTTATAAGCCACTCTGGTTGTAGGCCCATCCTGTAAACCAAAAAATACAACCTCTCCCAGGGTATAAACACCCCCCTCCCCCCCCTCTAGCGTTCCTTGTTTTAATTCGTTTTATTATGATTTTTAAAGTTTAACTACCAGTAAATGAAAAGCCCATTTCGATCAATTTGTGCAGCTGTAGCTCGTTTCAAAACGGTTTTTTTTATTCCATTGATAAGCCCCTTCGGATATAAGCCCGTTTGTTTATTAGCCCATCTAAAAGCCCAGGGCTTGTAAGCGGCAGTTTACGGTATGTCACAGACTTGACTAAAATTTAGACGAAAAAAAATGGCCACCAAATTGAGTAAAATATATAATAATAAATATTATTATGTGGCTATGTCTCACAAGGACTGGGAACTACCGAATTCAAGAAGTTGATTGGCTGAAATCGATATTGAAAGCGGTCTAGATTTTCCCATCTAGACCGGCATCTAGACCGGTGATGTTTTGCGGTGAAAAAGTTGCAAACTTTGATGCAAAAATGTTGACTATTTTCTTCTAACAATATTTATTTATGGCAATGCCAGAAAGTCTGATAGAAAAGAAAAGGAAAGTAAAGAGGACGAGCAGACTTCGGCAGAATCAAGTTCAGCTCATCGCCGTTCGCAAGCAAAATGTCGGCTAGTACAAACCAGTTACACTAAACAAATTAAATTTCTCTCGCTTGCCATATAATAAACATCTTATTAACCGAGCTTAGTCGGTTTGTATGGGAGAATCTTGACCTCGGTCGTGTGTACAGACCTCACTGCGTTCGGTCTGTACTCACGACCTCGGTCAAGATTCTCCCATACAGACCTCCTGCTCGGTTAATAAGAGATAAATAATTATAATAATAATAAACTAATATTTTAAGAGGAGGCCTCCAAATAACCACTTGTAACAGTGAAGGAACATCTCAACAACACAACAATTACCAAAGTAGGTAAGGATGGACAAAAATTGAAGAAGATGAATACGGATGGCGGTATGGGTTTCTGAAAAACTGTTTTACTAGGTTAAGTACCTTCGCACAAGCGTCAAACTTGGTCTTCAGTCGAATGGAGGCACAACTATCTTAATGATGTTTTTCTTTTGTGGACTGTCTATACGTTTCACACAAACTTTGCAACCACTTCGCGCTGAAACCCCTTTGATATCGCTTTCCCCTTTGCGGGGGAAATCCTCTACTTTCCCGAGTTCAGGTTGTCTTGAAAGTGGTTTTTGAGTAGATCTAGCAGTTGTTTTGTACAGTTTTAATCCTTCTATGGAAAGGGTCCTCCAAGTGTTTCCCGCTGAAACAAATGCAGCATTTGCATGTAAACCACTGGCACTGCCCTCAGATGTCCTCAGGTCCATCTTTTCTTTCTCATTTCTTCCCGTCCTGTAGTTCTTCGGGGTTTCCCGACTAGAAAAATATTTTTCAAATCCCTCCTTGTAGTAATTTTCTTGGTGGAAATGCCGGCAAAGCGAGCAATACCGCCTTTGGTATCTGTGTTTATAGCGGCTTTTTGTCGAGTTGTCTCTATCACAAAAGACGTAAACTAAATGCTGGGCTTCTTCATTTAGTAACAGGGGAGGAGGCGACATCGAAGTAACGCTACGGGAGGTATTGCCATGGAAACCAAGCTTACAATATGGAATTTTCTTCTCGGCCATCCTTCGTGGAAGTTAGCTATCGAGGACGTAGCAATTTCAGTTGTTTTACATGACGTGTAGCTAATCGGAAACGTAGCAAGGGAAAGATGTTGAATTGACTTGTTTTTAGAATAGAAATGCTTCACGTAATTACTCCAGTCATATCTATATTTATAAACGAAACAAAATGTAAATTATTCCCGCAGTTAGCCACTCTAAACCACGAGTTGGTCAAGCAAATAAACTGTTTGCTGATCAGCAATAAATTGCCGATGAAACGTTTTATGTAACACCGTTAAAACAGCTTACGAAATTAAAAGTGCGACGAGACTATCGACGGCAGTGCAAACACAGGTAAATAACTCACGTATATCCTTCTGTGATTGACGTCAAAGCAAAGTATTCAATACTGAAACACAAGCTGCAAACACCCACAAATTTAAACGTCAAAGCCGAACTTTGAATCGCCGATGCCTATCCATAATAACAGTCGATCTCGTCGCCAAACTTTTAGAGTTAGGTAATTGTGAAAGTGGTAATTCGCAGGCAGGTGTAATTCTCAAATAAAATATTTATCACTGTAAAGGGCCAGCTTTGTAAATTGATGAATTTTAGAACATCTCATGCTGCTAAGATAACCATTCAATCCCAGAATTGAATCTGATTGGTTAAGCCCCCATGAAATACTGCTTTGTGTCTCAACGGGGCGGGCTAAGCGAAACTTATGACGAAATTTATGAAAAAAAGAAAAAAACATAAATCTAAGACATTCGAGGTTGGTTCATTAAATGTTGTGACAAAAAAGCGAAATTGCCAAATAAAGCTCTTGCCATGAGGAATTTAGACTATTCGTGTTATAACTTTGAATTGTGTTAATTTTAATGAAAGTTTCATCCTCTTACATGTCAATACCTGTTGATGACTTAACAAACAAATTTGACATTTCACTTTGGCTGGTGTTCGACACGAACAAATGAGATCAATAACATGAGTAAACGAGTACGGTAATTTAAAATCCAATTCAAAAGTTGTGGAAAACTCTTCGCCTTTGATCGGCACTGATAAATTTAGTAATGCGGGCGTAATTTCTAGAATATTATACCGTTTTAACCATTAGTTGCAGCAGCGAGCATTATGCAGTGTGATACAATTTTCGGGCATTAGTTTTTCCAAGCTCACTTTGACAAAGGCGATAAGGATACATATGCAACGATTAACAACCAATCAGCACGAAGATGTCTCATCTTTCATGCAACCGATCAGATGCAAGATCCAACGATTCGTGATTTGATGAACGCAACTTCACTTCCCGCGCTTACCGCCTGGTCAAGTTAACGCGACGGATTCTGATTAGTGATCATTAGTCTATTGTGTTACTGTGCGACTGACGTGTTGCCTTGGCGTTGCTCACTCTTACGATTGCAAATGACGAGAACAACTCCAAGTATGCCAGTTTTTGAAAAAAAAAAATACTAACTACTTATTAACCGAGAGTGAGGTCTTTACGGGAAAATCTCGAGTCTCGGTCTGAGTCTCGGTCTGAGTTCAATAAGTTGTTTATTATATGGCTTTTCCTTTGTTTCTGTAATCCCGTAATCGGCTCGTGGGCATCACGGGAGAACAATGGCTTACAATCAGTCAATCAGAGCGCGCGGTATATCGGCTTCAAGGCAAGCCATACAATGATAAGTTATACACTGCCACGTGCTCAGGATCAAAGAGTTCAGATGCGTCGGACTAAAGAAATATTACAGCCTTTTCTTCTTTTTCTCCTATGTAACTTTAAGGTATCACCTTAATGATGTTATGGCATGGGTTAAGGGTTATATTTGATGATTTCAACCTATTTACATAACTTATTTGGTGACTTTAGTCATGCGTTTTATACATGAGCCTCTGGCTCGGATACTGAGGGCAACCTCAATCCCACGCAGTGACTTTAATAAAGTGATTGATTCATTGATTCATTTACGTTTCAGAAACTTATGAACAGCTGTCAGCCAATTATTTGCACTTTTGATCTGGTGATTATGAGAAAATATTTACATTAAAATGAAGAAATAATATTTGGAATGCTCTGAGAGGAGTAAGTTGTTAATAAAGTTTCCGTGTGCGATTTGAGCTTCCATTCTGGCTTACTTTTTCAAATTGCATCTTACGAAAAAATCTATCCCAGTTTATAACCTTTGGAAAAATAACTATGTCCATCTTCTTTCACGACGCTTCTTCGCCACTGAAACGAGTCCATATTGCTTGTTTGGTACTTTGGAAAATACTAACCCAGGTATTTCTCATTTCCGTGTTGAAGCCCGCGTATATAAACACATTAACACAAGCATTAGCGTACGCCATAAATACAGTTATTTTGACTAAAGTCAGAGGAGTGCAAGTAGGACAACCCAACAAACTGATAATGTCAATCACCGTGATTGGCGTTGTCAAGAACACAAAAATACCGACAACGATGAGAACTATCTTGGTTGCCCTTCGTTCTTTACTCCTGCGAGTTTTCGCCGGCATTCGTTTCGGGTCACGGTTAACTATATCGCCGTCGGTAGTGGATGGCAAGTTACTGACGATCATAGCTGATTCAGTTTCCATGGGAACAGAAGATGGCAAGTTCACAGTCGATCCCGTGGCGGGACCCTCGATGACTTTTATACGACGAATCTGATTCCGCGCAGTTTTGAGGATGAAGTAGTTGGTGAACCCAAGGATTAAGATGACGGCTAAATTGACGATGGAAAATAACATGAAGAGGTACTCTCGGCTCAGTGTAGTGGAATACAAGCAAATGTCCGCCACATCAGCGCTCTCTGCGGCCCCCCATCCCATTAAGGGCAGAAATGCGATGATAGACATCAACACCCAAGACATGCCAACAATGAAAGCTGCTCTGCGCGGTTCAGCCAAGATTGGATAGATGAAAGGTCTTCGCAACGCAATGTATCTGTCAAGACTTATCAGCGTCAAGTTAAAGTTGGACGCGCCAAACAGAAACACTGTCAGCGGTATAACCACAAGGCAAGGAACCAGTGGACTGTTGTCTGTTTGATTCAGTTGATCGGCGAGGCGCAGCGGCATAGCGATTGCCCCTTGAAGCATATCAGCAACGGCCAGGTTAAGAAAGAGAAAGTTACAAACTGTACGAAGCTTTCTGTTCCACAAGATTGCGAGGATGACCAAGAAATTACCCAGAACAGCCACAACAGAGACAGTGATCATGAAGATTGAAGTTAAAATGGTTTCTATAGGATAAGAAGCCATTTTTGTCGCTTCGTCGTTTCCAGTTGTCGTCTACAATTATTTTGTATCCTCTTGTACGCTTGTGAAATTTCAACTGGAATCAGGAAACTCTCTCTTTTAATGATCCTGACAATTCAGTGGTTCGTTTAAGTGCCGTCGCACTGTCTTGGCAAACAAACCTGACGAATCTCTCCGAAAAGGAAATATAGAAATGATGAATTACGGATTGCCGTGAATCATCTCGGTCACAACAACAGACTGCTTTAAATGTAAACTCCTTTTAACACCTTATGATAATATGTACGGAAGACCTTTCAGAGAATTTGCATTAAGAAGTGATAACTAAAAGTGATGACAACTTTAATTGGCTGTCATTAACTCTCGGCACACTCTTAAAAAGTGCTCTAGTAATTCCTAATAATCGTAACTAAATCCTTTAATAGGCTTAACTTAAGTATTGACGAAACTGATTTTTAAACTGAATCCGATTCAGGGAGTTTTTGGCGATGCTGCAAACATTTTTGGCTTGCTATTATGATTACAGTTCGTTTTCAAAAGGAACATTTTGTATGACTTTCTTACTGTTACGTCTTTTCAAAATGAAAACGTCAAAACACTCCCTTCACGTGCACTGCGTCGGCGGATCTTTGTTACGAATAAAAGCGAACGACGTTTCGACCACGCGTCGATCATCATTATCAAGTTTAATGACAAATACACGCCGCCTAATACGGGCGGAATGGTCGTATGAATCATCTGGGTCAAATCTTTGAGTTGATCGCGAAGCCTGTCAGCAAAGACTTGGTTCTTTAAGGGGAAAACAACGCAAACCGGATCTAATCTATCCATAACAAGGGATGTGATGCTTTCAAGGCAACAAAGCAAGTGATCGTAGAAGCAATCAATTTCTGCGGGTATTCGAGTAGAAAAAGGCATAAGTTTCTAGAGATTGCATTTTCTGACGAAAAGAGCCAGTTGGGAAAGCCGAAATGCTAGAATAAAAGCAAACTGCGTTTACATCTATCATCAACATGAGTAGCCGTTTAATGGAAATATTAGATTCGAAAATCAAGTTAATTGATTCGTGTTAGGTCTAGAAACCAACAGAAAATTGATACAACTTACCTCAGAACTGAGTGTTAACAGAATTTGTTTTATTCAAAAAAAATGTGAAGTCCGATAAATTTTTTTGAAGACGTTCAAAAGTTTGGTCAGATGTCACCTACGGGTACAGTGCTTTAGCTGCGTTTTTCCGATGAAACAGAGAGCAGCTTTTCCAAGGGGCTCTGGGTAATGCGCTAAGCCTAAGATGCAAACACCCTCATCACGACTCCAAGCAAATTTTTAACGCTCAATTCACACTGCTTGTTCTAGCTGCTCATAAGCAGTAACAGCACTCCAAATGAGGGGAATTGACACTTGTTAGTTTGATGTAGTTTTCTATAAATATCTTGTTTGTTTACTTGTACTTTTTAAATTCTCAGCGGACATTTCGCGCTTTGTAATCTGAATGGTTTACCGTGTCGCCATCATTTCACTGCTGACGAAAAAGTATAGAATAGATTCATTTAGCAAGAATAATCTGTTTTATAGAATACTGTATGGCGGAATATGAATGAAGTGAACTGCTGAAATACAAATAAAATGACGATGTGACCATTGCAGTTGTAATCGCAATTTAAACAATTGCAAATTAATCCCGAAAAAAGGTTTTCAGAGCTTCAATGGCCACATGTTCAAATCCCGTTGAGGATCTGAAAATCCTTTTTCAGGATTAATTAGCAATTGCTTGAATTGTGATATCACTGGTATAGTGTATTGATAGCGGCCTGGACGATTTTTATTTACTGCTGGGTCACATGTTGCAACTTTCTGAATTACCAAAATTACAACAACAACAACAAAACCTGTAACTGCTTGTCTGCATGCTCTTATACAATAATGTGGTGCCGAAGTTTCCTACCGTAACAGAGGATAACAGGGTTAAATATCATATGGATTTCAGTCTAACAAAGAAAAATTAACATCACTTCCTAATGAAATCACTTTTCTATTAACACATCGCAGTGATAAGGTGGTCAGTTGCAAAGACTTTTCAAAAAATTTGCATCATAAGGTGTTAATTAAGGAGGTTTTAAAAAAAACAAGTGATTGAATTACTCTTACAAATTGAAAATGTGACCTGTTTTCGTTTCACCTGCCGGTATTAAGACTAAACTTTCAAATACGCGTTGGTTTTTGATCGACGGATGTTATTCATTTTCGTCAAGTTCAAATTAGTTTTCCATACACATATCCGCCTTGCAGTGTGTTCGTTATCTGACCGAAATAAAGTACAAATATTTGGCCAAAAATTTCAAAATGCCAATTCTGTTTTCGCCTAATTCATTATATTCATTTTGGTCAAAGGCCGGGATTTTCACTGACTTGTTCGCATAATTTTCGACACCCGAATGTTTCGATGTTTCCATCAAATGAATCAGGCTAGCCAACCAATCGTTTTAATCAAGAGCATGTTGTCAAATGAAATTGTCGTGTTTTATCGAATTTATTTCACATTTTTAAGAAGACCGAGTTCCTAATACGCATAATCGATTTTCAACCGCTCGTATAATCCCATGAAATCCCAAATTGACCGAAGCTGCGCGCATCCAACACGCCTTTTCATGTGAAAACTCGGGAAAAGAACTGAACGAACTCATTAATTCGGTCACTGAGCTAAGGATATTTGGTAATTAGGAAACAAAGAAAGACTGAGATTGTATCGTCAACTCTGCGGTATTGTTTGGGTATCCACTTCTAAAGCCAATCTTCGCCGTCTTATGAATAAACGTAACTTTCATACTACCTCGATCAGAAACTTCTTTTTGAGATTTTCGAGAGCTGAAAATCCTGTATATTTGCATCTTAGATTAAGGTTACAGTATACCTTCGGGTCGGTAATTTTCTTCAAATTTGGATTTTTGGGTCAAAATAGTGGTCGAAGAATAATCTCTAATTTCTGAAAAAAAATTTGAAAAAGGCTTAATATTGGCGGAGAAATGGCGGTTTTATGTTTTCACCGGAAGTAAAAGTTTACCTCTTGATTGACAGCCCTATGGCGCGCATGCAATCAACCGAGACGATTTTCGCGGGAATATACCTATATCGATGTCACGAATTGACTACTCAGTTGATCAGCACTGTTGTTCTGACTACCCAGCATTTTTGGTATTAGGCGTGTCTCTATTAAGTTATAAGTAAACATAGACCACGTTTAAACCATGGATCAGTTCGAAAAAGCGAAAACAGCGAAGAACGAATGAAAATACATTAATGAGTGAAGAAGCGAAAGTTCGCCACGCGGATGAAGCTATAGTTATCGTATAAGGTGGGCAAATATTCGTGGTAAGAGAAAAGAAAGGTTCTGTAAAAATGTCGGAACTTGACAGCAATAACAGGGATGCTGACAGAGACTCTTCTGATGAGTCCGATATCGACGAATCGTCGCACTCATTGAGACCATTTGAAATGTTATCCATGCACAGTTGCCCAACACACAGTTGCTCTCCGCGCTTTCTTTTGTTTGTTTCCTTCGCTCAGCCACTCTAGCGTTCGTATCCTTTTTAGTCTTCCCCATTTTGCCAGACCAGCTTCAATAAAAACCGAGCTGCAGAAAAATTATCTCTCTGCCTTCGGTTCCTTGAGCGTATTGCGAAACACAAGAGTTTTTTAGAGATTCGCGCGTAAATTTCACCAGCAGGTTAACGGTAGTAAAGTTTCCCTGCACTGATTGGCTTAGTTATCTGAGAACCCAGTTGAAGGCGTTTGTGGGCGGAGTTTGTTTGCGAAGCAGAAAATTTTTCTTAGCGCTGTTTTCTCGAATAAATTTTTTCACTTGAAGCAGACACTTTAAAGAGTTATAACTCAAAGGAAATTTGTTCAATTGCTCTTAAATTTGGACAGTGGCTAGTTTAACATATACACTACAAAAGCATGTCTGGGAATTGTCAATTTCGAAATACTTTTTCTTCGAGAGCGATTTTTGTACGATCACTCCACATTTTTTTAATCCTATTTCGAAAATGTTCTGTAACTTTTTACTGCAATTGAATATGCCAAAACGCAGACACATTTTTTAAGCGCTTTGGGCCCTGAAACCGAGGAAAAAATTAAATTGGCGAAAAACGAAATTCGCTTTGACTTGTAGCTTCCTAAAGGTGATTCGGGCGCTCGCATTTAGTGGTCGTGAAAAATTCGACAATTCATTTTCTTTCAACATTCTTAGTATAGTTTGATAGCCAGCTCCATAAGCTTTAATTTGATATAGGGGTTTAGGTATCTACAGCTTAAACTGCACGCGCTACATCGCTTGCGCGCGAGACACCCCTGAAGGTATACTGTAACCTTAAGGTACAATTAAGGTTACCGTATACCTTTCCGGGTGAAGATATCTATTGTAGCGTCCAAGCGATGTAGCGCGTCCGGTTTAAACTGTAGATACCTTAACCCCTATATCAAATTAAAGCTTACAGACCTGGCTATTGACCTATACCAATAAACTTGACTAAATAAAATGAATTGTCTAATTTTTCACGGCTTCTAAATGTGAACGTCCGAATCACCTTTTGAAAGCTATATTGTTAGATGGCCACTTAAGCCAGCTCTACAAGCTTTAATTTAATATAGGGGTTAAGGTATCTGCAGTTTAAACCGGACTTAAGAAGTCCCTCAAAAACTCCCTGCTATTTAAAAGTTCAAAACCAAAAATGCTGTGTTGCTTCTTAATAATTCATTTCCTCCGCTCAAACGAGAAACCACTGGTGTAAGATAGGGTCTTGTTTTTAAACTTACCTTATTGTAGATGAAACATGGCTCAATTTCCTCAAGCTATATAAAGAACATAACTAATTGCATGGACTCTAAAGATGACGATCTTTAGAGCTTCTTGTCAAAACTGAGGGTTTTCTTCGCGAAGTTTGTGTGATTAAGATAATTAGTTGCAATAGGCTACGAATAGTCCAAATTCAGTCCCTAGAGTTTTACTACTGGTATGGTTGATTGGTAATCTGTACACTATTGTCCCAGATATCTGCACGAACAATTAAACCTGCGTGAAGGCCTTTTCATTCTTATCTTTCTTTAAGCAGTTTATTCTTAGCTATCGTTAATTATCTGTTTTCAGTCATAGTATTTAAATACTTTTTTCAACGTTATCAAGGAGGAAGCTTAACAATAGAATCCTTATGGTTCTCTTCGAGGTTTTTTTATCACCTCCTTCCTATTCAATAAAATTTCTTTATCTACTTTTTTGTTTGTTTTGCTTTGTGTTTTTGATCAAATAAATGCAACAGATCCCCATTGTCTCCAACTATAAAAGGAAACGATGGCAAATTGTTCGAGACTAAGGGGAATCAAGATAGCAAACTAATGTGCATGTCAAGTTTAGTATTTGCATATCAACAAAATTAAACTGTGCTGTTAGAAGTTCTGTATAAATTATTTAGTGATATAGGTATTGTAGCGCGTTGTTTTCGTATTTCTATTTAGGACAAAATTAAACTTTGTACAAGTCGCCGACCTCTCTCAGTGTCGTTTATAGGTCAACATCAACTCCTGTTTCAGTTTTGTTAAAGCATGAAGGTTAAACGACAATCATGATACCGTAAAAGGTAATGTGGTTAAAGGAGCTCAGTTACAGTTTGCGCATATTGAAAAGTTTACCCTAAATTTTTCAAATTCATCGTTTGCAATCCGTGTCAATCTTCGCCATCCTTGACCATCCTTGTTCCTTTATGGTTTATTATTATCTCTTTGATGTTTTTCTACCTTAGTAAACTATTATTTTCAGGTTTCCTTCCATTTAAAGGAGCTTTTGTAGGTGGCCAAAAAAAAAGACAAAACACCGTGACTGAGCCCCTTTAAAAGTTGAGAGCTGCGAGAGGCCCTGAATAACGGTATGACAACGAACTTTCAGCTACACTAAAGTTTTGAAGAATTTTCCAAACTCCAAGCTTTATAACATTCAAAGAAAATCTACAGAAAAAGGTTTTATGAAAGTAAAAACAAATACGTCACATTCAAAAATACAAGCATGTAGACCTCCTTCACATTCCCAGACGACCATTCGGTCTGGTCGTGCAGGCTTGATGCTTTCATCCGACGGCGTTAATAGGCCACGTATTCTAACATGGCTCCAAGCGGGGCTTATGGACAAAACTGCAAATTTTGTATGTTTCCTTTGTCTCTCAGTTTCCAAGGAAACACCACCAAATATAGAAGTTTGTGCTGAAAGTCTGGGAGCTAAGTTTGAATATTGAAATATCGAACGTGGCCTTTTGAAATAACTGTATACGATATTTGCTATCCCGGCATACTGTTTCTTACTTCAATGTTTCGTTTAATTGTTACTGAGCAGTGGTTTGTCCTGTTGTCATTGAAGTCAGGGATCAGTGTTGGTTTGACCTACTGGAAGTTACACCTCGTTCAGGATAGCGGAGATCAGAGTTAACCGAGTTCGAGGGGGTCCTTAGTACGTGCATGACAGAATATTGTGAGAGAATCCAGCAACTGGGAAACGAATTTCACTTCGAGACCGCTGAGGATTCGAAGTAAACGGGTCTCAATTTAGCAGGAGCCTCTTGATGGTACTGAATTTGAGTTGGCATGCGATCTCTGATGGTGTCTTTAGGTGTATTGCCGCTCAATGACCATCCGGCCTTTGTCTTTGGTGGTCAAGTGAGTCGAAAATGAAAATAGCTACATCACTTGTGACACAAGTGTTAATTACTTTGTAACTGCCTCATGGTCATCTTTATTTGTTCAATTTAGTCCGTGAGCCTGTCCGCAAGAAAGAACCCCACAATAAAAAAAATAAATATTAGGTGGGTCTGTATGACGGGCTGAACGGAGAAGTAAACCTATTCGTTTGAATACCAAGAGCCCATTGGGTCTGAAACAGAGATTTCCTTGAGTTCTCCTTGGGTCGTACACTCTTTTGGGAGAGTGCGACTTGAGCTGACTGAAATTAAGAAAATACTTCCTTTGACTAGTTCCGCACTGAATGAAACGGAAACATGCCGGCGTTAACGCATTTTGCTGACGACAACAATCTTCATTTTGCAAATGTACTTTCATCAAGAGAGTTAACACACCAACCTAGGACAATGTTATAACTTTATTTGTGTGTTGACGAATAAGTACACTATATATATAATTATGTTATTAACCAAGCTCGAGTATGTTGAAGTGTCATTTTTATATTTTTTTTTCGATATTGTGTAAGGATAATGAAGATTACTATATAGCCCGCATTAACGTTACTGTGGATCCCATTGATGATTTCTTTTAATAGTTATATAATGTATACTTTTCGATTATGTGGTGCTCATACAAATTGAGTTGTAAATGGAATGGACCGCATGCAGTTTACGCATGCGCGGTTTAACTTCTCAAGAAATTCGTTAAGTATCCATGTCAACCTTTTTCAGACATTACAACCCTATCCCTTTCTGGTTAACTATTATTTCTTTGATGTTTTTTTTTTCCACTTTAATTAGTTCACTATTATTTTAAGGTTTATTCGCTTAAAGATGATTTCCACTCTGTACTGCGCAGTCTCAGCACCTCAATGTATGTGAGTCTCACCCGATGGAATGCGAGTCGATGTTATTCGTTTCGAACCACATACCTTATCTTTGAGGCATTTTAAATTCTTTTTCCAATAGTTTCTTTGATTTTCACAGCTGCGTGTTGTTTCATCGAGTCATATCAGAGAGAACGAGGCATAAAGCTTCGCATCCATAATGGCGGTTGACATGAAACATATACGTTTTTGCGAAATGTTACATTTCGTGACCTCTTATATGAACAAAACCCGAAAAAATGCAAAACAAACTCTCGAGAGTTGTCTATTTGCTTCATTTCACGTAATACCCAAAACAAAAAAGAGCTTCAGGGATTCCTGTCGTTGTAACTTTGTTGTGTCGCCATTTTGTAGCATACAATTCAGACGGGGTTGGCTTTAATTTCTTAGCCTTTGGTTCACCGTTTTGCTTTTGCCAAAATCTAAACCCAGTTTTAGTATTTTTGGAAAGGGAGGAAGAATTAAAGTTGTTCACTGATGAGATAACGTTAAATATGTCAATGCAGATTCAAATACACCAAGCATGAGATTTCCGTCGACTTTTAACACTCAAAATCAGAAATGGGTGTAGCGACATCACAAGCCCACAACAAAATATCACTTCGAGTTGCTAAGCATCCAGTTAGCCAATAAACGATGGCTCTCTCTGTCCTCTTTGTTTCCTCGACCAAGCTAGCGAATGTTCTCAGTCAGATGTACAGAACCAGTAACTGTGAAAATCTCTTTTACATCGCCTCTTGTCTTCCAAAACAAGTAAATATTGCTCGTTTGGCACTCCGGAAAATACTAACCCAGGTATTTCTCATTTCCGTGTTGAAGCCCGCGTATATAAACACATTAACACAAGCATTAGCGTACGCCATAAATACAGTTATTTTGACTAAAGTCAGAGGAGTGCAAGTAGGACAACCCAACAAACTGATAATGTCAATCACCGTGATTGGTGTTGTCAAGAACACAAAAATACCGACAACGATTAGAACAATCTTGGTTGCCCTTCGTTCCTTACTCCCGCCCGGCCTTGGCACTCGTGGGGCTAGGTCGTCAATCCGATCGCCTTCGGTGGTGGTTCGGAAGGAGACGACAGTAACCGATTGGTCTTCCTTGTAAATCGTAGATGGTCTGTCCACCGTTGTCGATCCACGACTTTCGTTGACTTTTATACGACGAATCTGATTCCGCGCAGTTTTGAGGATGAAGTAGTTGGTGAACCCAAGGATTATGATAACGGCTAAATTGACGATGGAAAATAACATAAAGAGATACTCTCGGCTCAGTGTAGTGGAATACAAGCAAATGTCCGCCACATCAGCGCTCTCTGCGGCCCCCCATCCCATTAAGGGTAGAAATGCGATAATGGACATCAACACCCAAGACATGCCAACAATGAAAGCTGCTCTGCGCGGTTCAGCCAAGATTGGATAGATGAAAGGTCTTCGCAACGCAATGTATCTGTCAAGACTTATTAGTGTCAAGTTAAAGTTGGACGCGCCAAACAGAAACACTGTCAGCGGTATAACCACAAGGCAAGGAACCAGTGGACTGTTGTCTGTTTGATTCAGTTGATCGGCGAGGCGCAGCGGCATAGCAATTGCCCCTTGAAGCATATCAGCAACGGCCAGGTTAAGAAAGAGAAAGTTACAAACTGTACGAAGCTTTCTGTTCCACAAGATTGCGAGGATGACCAAGAAATTACCCAGAACAGCCACAACGGAGACAGTGATCATGAAGATTGATGTTAGAATGGTCTCTGTTGAGTAGGCACCCATTTTCAGCTCTTCACAGAGTTTCTCAAAACATGAAGCTCCCTGTTTGTTGTTGAAATGTCAACGCGCCTTTATATCTGAAAAAGACATCTTTGGAGCTGTGACTTCAGAGTCTTCAACTCAGTTGACCAGCAATTCAGCAATGCTGCCTGTAAAGGTAAAGTGGACAAATGAGCGGAAAATTGTCTTCTTTTGCAAAATACAGGTTTTGTTACGTGACAGGAAGACTAACTTTGAACAAATTACGAAAATCTTTCCGGAGAATTTGCATCCAGCATCGAGAAATTTGTCCGTGCAAAATAAATAAAGATTTTATCAACTAATTGGTTTTTAATACCGAGTTTCTGACGCCTGAAGAAAAATCGAAATTATATATTGAAAGTTCCTTAGTTCAGGCTGTTATATCAATAATAATTAGAATTAAATTCTGGATTTAAAAGGATAAAACGAAAATCACCTTTTATGGATACGTGCCGGGTGTTTTTAATTATCGCAGACGGACGTTTAGGAGGCAATTAAGAAATTTTTTTGTCTTAAAAATCATATGCTTTGAATACAGAGCACTTTTTTCACGATTGCCCGCAGACGTTTTGAGCTCCTGCTGTTTTTTAAATTGCACACTTGACTTTTTTCCGATGTTTTGCATTTTCTGTGGAAAAACGTTTCACTTTTAAATTAGAATAGTTTATATTTGTCTTTGTTTTTCAGTTCACCTGGGCGAAAGGCTATCTACATTTCATGATCAAAGATCTTAACACTGGGGGTTTGAAGCGAATGAGCGGAAACTTCTGTATTGTGCAAGACGTAGAAGATGCAAGATGTAGAATAACTGAAATAGGAGTCTCCCCCTCGCTTGCCAAATTAGCGGCAAATGAAGACAATTTCTATGGAGAGAGAACAATTATTAGAGCTTAACTTCTGCACCAGGCTTAATCCATTGATCACAAATATGTATAACGGCATTTACCAGTTCATATATCTATTTGTCGTAACGTGTGCAACCTGCTTTATGGTTATAAAAAAAATTCTCTCTGATAAGCGCCCCTCAATGTCTGATTGTTTGAACCCGGATTGGCCTAATCAACCGGCGTAAAAATAAATCAAGGTTTTATTTTCCTTTGGTTAAGAATAATTTTCTTAATGTGGAGTTTGAGGTTGCCAGTTCAAGGTCAAAACTGAAGGAATAAAAATTAATATGGAGAATAAGCCGCTAAACTTTACAAATTCAAATATGGAGTATAAATATACACCCCCGAAAACGACCACAAGCCGAGCTTTAAATATCCTTATCTCAGGGATTATGTGGACGAAGGATATTACGTGATTACCTGAGGAGATAAGAATTTAATCATTTAATTATCCTTTAGCTAGTTGCTAGCTCCGCAAATAGATATGGGATCCCCTGTTGGATACATGGTACCTCCAATTTTCGAGGGTCCCGTAGACTGTTTCGAAAATTTCCTGACAAACGCCGTAATTTTAATTATAGCCTTGAGTCAAGTTAGCTAAAACGGGTACTTTCTCGCCAGAGGTTTTGGCCTCCGCTATATATATAAAACGGTAAATGTAGTAAGCGCTGGCAGGGCCATAGCCAAGAAAAAATTATGACTGAGGCGATGTCAATGGTTAAATTCTCTTTCTAGGTATTTAGCATTGTTTTACCTTCCCCTTCCAAAAAGCAACAACAACAACAACACAAACGAAAAAAATGAGTGAGGCAAGTGCCTCGGTTTGCCTCATACGGCCCTGGCTGGTGTAACAAATAAATATTTTTACCAACCAATGATCCACTGCTCTCGATCTTAGAAAGCTCAAAAAAAAAAAAAGAACACTGTTCAAATGGTGTTGTTTATAGTGGTCAATAGAGCGAGTATCTTAAATTACAGCCCTGGTCGTGTACCGGCTTATCAAGCTGAACAAAAATTGGAGACATGAATTAATAATTAACTCTCAATTTAGTAATTAAAGGATTCGCCGATAGAGAAGTAATTGCTGGTGAAATAACATCGTGTTTCTTATTAGAATGGGAGTCGAGGGGCCTTTTTTTTTTTCTTTTTCTTTTTCTTTTTCTTTTTCTTTTTCTTTTTCTTTTTCTTTTTCTTTTTCTTTTTCTTTTTCTTTTTCTTTTTCTTTTTTTGCTTCAATGCTCCCAGCCGGTAATAGGAAAACTAACCGTTAAAACACTATATTAACGAGAAACAAAACAAGGTCGAAAATGTAACTCTAATTTTTATTGTGATGAATTGTTTTTAATTCACTTTCGGAAAATTTGTCTAAACATAAATTGAACATCTCCAAGTTGGCCATGTTTATTCTGTTTGTCCCCGCAACTTAATTTTTCAAGCGTATTGTAATTGTATGTAATCTCCTCGACAGTGAATGTTAAAATATTAAAAATTGCAAGTAAAATCTCGGTTGTTCAAGAAGGTATAAGAAGACCTTTAACTTAATTTCCAAAAATACTCGTCAAAATAAGATTAAAATTGGTCTTACGTTGTTCAAACCGGGGAAAAGAATTCCTTTCTTCTAAACAACCAAACACTGCAGTAAAAAGCCTACGTGATGGCAGAAGTACAATATGAATCGTTTCTTAGGAACATTCGTCGCTCATACATACATTTGTTAGGCTATCATCTGCAAACTTGACAAAATAAATCAAGTGCTTTTGTTACGAGGTGGAAAATGTTCAATTAAATTCTTGGCCGACACAATAAAGAATGAAAGTGATTGCGCAAAACATCGCCTTATTTCCTGAGTTGATAGAATAAAGGAAGTTTTTTCAAGAAAACAGTTCAATTACCGAATTTAAAATTAACCCCCAGTTTCTCAACTTTTACAGAGAGCAGAAGATGCGCTCATAAAATCACAACACATAAAATGTCTCGCGTATCCTTAACAGCAATCCGAATGAATGAGTGAATTAAGAGAAGGCGGAATTACTCCACGTATCTTGACAAATATGAAATTGGGTAATGCTATAATTGTTTCAATCAAGAAAACCTGAAATTTGAAATAACCGCAGTGAATCGAGGAAAACAGTATTTTTTTGTTAATTAAATGGCTTCGAAACACGCTCAGAGACAACTCAGATACAATTCTGGGAGCATGTGAACGAAGCCGGATCCCATAGAAAGAATATTTCGTGAAAGGATTGATATCTCCGTAACTTTGTGTACATAAAATTAGATTTCCCGCCCACTGACTTTAAACTATTTCTTTCAATCGTCCTCAGTAATTTACAACGTCAAGAACTTTGGAGTTAGAGCGCACGTACAAAATTTTACACCCAAGAACAACGCATACTCCGGAATCAAATCAGAGCAATTGGCCACTGGCGTTTTTTTTTTTTTGTTGTTTTTTTTTTTTCAACATTTAATCATGTCATCTCGTAGTGTATAAAAGAAAACACCAGGTAAAAAGTTTCTTTATGAGTTTTTAATGGAGGAAATTAAGGTGCGCCGAAGCGGTCCAAGCTGAAGTTTAATTTTGGCGTCTATCGCACAATATGCAATTTCGTTCATAACTAGAAATGATTGAACCGCTCAATAGTCGGCAATGACCGCCTTGGCGTTTCAAGGTGTGATATTAACTCGTGTGTTTTAGAGAAAATATTTACTGGAAGACAAAATGTCTAATAACTGAAAACGAAATATAGAACGCCTAATACACATACTTTGATTTCTACTTACGGTGAATTCAACCTACTACTGTACTGTAAAATGTCAACGGTATGGCGGCAACTTCTGACCTTTTGACGGTGGACAAACAAAATGCTACCTCGTCACGGTTGCAATTTCGTGTTTCACTTTGAATTTGCTCCAAAAAGCTATACGATATTAAATTGAAAAGTAGCTTTTAAACGTATACAGTTTTTACTTACATCAGTCGATGAAATATGATACTTACTACAGAAGAGAAGCGACGGGTCCAACGAAGTTGCTTTCTCCTCGTTAACCTTTAGAGAATAAATCGAGTTGATGTTCGAAAGCTCTGTCCTTTATTACAATGTCCACCTATCAAATTTTTGAACAAATTACGATTCTACGAGTTTTCTATTATTACTATTCGCAGTAAAATTTTGATTAAAAATTCAATGATAAAAGCGTTACCTGAGCGCTAATAAAATGTGTTCGAGGTGGTAAAAAGACGTTATTAAAATCATCAAAAATATCAAATAATGAATGAAAAGTAATATAAATCAACATATTGAGAGAATGTTATATAATGTCTGCATAATAACCTACAATGATAAACATTGTCAAATTATAAATAACACCTTGACTGTCGTATAAAAATGACAGTTTGTATATTTAATTTCCACGTCAAATTTCTTAAGTAAACCAAGCTTATAAAGGGGCATACAGCGGTAGTGAACTAGCCGCTTCAGTGTATTTAAAGCAGGCAGGCCAAGCTCGAAAATGAGCGTCCGCACTGATAACACTTATGTTACGTAACAGTCGAAATAGCAAGATTTCAGCATGGGGCATAACGTTATAAATATTTATTTGCCGGCTGATAGGTTAGTATATGTGGGTTATTGACCAAGCATGAGGTTTGCGTGTTTATGGACCGAGACGGAGTCCAATATCCAGCTCTCTTGACCCAGCAAGCTTGATCAATAAGGGATTTACTCAGTGGCAGACCTAGGGGACGGCCCCCTTCTTTTGGCCAAAAAAAAAATCGCAGAAGGAAGAAAAGCCGGCAGGCCAAGCAACCCCCCCCCCCCCCCCCCCCCACGAACGTTTCGGGCATAGCCCTTCTTCAATGCATATGTGAAACCGTTAATCATGGTTCGGTTCGTGCGACTTTTCATTTGAAAGTAACGTACGGAAGCTAAGCAAGCGGAAACTAGACGCGCGCGCGCCGTTTACAAGAAATTGAAAACATTATTTAGGCCCTCTGGTTACATAGCGCCGAGCCTAAAAATGATTTTCTTTTCTAATTGCTTCTGTCTGAAACTAACGCCCGTACACTTCCTTAGACCTCTTACAGCGATGTCTGATAGACTGAGCCCGGGAGATCAGTCAAAGTGCTCTGCGACTGGGAAACCACAAGTGTTCTTTTGGGCGCTTCGAAGACGTTCCCCGAACGTTCGCGTAAAGTGCGACCGGTGTCCCCGATGGTAGCTCCATAGTGTCCGTGCAGGTAGCCAATCACAGCGCAGGATTTGGTTCATTTTGCTCGCTCACTGAACTAGCCATATAATAAAGTTTAAATACTGTGACCGAGGTTGTTAAAATGCTGCCCCAGCAGGCCTGGGGCAGCATTTTCAAGCTCGAGGTCACAGATTTTCACCACACGGACCGACCCTTAGCCGGCAAATAACATGTTTATTATTTTTTTCCTGCAGTAAATTGGCTTTATATAAGTGGGTGTAACGTTTACGCCACTGTGTCTCCGAATCGGCTTACGTGCCGTCTACAAACCGTCATCCTGCGTAACAAATCTTCGCAACGATTAACTCAGACACAAAATTTGGAATTTAAGACCAGATACATTTCTTACAAATCAATATTTATTGCATTTAGTTCACCACTAAGTTCTGCATAATTGTTTTTCCTGTGTCAAATTTTGTGCAAAGAAAATGGAAGTCGTACTGCAGAAACAATGTCTGTCAGTCGTTGCGAATCACTCGAAATCAAGCTCTTATACCGTAAATTGAAAAGTAGAAAGCGAGGAAATTCATTAAGGGTATTCCACAGAAATTCTCTGAAATACACCAATGATCAAAGAGATACCTTGACTGAAGTTGACTCATTTTTTGGTAAAATTGAAGGTCAAGATAAACACAAGATTACGCTCCATTACAGAGCCGTGCTAGTCAAGCAACTCAACAAATGAAACACTCAACTGAAGTTACTTACAGTGGCTTTCCTTGCCATTTTAAAGTGAAGAGATAAACTTGTGCAGATTAATCGTCGATGGAACTGTAAAAAGGCTGAAGATTACCGCTAGTTTACTCACGAAGATTGATCAACTCGACAATTTCACCCGCTGTGAAAGCGTTACCGTGACAGCGGTCAGAGATAGAAAAATCCGGACCGCGCTAAGAACCAATCACGATTCGTTACCGTGCCCTCTTGGAAAAAAAAGTACATATTCGTTACCGTGCCCTCTTGGAAAAAAAAAGGTATATACAGTGGGAATCTCGCTTTTTCGAACCCTCATTTTTTCGAACCTCCCGATAACTCGAACCAAAAGTCGTTTCCCTCTCTTCTCAGTCGAACACTGTAATTTTACGCCGATTTCTCGGACTCTCTGATTTTTTGAACCAATTTTCGTTTCCCTTTGAGGTTCGAAAAATCGGGATTCCACTGTAGGTGAACGAGTATTGACTAACAATAAACCTACATCGCTTCAGGTGTGAATTTTTTTCTTTCTAATGAGATTTCTGGCCACTTAGTTGGATTTTATATTTAGCTCCACTGTTTTTTTTTTTTTTCCATACAGATTAATTTTCGTTCAATGCTCGTTCATATTTTCTTAGGCTTAAGAATAGAAGGGTTTTTACCGTACGAATCCTTATATTTTGACTGTTGCGTAACACCAGCGCTCATTTTTCGAGTGGGGCTACCTACGTGTTTCACCTAAACACACGAAAGCAAAAGATGGCTTGATTTGATAACAGTTAAAATGTCATCCAAGTTAAATTAATTAGTTACGTTATTGGTAGGTTAAGTAAACTCGTAAGTTTATAGGTTAAGGTTAGTTACAAAGTTCGGAAGGGGCATTGCCTGTCGACGTTTCCGCTCCTTAACAGAGCAAACCATTTTAATTTTTTGTGTAAAAATTTGAGATGAGCAAATAATTATATTCCTGTGTGCAATTAAACCACTGCCAAGATGTATAGCCGTTATTTTTGGCTTTATTTGTCTGATGAAGACCAAAGGTTAATTTTTCGATTGTACCGTCTTAGGGGTCCGTCTTATAATATTAATTTTTTTTTTATAAACGTTGTGTTTTCTTTTTGATTTTGTCGGCATTCAACCAAACTAAATAATATGAACAACTCGAACTCCAGTTTTACCGTCTAATTAAAATATAGATATATTATGATTTTTTTTTTTTTGTTTTGCCACATTATGAGCTGTATCCTTTAGTTTAACCTACTGCAAGTAGCTTGGTTTACATTTTGACTCAACCAATGTTTCCCTGTCCGATATTCGTTATTTCAATGTGCAAAACGACAACAGACTGAGCGAACTTGATGAATTAATCCAGCGCCATTTTTGTACTGCGGGTTTTGATATTGAGTGTCCGTAGTAATTATAATTAGTAGCAGGAGAGGATGATCCACCGAACTTTTAAATTCATGAATTTCATCTTTTGACACGCAAATATCAGTAGTATGGATAATACCTTGTGAAGGCGCAAGCTCAGATGCCACACGGTTACGACAAGGTTTCGTTTTCAAATGTCTTTATGCTGGACAGCGTTTTTGAATGTATGTGTTTATGCTCATTTTAGTGTACACAGAAGGAGAAAAAAGCATTAAATAGCATGCGCTTTTAAAAAACAAATTGGTATGGACTAGGCTGAAACTGAACCTCAGTCAGTTTTACTCGATCAGCAAATTAATTTTTGTCTTAATTGGCAAGACCTGGCTGTAAGCCAAGTTAGCCAAAAGAAACAATAAAATCCATCGACTGTATAATTATAAGTGTTGTAAAAAATTGTTAACAACGAGGGTGTACATTACGCGGAATATTAACCCCACCGAATGAATTTCCCTACCTCAAGGTTTTCTCGCCGGCCTTAACAATTGAGGCTATTGATTCTCCTGTGCTTATGATATCATGCATATTTCCCCGTTATCCGCTGCTCGTTAATACAGTATTTATTAACTTGCAGTTAATGTCCCTGGCAATAATCCTTTCAAAATACTAATTCACCTCAGGGTTTGATTTTTTATCCAAATGAAACGCCAGTTTTCATATAGCATATGCCCAATCCGAAAAGAGTTTTTCAACAATCTCGAGATTTTTGACGCAATCATTCAATCATACCGGTAATGGAAGACGCCAAAAATTGGAAAACTACATCGTTAAACTCGTTATTAGCCTAATAAGTCTTAACTGGCACACGTGCGAGAAACCGCTAAAATGATGCCGTCTTTTCAAAACATGAGCATTAAGAGCCACAAATGCAACTGCGGCTTTCTTGAGAGCCAAAAAGATTTCCTTGCCGAATAATAGAAAGGAAACTGTAAACTACTTAAGTACTTAAAGATTAATGACAGGAAATGATGGCGTCGCAAATGCGATCAATATAGTTACATCGTCAAGAGTAACTCCAGAACGAAAGACAGTGCCTTATCACATTTTCCAAAACTCAAGGGGAGAGTTGAAAATGCGATCCGCCATGGAGTATTTTCACAAAACTCGAGGTGTTTGGCGAAATCAGTTGCCTAATATAATCATCTCAATCGTAGCTTGAACAAAAGAGTCAACGGAGAGATAAGTCGAGAGAGTGTTAATAGGCTATTTCCGACTAACTTTTTTCCTGTGTTTAAACCTCGCTCCATTTACGAAACCACAAAATGTAATGAAATCGGTTTGCATAAAAATGAACATGGAATAAAATTCATATTCATACTGAAAGGCTTACGCTATCGAGCTGAAGGTGAGAGGAAATTTCAAATAGCCTATATATTTGTACATATTTTAGATCAATTTGTAGCCAAATTATTCAGTAGACAGGAATTGCCGAACTGTTACCTTAAACGATATCGTAGGTAGAAGCTATTAAGTGTCTACCGAGTTGGTCAGCTGGACTTCAACTGGTATGCCAACAACCGTAAATTTCTAGAACTTTAATATTCTCTCTAGTCAAGTTAATAGGCCGCTCTTCACTTTACCTGTCAAAATATCTGGAGAAATATTCATTAGATTCCCAGCTACGAGAAAAATAAATTACAACTTGATGAGCGCTGGAAAATTCACACGAAAATAAAAACATTGTACAACTCACCCTGTATTTTCAGAAATGAGTTCGTCGAAAAAAGCATTGTCTGCCGGTTGTGTTGAGATCTCGTTTAGACGCATTCCTATCGCGACCTCGATCATCGTACGAAGTTCCTTAGAAAGTGGGGAGAGAAAAAAAGCCTTGCACTTTTAAGAAATCAGCAGCAAGATTTCGAGTGATATATCCTTTATTCCGATGCTAATTAACTGGGGTATTAAACTGAGAATGACGTCCAATACAGACAAATGGTCGATCTTGTTTTTTTCATAATATCACTTAAGTCGTTTATTCTGATAACGTCATAATTCTAAGTTAAGACTTTTTTGGAATATATATCCATATAGTGTATTGAATGTAATGGGATTAATTTTCAAAGCCTCAATGCAAAGTACATTAACAGCAGCTGGCTCGCCCATTGATATCCAAAAGTAGGCGGCATTCTAAAGCTGTAACTGACACTTTTCCAATGAAGTTCGAATCCATGAAGAAAAGTTACTTTAGGTCTTTTGAATTACAATTTGTATAGTGTCTTGTAATGTAAACAAGTGAACTACAGGGCGAATCGTTGGAAACTGTTTGTCGTGAATTCCCTTTTTTCTGCAATTTGAATAAAATATTGCAATTAACCGGGTTTTTTAGCGTAATAAAAACGATTCGTGTTCTTTGCATATAAAAACATTTAATAAGCACTCTAATAATCAATAGAAAACTTATTTAACAACACTTATTCAGCATCCGCTGTACACTGTATAATCTAAGAGATTCTGAGATAAAACTAGGCTTGCCCAAGCCGCGCACGAACAACTGCAAGTGTTGCTTTGGCTATAGCGCCTATATACAGAAATTAGACTCTAAAAGGGAAATTGACCGGCTTTACAACAACTGTCAGTCAGGCTCCCATACTGCAATCTTGCAAAACAGTGTCATTATAATTGAATTTCTTTTTTTTTTAACCTTTGTAATGTGTCACTGAAGATTTTACCGTGGTTAAATAAATAAAGTATGAACATGCATGCGGCCACACCTTACAGCGGCGCTCTTCAGTACAATCAAACAAAATACTTCCTTCTTTACTTTGCATCAACGAGAGTTAAAATGACAGCATTACAGTAAGAATTAACCACCTAATTTCAACCTACCTTCCGCATGAACCAAGCCCTAGTTGGTAAAATCTTTTTATGAAAAACGGGCGCATGGGTGACCCATGGGTGCCATGAGGGTTTCCACACTACTTTACATGACAAACTAACCCTGGTGAATAGGAGAAATAATTTACTAGCTATTTACTGTAAGCAGATAAACTAATTAAAACTACATTAGCTATTAGAAGGCTCGATGTCAACCTTGTTCCAGGGTCTCTCTTCTGAGGTTGGCTCGATGTAAGCCCAAGCCAAGCGATGGCACCGTAATGCATGTAATTAGTCAGTAACCGTTCTTTTGTGCGAGCTGGAAGTAGTGAAATTTTTCGGGCAAAAACTTCATGGTTCGGGCAACAGCACTAAGGAGAAAATCTGTAAAGGTTTCAAGGATTTCAGGTAACTTTCTCTGACGTTTGCCTCGCCAAAACGGACTTAAAGTCAAATGAGAGATCCGGGTATTCTGTTTACCACAAATCAATTAAATGCGTATCGTGGACACCCACAATAAGGATATTATTTCCATTTCCAATTTCCAGTAAACAAAACAATGACAAAAGTATCAAAGCGAACGAAGGCCAGGGGTGCTTTCCGTGCATTCAACCAAAACCTCCGGAACTTTCGAGACGGGGGAAAATGGTATGAAAACATCCTCGGAAAGGTTCTGGAGAATCCGAAAATTGTTGAATTTCCGAAATGCGTGCAATTATATTAAAAATCCAGGAAATTCCAAGAGGAAAATCAAATGGGACGGAAATTATCAGTATGACATTTATATCTTCGGTATACCTCGCGAGGCTGTCCTCTTTTCCGGAAATTTTCGAAAATGCTGTGACATTCGCCACTGGTCAATTCGTTTCGGGAAACATCGAGATTCTCGGGAAAACAAAACGAACTATTCCGGCCTCGGGACCGGTAATTAAATGTATAATGTCGCACAGCCTGTCACTATTGACTGTCACCGTGGCAACCATATTTTGACAGGCATATCTACCCAAATGCTCTATTGGCTGATTGATCGGATTAATGAGAATATGAAGATTAATCATTATTTTAAAAGTTTTTTTCTTTCAATTTAACAAGTGGTTCCAGGTAAAATATTGAGATAGCTCGCCTCTCACCAGTGTAGCCCGGGTTCGGATCCCGCATCCAACTTTAAATATAAGTTGAGCTTGCTGTTCTCATCCTTGCTCTGTTAGGGTTTTTCACCGCCGAGATTTCTGACTATTCTACCCTGCGCTTATAAATTCCAATCTGATCTTGAGACAGTAGAAGTTAGAATAGGCACCAGTGGCAATTCCCATTTTCTTATTTTGTTTGTATTTATTCAATTACTAGAACGAGGGTATTGATCCTGGCAAACCGCCCCAAGCATATGTAGGGCCCAGAAACGTTATTTCTGGTATGCTAGTTGTTTCTAGATCTGTGTCGAAGAGAGCCACACTTTGCCCAGAAATAGAGTCACTTCATCGTGGCGCCCAGGTACTGCCTTACATTTCCTCGGTGATGAACGCGTAGTGAAAGACTTAACATTCCCACAAGTCTACGCGTGTGGGCCGGGGGGGTCTATAAATACGGCAGGACCCTACAGCATTGCGGCGAAAATTTTTAGCATGGAGTTTCACAGTCTAAACGAAAAATACGTTACTCTAAACAGCGACAACAAAAGTATATATATATTGATCATTTTTGAGTTATGACGAAAATCAAATCGAAGTTTATGCTAGTTAGTTTTGTTACTAAACTCAAGAAAAAAGGTTACAATTCACTAAAGAAGGCAAAAATACAACCGATGATTTTAGGTCGACAAGAAGAGAAAATCGACGCGAAAAGATTCAAATTACTGCCTCGGCTTGTTTCAAACGAGGCTGTGTACTGGTGGAGGCGTAAACTTGAGATGTTTGCCTCGATCACTTTCACCCCAGATTGGCAAAGCTTACAAGCTACAATCGTGTAACTATGATCGACAAATAACGCTCAAACTTTGTACAAATGTAGCTACTGAACCAATATCAAGAACTGAATAAAGCTTGGGCAACTTGAAAACAAATTTAAAAGTTCAAACCTTCCTGTAGTGAAGTCCTAACCTTCCTGTGGTGAAGTCCTAATGTGCGCCACCTAGCAGTATATGCAGGTTCTTTTTCTCTACTCTTGAAAACAAAATCTCTTCTCCCCTGACTACAAGAGTTTGAAACCGTCCACAATGGCAACACTGCTACAAAGCCCCAGCTGCTAAGCGCCACATATAACGTGGAGGTGATGAATCAAAACAAAACATCTGTTCCCAATAAGCCATTTTGACCTTTTCTTCATTCTTTCAGAACAGGTCGTGTCCTAAAACTCTTTGTACTACTAAAATGGGTTTTATTCGCAAATTTATTTTCGTGCAATTGACCGAGACACGGTACTCAGATTCATTTGAGTGCCTATGCATCAGAAATCGTTCTAAAACCACGGCAAAAGGCTTCCAGAAAATAGCCCATTGTTTGAAATAATGCCTAAACGCAGAAAGCAAAATTGCCTCTCTAAAAGAAACGATTATTTTCCCACCTACATTTTGCACTTTTCATTTTGTATGGGGAAGGTGTCAAAACTAATGTACATTTCTTCTTTTCGCACCCGTGATATTTAATTCTTTTCAAAAATGTTATCTTTTATTCTCTCTTCAATGAAAGCTATTGTTCGTAATCATCTTTCGCTGCATGTTAAACCATGATAATAATCAGCGATAAGATTGAGGTGAAAATTGAAAGCTTTCAAATAGAAGTAACAATATTTAACTCTCAGTTTATTTCTTCATGTTAATGTTTTTGGCAATTTTTGATCGCTTAAAAATTGTGTTTTGCAATTTTTTTTGATCAATGAAATCTTTTTGTGCAATATCTTAAAAGGCTGACAAGAAGATAATCGCACGCCCATACACCTTAAAATGCCAGCTTTCTTGAAATAAATAAATCCGAAATTAGGGATTAGATTTATTGTCCAACTTGCTGCTCTGAAAGAGACGCTTTGGCTAAAATAGTAAAAATACAAACACATATTTCAAAACCATTTACTTCATTATTGCACCTGAAAGCATAGCTTTAAATGTCTCAAGCTTAAAATACCAGGAAAAATTCAAAGCAAAAGTAAAATAAAGTTCTGATCATTAAAAACCCACATCACAAAAGACGACCGCAAATCTAGCCTGTCCTTCTTCATTTATGTTAATTCAGTGGTTATTTCTTTTTGCAGCCATTCTTTAGAACAAAACATAATGCTTGCTTAACGAGTTGCCAAGGAATTAAAGGTGTAAATGGAATTCGTTTGAGATTCGCTGTAAAAATGCCGACTAGAAGCGAGAGAAAAAAAATTAGACTTACCTGCTTTTGTTTTTTTGAAGTCATGTTATTCCCCTCGCGCGGTTGCCATTTAGATTCGGTCATTATTTCAGGCATATTTGGAAGTAAGTGTAACTGACATCAGTAAAGTTATTTCAAGGTGTTGAAAGGCTTTTTGTACGGAAAGAAATAGTTATTCTTAAAAAAGCTTTTTGAAAAGAAAACTGGGAAAGATCGGACAAGCACTTGTATAAAGATAACCAGAAGCATATCACCTTGTTCGAGGTGATATGCTTCTGAGATAACCCATGCTCATAAGTACGGACTAATGACGTTTGTGACGACGTCATATTTCGCGAAGCTCTCTGGATCAGGAGTCTCAAAACGAGGAAGCAGTCTTGAAAAAATAGCAAGAGAAATATAAGCCCAGCTGTTTTTCCCTTTCTCTAAGACAAACGGTAGAACATAGAACCTCTTTCCTTCTGATGCAAGCAACTTTATTTTACCAAAGTTTGTGTTTACAACTACAATATTCAAGGTAAATGAATATTTACTTCAAATGCACCTCCAAGCTGCGGAATTACTAAGCAATTTCTAAACCAAGTTAGACATTCTGTGTGACTTGACGATTCTTAAAAATCCTTAAAAACAAAACAGACTGTTCTCGTTTACATTGTAATTACTGAACAGGAAATATAACTGAAACAGTGTTCGGCATGTCCAACGACTCAGCATTCCAATACAACTGACCAAGAGGCGTTAAACATATGTCGTTGGTTTCTTGAAAGTTTCCAATATTACCAACCTGAAGTTTATTTCGGTAACGTTTCATGGAAAGGTGGGTCGGCAGAAAATAAGTCCTTCCTCCTTCCCGAGTCACGAGGCTGTTCGCCTTTAAGAGAAAATTTTGCTATTGTGGCCTTTTTGTTTCCCACTACCAGGTACGCACTCTTTTTTCTTTATATAATGAGGATATATTTTATAAGAATATCGAGGCTGAAAATTGTGACATTTTAAGAAATTTAAGGAATAAATCCGAGGCTGTGAATTTTGAAAAGAAAATAAATTTCTGTGTTAACAATGTGTAAATACAACACAATTATATGTTTTTATCTATACTGTATAAAATTCTTCCTTTCTCTAAACGACAAAACTAGCCAAAAAGCAAAAAAAAAAAGAAAAAGAAAAGAAAAACAGGACGAGCCGTGTGTCACGCTAATAGCATTTCTGCTAGAAGTTATGTGTGTCATATCAGACCTTATTGCCTGCACTATAGCTAGCTCCAAAATTACTTCAACGCCATCAAAACAATGAAACAGAAAACTCATACGTTGTAATCTAAGAACATTCACAGTCAAGAATATTTTCAACCTGAAATCGGCAGAAAATAAGAATATTCACCCTGGGCCGGAAAACGAATATCCTTGTAAAAGTGTATATTACTACATCACTGACACAAACATGGACCACACCCTTTAGTTGCTTGGTTTTAGTTTGCGAATGATGACCATGCAGAGGCGATAAACAATAGATACGTCGAATTATAAATATTGGCCACCATAAGGGAACAATGTACACGTGTTTATTATAGATTTTGAAGCCTTCTTGTTATGCAAGTTCCTAAATAATACATAACTCAATTCTTGCAGAAATGTTAGTGACATCAAACATACGGCTAGTGCTGTTATTGTCGGTTTTTTGGCTAGTTTTTCGATTAGGGAAAGGGAGAATTTTTTGCTGTTTAGTAAAAAAAATAATAATAATTTTATTGTATTTACAAATTTTTAGCACAAAAAAGTTATATTTTTTTTCAAAATCTCAGCTTCGGGTGCATTTTTTTAAAATATTCAGCCTCGATATTCTTATAAAACATATTCTCATAAAAAATGTGTATTTGAGAGTTGGGAGTTTGAAGAATTGCGTAGAATACGGAGCTGCAAAGTAAAACTTTCACCGTTTTCTCACCTGAGCCTTCAGTTCTCAGCTATTAGTAAATTTTGCATATATCTCAGATTTTATCAACATTGGTTTCCGTTGCACCATGGGACGCATAAGGCCTCGCTCAGTTCTTCGCTGTCAGTTAAATATATCTCCGGATAAAGAAACCTCTCATTTCTCAGCTTTTCTCTGCTAGCCGATGTAACACGTTCCTGTAGCCTTTCTTCCAACCGGTTGAACTATTTGTTGCTTCAATATCAATATATTGGCCTGTTTATTGCTAGTGCCACTTATTATTTGATACATCTATTCGCAATTGCAACTTGAAAATTTCTTCACAGCGTGAGTTTTATTTCTTGTTTTCTACTGCCGAGAATAAACCTTATGGGACTACTATTTTGGTTCACTTCCATTTAATAAAAAGATGATCGTGCATGATTCAGAGAGTTTTAATGTTGTTATTGTTGATCAACCTCAGTGAGCCGCTGGTGCCATATTTGTTTGTCAAACATTTATATCGAGCTCTTGACGAACACAATTTCAATTAATACCTCGCAGCTGTCAGCCATAAGCCCACAGAAATCCGCTTCAAAGCAGAACTAACTTACAATTGTCTTAATTCCCTGCTCAGTATATTTGTCGGATTTTAGGACTGGTGTTAATATGAAAGCACTCCCAAAAAAAGCTTTTGGTATTGAATTGAATTTGCTTAATTTTTTTCCTGACAAAGCTACAGTATATGTTTTAAACAGACCCTACGTGAAAACAGTTCATTAAATGCTCCAGTTTGATTTCGTTTCTTTTTTTTCTTTTTTTTTTCTTTTTCAAATTTGGGGATAACCTTGCTCGATTGATTGATCCTGATGTCTGGATAGAAATGTTTTGGCCCTTGTATCAACCAAAGGATTGAAAATATCAAGTTATTTTTTTCACGTTGTACCTGTTGTTGTCGATTTTTGAAGGGCGCGTCAATATAGTGGCTTAATTTTTTTCTTGAACCCCAGGCGTTTTTTCTTTTTTTTTCGGTAATTGCAAGTAAACAATATCAGAACAGTTTTTTCCAAGAGATGTTAAATATTTCGTCATGGAGATAAACATATTCGTCTTTTGTAATCTAAATATTTCTGAAGTGGAAGTCAAGTAGTTTAGAAGCAAACTTGAAGAATCTATTTCTGATAACAACATAAAAAAACTATTCGTTTTAGTTTGATAACATCAGTTAACATGTCTTTTAGAAATTCAGTTTAATACATAAGCTATAATATACCTACAAAGCTTTTGAAGAATATGAAAGAAGGCCGCTTCTTTATGGTGTTAACACTTGTCTTTTTTATCTAGCTAGCTATATACTTTTAACAACTATTGTACTGGGAAATAATGATTATTTTGCTGTCGTTTCTTATCAAATTAAAAAAAAACTTACCAATCTACAGCCGTAGATCCAGGCCGAACATGGTACACAAAAGAAATGTGAAGAACTCGCAGGACCACCCTTTTTTATCCTTTTTCGATTTTAATAGTTATTAATGCGTCATTGCTCCAAAGATTCTTAAATAATTGAATAGGTATATTACGTAAAGTTTGTGGGAAGCTTTAACTTTTCGACATTGTTTATGCCCGTTAGTGGTAAAAGCTTACTGGCGTTGTCATGACATAGGCAACAGGTTTTAGAACGTCAATTTTGCCAGGAATGTTATAATGACATTACGTATGCCGTTTTGTTTGCAGAAAATCAACGGCATCATAGATACCTTATTATCTTGTTTTCAATCATGTTTGAATTAACTTTCTTAAAAATGATATGGAGCTAACTGCTTTCAAAACGTAATGCTATATAGGGCAGCAGGGATGACGCAGTGGTGAGAGCGCCCGCCTCCCACCAATGTGACCTGGGTTCGATTCTGGCTCGGTGCCATATGTGGGTTGAGTTTGTTGTTGGTTCTTGCCTTGCTCCAAGGGTTTTTCTCCGGATCCTCTCTCTAAATTCCAATTCAACCAGGATAGAGGATCTACATGAAAACCAGCTAAGGTCGATGTGGCTTCCTCTTTAAGTATTGTAATATATTTTTTTCAAATTTGGTTTTAAAATTTCTTCACTTATATATTTAAAACTTGCTGAAGCCCGGTGATTAGTAAAATGAACTTCGGCCTGCCTAACATTTGTTGGAAAGAGCCAGATGGGATGACTGTTTTAGAATGGTAAGTGTTTCTTAAAATCATTGAAACAACCAACAGAAATAGCACTTACTTTTTATAGCTGTTTCGACAAAGGCTGTCCCACAAAAGCGTAAGAGCATACGCCACATGCCGATTGGTACGGTGGGTAGGAAGAGTTTGGCGTTGATTGATCGAGGTTCACGGTGTTTCAGCAAGAAAGAGGAGAAAGCATTAATACACGTGTTTTTGCTGCTTCCTTCTATCACGCTGATACACCTTGAGCTTCAATATTATCAAGCCACAGCCGTAAACCACCATTACCCATAATACCTTTCGACGTTGTCACGTATGCTTCTAATACGTAGGAAAACCTTTCTTGAAATAGCTGTATACTTCGGTCTTTGGTTTCTGTTTTCCCCATGATGGAAGACTAGAAATGGGAAAAATGAGCAAACAGTACAGAATTTTCCGACGGTTCGTACCAAGTCCACAATTTCTGAACACACTTACCGAATTTCCCATTTGCTTTCCGACCGATAACCAGCCTGAACACTGTCCTTTCAAAACTGCTCTACAATACCGTATAAATCTTCCTCTTACTAAGAACCCGTTGGATTACGAACCTGCAGCTGTAAGCTAACATCTTTCCTCCCCAAAATTAAAACAGTTTCTTGTTTGGAAATTTCGAAAAAAGGGTCAATAAAAAATTGATTGCCAGCAGGCAAGTAGATAACTTAGAGTAGGGCTGTGTATTTACATAGAACACAGTCCGGGCAGCAGGCGACATATGAATTAAAAAATATTTGAGAATCTCAGTAAATAGCATAAAATATATTAATATGAGTAGACACTAAACATGTAAGAATGCCTTACTTGAAAAATGCTCGCATCTTCTACACAGGGTCCTTCTGCATTTCACTGACCTTCATTATTTTTCAGCTTCGTTTCACGGGCTTTTGTGATGTAACTGGCAGAATTTTTTATCATTTCTTTGTTGTGGAAAGTTATACCGAAATATCTGCTTTGTTTACCAACACAATACCCATGTACTGCACACCTTGCCAAAGCATTTAATTTTTAAAGTACAGTGTAGATAAGTGAATAATATTCTAAAAGGGAAGTTGGAATGTATTTTTTAAATTAAGTTGGAAGACATAACCTAGAAAACTAACCTGCAATCAGGTGTTCTTTTTTCCCCATCTCCCGCTCGCAAAAAAAAAAACGCCTGATCACAGATTACTAAAAAGCACTCATTGAAATCAGAAAACAATGCACAGGATATGCTGTAATGGAAAAATAACAATGCGGACGGTGTTGTCGATCTTAATTGCATCAGAATCATCTTCGAGCAAATTAGATAAGTGACAATTGCAGTATATCATTTTACATATAAATACATGTTAGACATGTTTGTTGCTGGAATATCCTGTTCGCATGTTAGATCAAAAGTAATTATGTCATCGTGGGTTGTTCGCCATCGTACCAGATTTTTGAGATTACAACTTAGATTCGGTTTTAAATAAGTAAAAAGAATAGATTATAAAGAGTAGCAATCCGAAATATTGGTCCTCATAGACTATCTATAGTGATCTAACATGTTTATCACCATCATTGGCCAAGACTCTGGGACGGCAGGCTTGAAAATAAAGACAAACTTTTCAAAGATGTTTTGTGACGTCGATGCTTTTAAAATCTCTTGCGTATTTCCACTTGCACTGTTGCGTACACTGTGCTTGTTAAACCAATACAGGAGTTTATATGATTAGTATATCTCAATGTCAAGTAATTTTCATAGGCGACAAGACTTGAAATAACATAACCAGCGAAAATACTGAAAGCATGGCAATAAAACCAAGGCACATCTCGTGTTTTATAATGTTTGACTGCAGGGACCTAAGCTGTTTTATTCATGTCCCCTGTATCATTTAAAAGGGCAAATATAGAGATTTCTCTCAAGCGTGCCACTTTAGGGCCCTTAGAGTTAACAGGCAACAGACGTCGAGAAACTTCCTTAGTTTAAGAGTCCTTGAACATTCCTTGCCTTAGTCTTTTTCACTAAACATTTGTTTGTGTGTAAGGAAGCGCTACTACAGAAAATAAGAGAAAATACTGACCATGGTCAAGAATTGACATTTCATTTAAATGCCTTAGAAACACCAGTGTGAGCCTCTTGCAGTCGTTTCCGACTGCGAAATTCTGGCGTGCATTTATGTAAATCGTACTTTACATGTTAATGAACAGGATATTTAACAGAAGAGTTACGCTTAAGTGTTCAAGTTGCTTCAGTTGAGTATCCTCTTTATCCATGTTGCATGCATGTTGTTGGCCTCATCTTCGAAGTTCCGGCTGTTTACGACGCTTCTTGATTTTTTCAATAGTATCAGAGTTTGTTTTTAAGTCAGTAATCATAGCTTTTTGTCAGAGTTTTCTTAGTTTGAACTGATATATTTCTCAATTGTTTACTTGTGAGAACGAGCATCAATTTTGTTTATTTGGCAGGTTTTCAAGCAAGATAACTCGTGGACCGACCCGTTTCGAAAACGATCGACATCTTTGTGTATGAAATAAACGTATAAGGCGTGATTCTTTCCGGCCAAAACTTTCTTCACAAAACACAGTATTCTGTATATTACGTTGTTCACGAAAATTGAAAAGCGAGCGATAAAATAAGCTGTCGCATTGGCGACCAAGACAAAACGGCTTGCATTTTGTGGCTCGGGCTTTCCTTTGGAAGCCCGAGGAATTATCCTCCTCTACTAACTATGGTTTCTCGAAGGTCCCGAAAAGTTTTCGCACCCAAAAAGCCGTAGCAAAATCTCAAACCTTATGATTGCAGAGCTGTTTTATTCACATATTCTTAATATCAGCAGAGGTTCTCTTCATACAAGGAGTTTCAGGCGTATACACCTCTCGGTTTTTAAATACAGATTATCTGAAAATGGCTTTGCGGGCCAAAAAGTCTCCGGAGCTTTCGAGAAACGTGCCTCAGGCCCTTCCCAGTTGCTCCGCCATCGCTGGGATGATATTAATTTCTTCGCTCCTTTTCTGCTACTTTTTATTTTATTACCCCGCGATACTGGAACGACATTATTTTTTTCAATTCCACAGAAATGTCAGGTTCGATTTCCAGCCGTTTTGTGAGCTCGCATTCCTTGGGGCTGGAAAACGAGCCTACAGAAAAGTAACTGGAATATTTGATTACTCTCACAACAAAATCGGTTGCATTTTATAATTTCCGAATATTGCTTTATTTTAACCGCGCCAGTACAGAGTTAATTCTCTTTGCATCCCGAAATCTATTTTGAAGCTTCTGCTGGCCTCGAAAGCTAGCATATCACGTAGGGGCGAGTATAAACCATGAAAGGGTGAAATGACGAAATAACACTACCATTAGCCTAAATGGCACTCAGGTTAGCCTAAATATCACTGACTCGAAAGTGTTAGTTCGCAATAAGTATAAGGGTTAATCCTTTAAGACACCTCTTACCCTTAGCGCCATTTCATCATTGCGCCTTTTCGTGTTTTAAACGGCGCGCCCATAGCGTAGCATAGCGCTGCGGTCATAGTAAGAAACCGACTTTAAAGACACCGGCGTTAACAGTTGACCATAATATCAACCAGTGATATAGGCGCGATTTCCGTGTTCTCCAGATTCGTTGTTTGTGGGCGAGTTTTCCCTGCCGCTGGTGATCAATCTAACCATGATACTAACGAATATTTTGAGCGGGGGAGTGTCAGCCGAATTGAATATCAAAAAAACAAGGTGCCGAAAAGAGAAACGCCACAGAACGTGATAACTAGAGGTGAACAGAAGGTCAGATAACAAGGTGCTGACGATGAAAACAGAATGTTGACACTAACTACTTCTCACACAATATAATTCGGCTCTTGTGCAATTTGTTTTCGTCATTCACATTGCCTCTAAACAAATTGCTAAATTTTCCCCGCCATCTCTTATGCCCAACCCTTCCCTGCAGTATGAATAATGATAAAATGGTTGCCCGCAAAGATCCGAATTGAAATCCCTCCTACACCCACTAAAATTCCCAGAAAATTCTGGCATTTCAGAAAATGAGTCAGCTGGTTTCTCTTGAACACAGAAACTGAGGATTAGATAATAAGATACTGAAGGTTTTTTTCGTAGAAAGTTTAGCAAGTAACCCACGAGCTCACAAATCTGAATGGTGAAATCTTCTGTGATAAACTATCCGTACTTTCCAGAAGATATTATAATCTGATAAGGTCTCTGTCCCAACTTTATGAAATTTATCTTATGTCTAATATGCTGGATAAACTGAATAGTTGTAGACTTCACCCAGAGTTGTTCTTCGTTCGTTTGGCTGCTTGTTTTGTCCTCATTTCCCTCAAAGTCAGACCCGCGAAGAGCAAGTGCCAAGGCCCTTGCCCTCTCTCCCCTCCCATAAGAAAAACTCACAAGGTCTCATGGGACGATCAGACAAAGGTACTTCCCAGAGTGCCATCAACCTCATTTACTTCACACATCAACACGCATTCTTTTGATCGGCGGTTGAGAGTTCGCTGATCTTCGAATTTTCTGCAGCAGTTTTATCTCACCATGGCGTTTTTCTGCCCCATGAGAATTCCAAGGAGACGGAGAAAACGTGAGTAGTCAGGTTCAGCTTCGGGTAGTGTTTGAAAACCGTTTATGAGGTTTTTGTTTGCACGATGGTCTCACTCGGCTTGTCAATTTCCTTGACAGGGTATCGAGATGAAGAACAAAAAGACACCACTCGAAATGGAAATACTAAGGGACGGATCACCGGCAGCAACAGTGTGGACTCTCTTGTGGAGGTAGGCAAGGAGGAAGATGACGTCGAGATTGAATTTGAACCTCGCAAAATGGTTGTCTTACACGATTTCATCCCTTGTGTCGAAGACGAGGTCGCCGTAAAGCGAGGCCAACATGTCAAAGCTTTATACCAAGAAACAGACTGGGTCTATGTTATAACTAACGATGGTAAAGAAGGATTTGTACCGTTTACATACTGTGTTCCAGAAGAAGAATACGAGAAAAGAAAAGAGAAACAAAAAGGTCTTCAACGGAATAATTTCCGCAACGCCTCGTTCCTCGACTCATTACAAGTGCAAACAGACTCTACACCGGCGTTTAATTTTAAGAAAAATGATTTTGGTGATTACGTTGTCAGATTCGAGTTCACTGCTTGCGACGAGAACGATATTAACGCTCGGAAAGGAGATATAGTTCGTGTACTAAACAAGGACGATCAAGATTGGTACTGGGTGGCAAATATGAAAGGTGCTGAAGGATTCATTCCCAAGGACTTTCTCGTTCCGTACGACAGACTTCAAAATGGCGGTGAGTGTGTTAGCTGACTTTTGTTTCTATAGCCATGCGATCTTCGAGTACTTTCGTACATTTAAAGTGTTGATATATTGTGTGAGAATGTTGTGGGAAATTTATGGCATCGCAACACATGTGGTTCGTCTGAAGACCGCAGAGGGCAACTGTTTTCACAAACCGCAAGATAGCGCACCGCGCTAATTACCCTCGGGCTGTATTGTTTTCGCTAAATCGTCTTTTGTAGAGTTCTCGTAAACAAATCTCAGATCTCGATCAACTCACCAAACAAATCTCTTGAAGACGTAGATTGTATGATAACCTTAAGTGAATTTATTTCTACCAGGATTCGGTTGAGATTTTTGTTTCCAGCTCTAGCGCGACCTTGCAATGGTTGGAACTTCGTGACGAGAGAAAATGAAAGCAGATGGATGCAATGCATTTTCTGCCTTGCGGCCAATTACAGAAGTATTAAGTGTTTTCCGGACAGGAAATGTTATCTTCTAATACTTAGGGCTGAAATGAATAGCTATAGAAAAGTTTAAACTCTTCTTGATTACCGGTAACTTTAAAACCCAGATCAAATGTTTCCTGAATTCCTTTGCCTGCTGTGTGACTAATTTTAGTTGCTATAAACATCAATAAAATATTAAGGCAAATATCGCCCGTCTGCAGCATATGGTAATGTAGGTTTAATCTTTGGTCTGTTATCTGTAAATTGAACCAAACACAACCTCTACTATTAAAACCTTCTTTGTGCCCAAAATGAGGACTGCACAATCTGTCAGGGGGTTAATGAAAACAGTGTATGTGCTGGTGACCGAAAGCACTTACAACACATTGTTTATGAACTCTTACTTGATGCAAACACCTTGTTATAACATAATGCAGGGCTTTGCCTTACAAAAGAGAGGATAGCCATTTTATCAATAAGTGACCCAGGAATTTTAAGTATTGACAAATCATTGTAAACAATCATCGAACAAAATTATGCAACAACACTGTTGAAACAAGTAGGCTAACTTTGTTGTACTAGAGGACAGAGATGAGAACAATGCTGCAAATTATTTTAAAAGATGTTAGTATAGAGCAGTTTTCCTGTGTGTCAAAATCAAAGTACAGTGCACAGCCTTAACGATTGTTTAATTCAAAATAGGAATATCGAGAAAGTCATCATCTCATATCATTCTGGATCAGTCAAAGGATTGTCACTGGCTACTTTGCTTATTACTAGGACACTAACATGACAGAGAATCATGGGAACCTAAAATAGAAATCCGGGAGATCACCAATTTTACCTTCTTGACCCTAGAATAAATTGGTCAATTAAAGTTTAGAGTGCTGCCAACTCAACCACCAAAATGCGTCAATATCCAAAAAATTTTCCAACGAAAATGCGAAAAGTGGGCCAAAATATGTCTGAAACTGTATTTTATGGGCTTTTTTTCATATTGTCTAGGAGGTTTGGTGACCCATATAGGTGATGGGGAGATTCAGTTTGTATCCGGTAGAGTTGGCACAGCCAGTACACCACAGTGGAAGTGCCTTACTGTATTCATTACAATATATTTGCCCAACACTATTTTCTCAGAGTGATTTATTTTTAGATGAGTCTTATTCAGCAAAATGTCTTTTTTCTTTTCACTACTCCTTTCATCTGCACTGCTTAACTGTCAAGTAAATACTTAAGCTATCACTTGGAAAGTTGTTGAACTCTCTGTAGGAGAATCATTGCTTGTGTTCACCATTTATTTACTGGTTGAATGACTCACAAGATTAAGTTACCTGCTATGTTATTAACATATTTTTACCAAATTGTTTGTGATTGGTTGTCCACAACCAATTTGTGGTAATTTAAAGGTAATAAGAATGCAATTTAAGGGTAATAACACTTGTGAAAATGCCACTTGGTGTGATCTTAAAGTTGTTCAGTCCTAGTAACAGACTATTGAAGAAATTCAACTGGTAGTCTAGTACCTATTCCCTCCTTCCAAGAGTATAAAATGTATTCTGAACAAGAATTATGTCGTTCATGATGGTCAAAGGTAAAAAATCACAATTTACTTCATGATCTTGGCCAGCTACTCTGCTTGGGTATTTGTGTGATTCTTAAGGAAGAGATGATAATATCAGTCACATCAGCCTACAGTGTAGTTCAAAGCTCTGTGACAAATTATCTTGGTCGTGGGGAAACATTTTTGTTAAATACAATCTTCATCCAATTTAGTAAGAGAGAAATAGTTTTAGTTGCTTCATAGAACTAAAAGGAAGGTACTGTATTTCCTTAATTGAGCATCCACCCTTGATTTTAATCACTCCTCCTCAAATTAGCTCCCTCATAGAATTGTGAAAATAATATTTTAGGAGACAGCATGGCCAAGTGTCTAAAGCACTAGGCTTGAAATCCAGAGACGAAATGTTCAACTACCTGTTCTAACTACTTGGTGTTGTCCTTAAAAGTAATCCTTTTGTATCTGCTATTTATTTATTTGTGGCTATTTGGTAATCAAATGGTGATGTGTGAAATTAAGAAATAATTTCACATGCATTTTGACAAAATTTTCATAATTTCCCCGAGCCTTTATTCAAAGGAAATTATTAGAATTTCATGAGCATACTATTTGATTACCTTTTAATATCATAGCTGACAAATAACACTTAGAATTATGGTTTTTTGACCTGTTTATTGTCTCAAGAGTGAAGAAATTTGGTGCCAAACTTTTCCATGGCAATTTTGTAATTTCATATGTGAAATTATAAATTAATGTTGAAATTTTCTATCATGCATACGTTTTATAATGTTGGTCAGTATTTGTTTGCATTGGCCCTGAAATGTCCTGTTGGAGGAGTGATCGATTAGAATATTTTAATTTATTTCGAAATTTACCATTTAAAACCATGTGTATCCTTTCAATAAATATTCAGAATTAATATATCAAGTCAGGTGTCAGAATTAATCTAGTTTCCTAGACATTAGAGCACTCACACCAACTGGAATGAAAACAGATTTTTTTAAACTTCCCTCGTGCGTTTCTTGTAATTTTAGCTTCCCTAGCTAACTCAAAGTAAAGTTGTTTTACTTTTTGGCCATTTTCTGGCTAACTTTTTACCTCAGTAAACCATACCTTATTTGACAAGTTGTAACAACTTTTAAATGTTTTGCAGAACATTGAATCAACTTGAGCAGCATGCGTTTGTTGTCATTTTTCAATTAATAATTGATATGTGTATGTTTCTGAGATTTAATTTAATTTGTTCCTATTTAGATTCAAGTGCTTCTTCAATCCAAAATCTTCTGAATGGAAGTAGGAGGTCATTGGAGACTGAAGCTTCCCCGTCACCAACACAAGTAAGAAGTCCTTATAGAGAAACAACACCAGATTCCAACAGATCAACCAATAGCAGAGGCTCATCTGCAGAACCTCTGTTATTAATCACCCCATCCTCAAATCGAAATGGCTACAGTCCTGCTACTCCCAGCGATCAAACAGAGTCGTTCCGCCAGCGTCGTAACACCAACGAACTCTTACTCTATGGCCAAGAACTTGTTTGCACTGACACTTACATAGGAAGGAGGGTGGATGAACTAACTGTAAATAAAGGTGACTGGATTTATGCTGACATGAAGCACAAAGATAGCAGAGGTTGGATGTGGGCGTATTCACCATCAAACAAGACACAGGGCTATGTACCCAGGTCCTGTGTACGACCTCCTGCGACCACTCCTCTGTGATGACCAAATGCATCTGCTTCGGGGAGGGTCTGATGGGGATTGCTGCCTTTCTTCACCAGTCCTTTATGGATATTTGGAAGAATGAGCAATAGCTGGTTTGCAATCATTCTCTAAGAATTTAAATGACAGAGACACTGGTGGCTATGTTGGATGCCAGAAAAACTAAAGCTAAATAGAAATTCTTTAGTTAACAGTCATCCGACATGGTGGCCATGACATCAGTTGCAAACAATCTAGTCAGTAATATTATTCTTTACACATATGTTTGCAGGCGTGTCCACAAAAGTGTTTTGTACAGTACAGAATAGTTTTGATACAAGCAGTATTATTTCTTTTCCAGAATCTTTTCTTTATTGGATATGGCTGGAATTATTTTGTGAAGAAATGCTCTAATATATATAATACATGTATATAGCAATTTTATGCTAATATAATGAAGAACAAATTATAGCATCCAAATGAAACAAGAAAATCATAAAACTATTTGCACTTTATTTCACAGTTCTTACAAATGTTCATGAATTAACCACATGTTTTAAAGTAATGGCAATCTGGGTGATATGTTCCTTTGTAGAGAAGTTCCAAAGCCATGTTTTCTTCATTAACTATGACAAAAAAATTTGATACTAAATTGAAGTAATGTGTCATAATTTTTGCATGTAAGTTATAGGGCTGTGATTAAGTTTTGAGTCAACTTTAGCCTTGATCTTCACACCTTTAAAAAACTTGTTAACTTTTTGGTGAATTGTATCAACTATAGTCCAGTTCACCCATAACGTCAAGGGTCCATCAAACATACTCAGTCTTAGCAGGTATTACGGGTTACAGCCCTTAATGACAGTCCTGACTTATAGGGGCCATGGAGCCTAGACAAGCAGTCTTTTTTCTAATACTATTTGAGCGTAGCTAATTACTTGCAGGTTTTAAAGAGTCTAAGAAACCTTTATAATGGAAAAGGCCCTAACGGAATATTTTAACAAAATGTACATTCCATTTTATGGAGTCTTGGAATAGCCTGCAAATTTGGGCATAAATCATAGCATTTTGCTTTTTAGACATTAAGTAACTTTTTCAATATTTTTGTCACTGATTAAAATTGCCTGTTGTTATAAAATGTTTTGACTAGCGTGCAATGTCACTCATGTTCTATCCCTGGCCCAAACTGCTGTATTCAGGTTATGTCTTGGCCCTGTTATGTGATAAATGTGCTTCACTCTTCTAATCTCAATCCTGGATTATTGTTAACTGGCTTAATTTCATCATCCTTGGAGAAGTCCCCTTAAAACTAAAGCAATTACCAGGCAGTGACCCAAGGTGGGATTGCTCAAAAGCAGGTTAATTCTGACCCAGGACTAAAAGTATAGAAATGTTTTTCACTGCTTATGTTTTGTGTAGTTTGAGACAACTCAAGCTCAAAACTGAAGGACAAACAATATAAACAGAAAACCTCACTGAAAATGTACAAAAATGAAATCAAAATTCTCGCTAATCCTGGGTTAGCTTAATCGGGCTTTGAACAACCCGGCCCTAGATTATTGTTAACTGGCTTAATTTCATCATCCTTGGAAAAGTCCCATTAAAACTAAAGCAATTACCAGGCAGTAACCCTGGGCCGGATTGTTTCAAAGCATGTTAATGCTGACCCAGGACTAAACGTATAGAAATGTTTTTCACTGCTTATGTTTTGTGTAGTTTTGTGTAGTTTGAGATCATTCAAATTCAAAGCTGAAGGACAAACAATATAAACTGAAAACTTCACTCAAAAGTTACAAAACTGAAATCATACTTCCTGCTAATCCTGGGTTAGCTTAACCAGGGTTTGAACAACCCGGCCCAGCTGCTGGAATAGCTGAATTGTGTTTGAATGACAGGGCCCAGCAATCTATCTAAGGAATAATTGTCACTATTAGACCTGTTGATAATTTTATTCTTAATTTTTGAATACCATTTTATATAGTGTTAATATAGAATTTGTGGCATTTTTGGTGATTCCAAGTCTGTAATCCACTATTGTGATGTTATAAGAATATTTTATTAGCAAATACATTGCAGCAGTATTTATATGATCAAGGCAGGTATCCTCCTTTAGGAACATTGAGCCAAGAAATATGGAGTTACTGATTGTGTGTTTTTAGACCAAATGTAGTATTATTTAAATTAGATTTATGATATCTTTTATTAAAGTATTTATTTATTGAATTCCTGATTTTAGGCGTGCTGACTGATAATTGCCATGGCAGGGGGCAAGTTTTAGGGTTAAGGGAATAGGGGCTGTTTTTGGTAGATATCACAGTTGCAGTACTCGAAGAGGCTCTGATCTGTTCACTTGGGAGAGGAAAACTGCAGATTTATTTAATTTGGATGTTGCCCTTGTCCACTGACTGTTTAATCATCGTCGTCATCATCATCATCATCATCACCTTTATTTAAAAACGCAGTAAATACATCAGGCATTAACAATTTAACATAAAAGCTACAACTTATTACAAAAGACTGTGTATACAGATTAATCTTCTATTTGGAAAGAGGGAGGAGGGGGTGGGGGCAGGGAACTTCTGTACTGAAAGACTCAATTAAGATCTTTGACCAAGAAACTTGTAGACCGTAAGGGGATAACTTTTTCAGAGTTGGCAGTTAATAAGGTGAGGCAGGGGAGTGGGAAGATCTAGAATGCGGAAAGATGGCTTCAACGGAAAGATAGGGGGGCGTTGGGGGGACACTGAGCTGGGAAAGTATGGATAGTAGTCTTATGATGGCATCCCTAATTATAATGCACAGCAAAACTCAGTCAATAGCCCCAAAATAGAGTTTCTGACGACGTAATTTTTTTTCTTTTTTGTAAGGACCCATGCTTTACATCCTTTATGGACTTAATGCCTGGGACCCTCTATTTTACTTTGTATATAACAGCATCAACTCAAATCCAACGACTAGCTAACTAGTGTTTGAATTTCGAACAAAAAGCTTTCTGTTGAGTAGTATTTTTGGGTAACGTTTGGTGGGTCCTAGCATGATGCTGAAATGGTCACGTTGTAACGCTTGGGCCTCGAGATGAAACGCAGAGCGGTACAATAGAGGTCTGGCGACTAACTTTAGTGAACTTTATCCAGAATATTGGCGGGAAAAGATTTCTGCTCTGCCCAGTGAGGATTGTTCTGTTAACAATCATTCTGAAAATTAAGTATAATTTTTGGTAAGTTCAGTCATTTTTCATTGATCGAATTCAAACCAACTGCGTCATCTCCGCTGAGCTGACAAGCACAAAGTGAATGAATGAAATTTGCATATTCGCGCGACACCTGTCAACGAAAAACCAGATGCAGTTGAAAAACAACAACTTTCGATTTCAGCTGAATCTAAACGCGGTCGCGTATTAAACTAGCTTGTCGTTTTTAAAAAACATCGAGTCTAAATCAAAATTGTTCTCTCAGTAGATAATGTTATCGCCAGAAGACTCCATCGAAGAATGCAAAGAGGCATTTTACCTTTACGATCGAAGAGGAGACAAGAAAGTTGAATGCAGGCAGATCGGAGAGGTTATGCGAGCGCTCGGAACGAATCCGACTGAAGGCGAAATTGCAAAAATTATTAAAAGCCTTGATTCCACTGGAACTGGAGTCAAGCGAGTTACCTTCGAAGAATTCTTTCCAATATATCAAAATCTGCGAGATAGACAGAAGAAAAGTGGAGGTAAGCTCAAGTTTTGAACGTTTTCTGTTTTCGACAGGCTCGTTTAATTTTGAAGAATTGTTTAAAATTTTTACGGCTCTATAAAATAAGTTTTCAGTTTTGTTTCTCCATATTAAGCTTACTTAGTGCGGGAGAAGTTTTTAAGGCCCCAAATAAAACGGACTAGTCTTGGGTAGTGAAAGATACGGAAATAGATTATGCTGCCGTTTTGAAAGGGAAACTTTTGGCATGCAGATGGCGAGTATCTCTGCCAAATAATACGGAAAACAAAACTTTGTTTTGCTTTTGGTATAGTCTGAATTTCACTGCATAAATGTAAATCGTAAATATAAATGTAAACTTAAATGATAGAGAGGTGTCAGAAATCGATCTTATTCTAAATCAAATAAGCAATCAATTCAAGAAACAACTTAATCATTTTTATTTTATCTAGTAATTTTGATGATGTGCAGTTGATTTTCTTTGTTTTAGTCTAAATACGATGCACTAATAGAAACTAGGTAGTTTATGATACTGGTATTAGTAGATGAATCTTTTTTTCATATGGTATCTACAGAAGTATGATAAATTAAAATGATTTTAGTAACTTCGTGATATATTGACATTTACGAACTGGTTCTAGTTTCTGAACAAGGCAACATTTGTTTGTACTTAAAATGTTAGCTATTTAGTTTTGCAATTAGACTATTTCATTATTTAATTCTAGCCATCTGTCATTTTATCCTCACAATTATGCTCAGAGCGGACCGAAATCTATCATGCTCGGTAAAATTATACCTTTTTCTTTGCCATGACCAAGAGACCATGACTGAATCAAATTCTAGTTTTTCAATGGGAAACAAGAATTTGATCGGATTTTCAGGATATTGATCGTTTGTAAAAAGTTTAGACCTTTTTCGCATTGCAATAGTTTCTTTTTTGTTACTTTACTGGATCCTGGCTACAAAAAGGTTAAAACAGAAATCTGCGGGGAAAATGATTTCCTTTTTGTATAGATATCAGCACCATATCTCTAATGCCTGTTATTCGACCTCGTTCTGTGGAGTAACAAAGAGAAACTAGAATAAGTCTGAGGTATCTGTGACGGAATGCAAATTTTCACAGCTGGTCTGCTCTGTCCAAAAAGGATTGCTTCTACTTTGGGTTACAAATAGTTATGATTTACTCTTTCTCTCGCTCTTCGCAGTCGGGTATTGCAGCGCCCATTTTCTCACTCGACTGCATGGTGGGTAAGACTATACCCTTGGGAGGGGGGGGGGGGAACTCACATACAAAAAGGCCGGGGGTGCTCATCGTACCTTTTAGGGCTTAAAAGAGCGGTTTTGGTATCTCTTAGAGTGTTCGGCCTCAAAAGGTCCAAAGCGGGAACTTTCGCGGTACCCTTCAGGGTATTCAGCCGAAACAATATGACAGGAGATAATGTGCTGTTTTAGAATTTATACCTCTTAGGAGTGGAGAAAAATTTCAAGCCACTTCCGCAAAACAGGATCGTGGTACCTCTCTGGGGTTCTTTTCAATTTTTTGACGAGTTCCCCCCGGATCTATATCCTATGTCCCCTACAATACCATCACGGACCAATTACCAGATACGAGGAAAAGAACTTTCCACGGTATTTTTACTGATTTTATTTTATTGACCTCAATGTGCGTTATTTCTTTCCATTTTAGTTGATCCTGAATATTTTATTGAATGCCTTCGCGTCTTTGACCGCAACTGCAATGGGTTGGTGAACGCGGCCGAGTTACGTCACGTGCTGTGTAGCCTAGGTGACAAGTTGACAGCTGAGGAAGTTGATCAGCTTTTGGTTGGGTTCGAGGACAACCAAGGCCAAGTACTGTACGAGGAATTTGTAAAACACATCATGTCAGGATAGTTACACGAAAAAATTGCGATTCTTTGTTACTGGAAGAAGATGTCACTTTAGAGTTTGGACGTGTTGAAAGTTTTAAGTTTCACTGAGTTAGGAAACTTCTTTTCGACGATGCGAACTGAACAGGGAGCCGATGGCGATCGCGTTTTGTAATGGCCTTCTGTTTTATTTCGGGTTTTGCCCTTATAATTAATGGAATAAAATGTTGATGTTTTTTCAGCGTTCATGATTGCCCCTCTCTTCTTGCCTTCCTACTATGGATAATTCCGGCTGAAATCTGCACTAAAAACCTGGTATCCTCGCCCACTGATTTTCATCCTAATTTGTATCGGAAGTTTATAAAGTTCGGTTTGTATTCATCACTTTTACAACTAAATATTCCGGCTGATTTCGACATACACCGGCGATCATTGACAGGACAAATCACATCTCATTAATTGACTTGGACTCGGTAGGTCAGCGACTACCTCACTAATGCCTCACTTATGGCATACCATGATCATTTTGTTCGTTAACACTGTCAAAGCACGGGGGCTGCCCTTCATAGGATCTCGCAAAAAGCGTAATAGATTGTAAAAATACCGCAAATTGTGCTAAGTCATTTACGCCTTAGCTGGGAAAGTAATGTTTAGAAACCTCTTTGCTTTCTTACTCGCTCTCTTTTCCGCCTTTTCAGTTTTCACCTTCGTCTTCTTCCACTTTTCACCTTCTCAAAAACATATGAGGCAAGGAGGGGTGAGAGGGGAAAGAAGGAGGGGTGTCAGTACCGTAGTACCTGTCTTTATTTCCTCTCAAAACAGACGTCGAAACCTCACAGTTCACAATGGGCTCAACCTCAAAAGTCACACATCGACCGCACGGCCTCGGTCAATGAACAAAGTCACAACAACTTGAATAAAACTCTTCGCTTCCATCAAAGGCATACGTGTGTGCATGTATACGTAAGAGTGAGGTTTTCTGAAAATTACAAAAAGGTGTCAAGTTCCAAAGTTTCTTTGAATAGCAAAGGCGAAATGTTAACTTACCGAACTGTTTGCTTCGAGCTAAACGAACGGCACAATAACAACTTTTGACAAACTCCTGCGATTCAAAACACTCGCTTACTTGAACAAATGGCGACTAAAGTCCAATGGTCACATCACGTGATCGACAAAAAATCTCCCAAGGGGAGTCAGGAGTGACAAGGAGGCGGCGGGGGGGGGGGGGGGGGCTCTATGAACTAATGTAGAGTTGAACGCCGCTATTTCGAACTCAGGGGAAACGAAAAATAGTTCGAAAAAGGAAAGGAGGTCAAAATAGCCTATAGTAAATGACTGAAGGGCAGTTCCAAGGCAAATGGTTTTGAGTTCGAAATATCGGAGAATTCGAAATAACCGCGCTCGAATTAGCGGGTTACAGCTGTGCTTTTCGGCGCCACGCATATCCCTGTCTTCCCCACGAGCACTAAATACTGAGACTTACAAAGCGTTAAACCACAAACCGCTCTCGCTTTCCGAGATGAAAGAGGACGCTAACTGTCAATTTTTTCTCTCCTTTACCCAGTCTCGTTCGCAGTCGCTTAGATATTATATACAAGCTAAAATTAGTGCTCCAGAAACGATCCAATCCCATATTTTACTTGCAAGGAAAGTAGTCAATGTTTGTTTAGAGTCAGTGTACGTTGCGGACTGGGGCGAGAAATTTACTTGCCCTCCTCTCCCCAGTGACATAGAGCGGAAGTGAAAAGTACTTGTTGTAGTGCGGATTGTCGTTGCAGATTGTTGTGTACTTCAGTGGTGTTTTGGAGTAGTTTTGTCACTATAAAGCATTGCAGGTAATTCATTTAGCTATTAAGAATAAGAAGGGGACAATTAGAAACGCAATTTGGGGAAAATACTCCTCTAGGAACAAATTTGCAGTGATTCTGTAAAAATTGAGCAGTTCACCATAATTTTTGTGAGAACTCAGCTAGGTTTCAAACCAAGCTTTAATTGTGCGCAATCTCTGCTCGATTCCCGTTTAATTTAGTGATTTTTGTGCTCGGAGATATACCTTTCGAACTTGGATAGCGGTAGCTTACAATATATGTAATATTAAACTACTTACGAAGCGGGAACCTGAAAGAAAGTCGAACTTATTCGAAGAGGTGTTGACCAAATTCTTGTCTGCTCAGATACATAATCTGTCTGGTGTAAATCCACCAATGTTTTGACCTGAGGGTTGGGAGAAGCATTTGAATAATTTGTCGTCTACAAACATAGAAACAGATTTTTGAGCCATTGTTGGGATCAGGGACTATGTTTATTTATAAACTTCCTTTACAACAAAGCACTTAACCGAGACAAACAACATAATATTATTACAATCATACTAAAATAACTTCCTTAAGGCCCTTCATAAAGATTGAGATTTTTCGAAATTTTCAAATGTTGTTGTTTTTAGTGGTCAATTCGCTAAGTAGCTACACCTAGCTACATGTAGTTCACTGAAAGAAACAAACATATCAACTAAATATAATAGACTTAGAAATTCCAACTGGCAGGAGGCAGCTCAGACCAGTTAGCTATTTACAAGTATGACAGAGTAGTTGAAGTAGGGTCTACTGAGAAACAACTCCAGCTTAGCAGTGACTAGTCAGAGCAAGACTTGAATGTGCAACCTCAGTATTTCAAGTCCAGCGTCAGGGTTCTCCCTAGTACAACAGGTAAAGCATCTGGTTAATGTTGGATGCTCTGCAAAGGATAAGTTACAATTTGAACTTATGCACCACGTTGGTTGAGCTAATGTCAGCGCTGTCCCTCTAAGTATAAAAATAACCTTCACACAATCAAGGTTTCTTTTTTCTCTCTCTAGCCTTACTGCCTGCTTGTGTTCTTCTGAATTGCCATGCTCTGATATTGCGGCCTTCCTGTAACGTGTACCGGGCGCAGTAGCATATTTCACATTTTTGCCTGTTTTAATATGCTTTTTTTTTTTACAAAGACAACGAAACATTCCGTCGCCCTCTTTACTTGTAAATGTCAGCCACCATACACTACTTTTACAGCAGAATACAATGTCATCATCAATCCAGTCATGCTTGAAGACATGGGGCTTTGATGGCAACTGCCTGCTTATTTCATTGGAAGATAGCAACTTCAGCTGTATTTTGCACATGGTATATGATGGTGTAAAACATGGGGTTGGCTACTACCAAAAGCGTCTTCCAGAATGCGTAAATGCTACTTTTCTGAAATACAAGAGGGTTTAAATGTTTTTAATTCTGATTCTGCTTCCAATGGCAATTTTGACGGTGTCGTCTCTTTGGGTGGTAGTTGGTTGTTATCTTCCGGAGGTGATGCGCTAACTGACTCAGATGTTTCTATTGATTTATCGGTCCAGGGTGGTTCAGTTATCACTCACTCTTCTGTTGATCGCAAAGGCACATTTGCAGCTTCAGATGGCTGGTCATTCTCAACATGGTCATTTCCTAAAACATACAGTACATCGTGCCTATCAAAAATTCTCTGTTGAAGAATTCATAATGTGAACAATCCACCTTTAGGTTCAGAGGTTGAATAAAACAAAGTAAAATTTTGTTTAAAAGCATTTTATTCTGACTATGCCCTTTCGAAACTGCTTATAACATAAAATGGTTCTTGTGATATCTTTGGCGTCACGTACGTAGCATATCACTGGAAAATCCCTTAGGTTATGGTGTCCGCTTCGAATCGCATCGCTAGGAAATTGCATCACTTCGAATTGCTGAATTCATGTTCTAATCGTCTCAAATTCAGAACTTTTCCGCTGTTAAAGGATTTCATTTTCAAGGCTTCTTTCAAACCATTGTCTGGAATACATTTCAAGTAGAATTTCACGATGAAGACTGGCTTTGTCCCCACATGTTCGCTATAAAGCCGGCAAATGTAGAGCTGTCAAGGCAGTTATTTCTGGCAATTGGCTGCTTTTTCATTGCTAGTGCGTAAGCCTTGTTTTGTTTAGCCCTAAAATGATTGGAAAGCTTACCTGCTACTCTTCGTGACTTCGTGACAACATTTGCATGTGTAGAGAACTGACGAATGTCATGAGGTTTAGTAGAAAGCCCGCGAAAAATCACTCTTGCATCGAAATTCGAAAGGTAACAGTCAGTGTTAACTAAATAAAGCACACGTAGATCTATAAAAGTGCACTGTTTCTTTTTTCATCTATTACTTTCTTATCAGATTAGCTCACCGTAAATGCGTATTTTTTATGATTTCTGGGCGTTTGCAGGTGGTAATAAGTACTCTTACAAGCAGTAAATTTTACCGCTTAACCCCTGATAAGGCGAACCCTGCAGCATCCTAACCACCATCCTCCTCAATGCCTCTTCCTATTTCAATGTTTCAATCACTTACAATAATTATAGCTGCCCTAGAAATAGGTAGCTGGGAAAACATTGATCCGAAAGACTGAAACTACCACTGCAAACTGTTTATGGCCAAGCTAGCCAGCACTACTGCTCTTATTGATAGAAGTACAAAGTAATCTAGCCTCAAGTGCAGACGCCCTTCCAACTTGTTACACGTGAGAAAGATCACATGAGAAGTCCAAACGACATCTGTGTTGGAGACTTACGACAATTCTTACCAATAGGCTATATGGCACAGTAGAGTTGTGTTAATATCGCAGATGAGAATAATACCATTGTCTTGAGATTTTCATACTACAGTAGTTGCCCAAGCATTACTACATGATCTTATCTATTAAACTACAGAACCATTTTCTTTAATATTTCCAGATTTATATTAATTAATAGGAGTTCACTTCATGTCATGTCACTTCACTTCATTGTCATTGTGTCAGTTGTGATCAATTGACTTCTTTCTGCATCGGACTACCACCTTTTAAAATAAAATCCTGCATTTATGAACGTCTAATTAAGTCAGCCATGTCAGTATACTATTTTGACCCAAAGAAATTAAATCTACATGTAAGCCTTTCATTTTAATTTTGATCATACCTTCAATATGAACCCACCATTTGTTAGCCAGAATTTAGTAGCGGAAAACAGTGTCATGACCAGCAACTGTAGTTCATTACAAATTTGACATTCTTCTTACAGGTTTGTTTTAAGTGGTAGAGCATGGGATCACGAAGACCTCAAAGACATCCAATCTTTGTACGGTTTAACTCCAACATAAACATACCAGTACAAATAGATCTGCAATGGAACGTAGCAAGGTTAAAGGAAGAAATAGCTGCACAACAAGGAGTAGATCCCACAGAAATACGAATTATTTTTGCTGGGCGAGAACTTAAGGATGAGCTCAAACTAAAGGTGATACTAACTTAGAGAGAAAATTAAAGTGTGCTGGAGCTAACTGTATGCAACAATATCCTTAGTCATTTTGCTGATGTACAGGGTTAGACAAGATCTTACCTCTAAACTGAAAACCTCAAATGGGAAACCTCAAAATAATACTCTAACTAACTTATGGTAGACAAATGCCAAAGATGTTATTACAGGGTGTACAAAATAATTTTGTAACATTTTTGGCAATTTTGATTGTTAATTGTCAGTGCGCCAAATAGTTAGAGGTGATAAATGGCAATATCTAGACTTGCACAGATGCCAAGACCCTTGAGACTGAGACTCAGACCTGAATGATTTTAGACTCCAGAGACGAAGGATACACACAAGAACAAGACATATTTTTGTAACTCAAAACAAAGGCTTCTTAAATTTCAAGACAATGGACAATCTGAGACATAAGAGATTAAAAGGGGTGGGAAAACGTAGAAAGTGCCTGATGGTCAAAAAGGACAGGACTTTGGAATATTATTAGTAACCCCAAGTACTTCATCAGCAATTTTTAACTTGGCTTCATTTTCATATTTTTCATATTAAAGTGCCCATGAATTAAAAAATAATTGCTGCTTATTTGAAAGGCTTTTCAAAGTAAAGAAGAATGGCATTGTCCTCTTTGGAATATCTTTTTTCATTTTAGAGATATTTACATTTAAAATGTTTTATGCAAATGAGGAAAGTGATGACGTCATAAATTAAGTTCCACTTAAACAGTGAAACACTGCATCAAGAATATCTCTAGAAATATTGGAGCAGTGTTCTTCAAACTTGGCACCAGAAATGTACATCACAAAAGAAACAGAATGACACCTTCTGTGTTGTTGCCATGGCAACACTCATGCTCCAGTTTCTTTCTGTAAAAAATCAAATATGCCCATTTGCAACCCTTTAAAAAGTGACAGAGGGTCTCGGTCAGAACACACATGGTTCCCATATTGCCTTAACTCTCCCTATTAGATTGTTGGGAGTGGGTGATCCTTGTTTAAGATAAAATCTGGGAATTTTAGTTTTAATTAAAACAGGACCAGTGGCTTAACTGTTGGCATGGCGATGGCACGACGGGTGTCATTTTGTTTCTTTTGTGATGCACATTTCTGGTGCTAACACTGCTCTAATATTTCTAGAGATATTCTTGATTGAGTGTTAAACTGTTTTAGTGCAACCACCTATGATGTCATCGCTTTCCTCATTTACATTACACAAAAACGTAAATATCTCTAAAACGAAAAAAGATATTCCAAAAAGGAAAATGCCATTCTTCTTTACTCTGAAAAGCCTTTCAAATAAGCAGAAATTATTATATGGCTAGCTCCGTGAGCGGGCAAGATGAATCAAATCCTGCGCTGTGATTGGCTACCCGAGCGGGCAAGATGGAGCTATCTTGCCCGCTCGGGACTACCCGCCGTGTCCCGCAAGGAAAATTTCCGCAACAGCGATATAATAAATCCTTTATTGACCAAGCTTGTTCAGTCAAGATGGCGGGATATTGGCCTCGTTCTTTTTTTGCGAGTTTATGAACCTCGACTCCGTCTCGGTCCATAAACATGCAAAAAAAGAACTTGGCCAATATCCCGCCATCTTGACCTCACACTTGGTCAATAACCCATACTTATTTTTTACTTCAGAGGCACTTTAAAGTGCATCCTCCTTATCCGTGCAAATCATATATTTTACCTTCTTTTAAAGGCGTTTAAACTCTACAACATTTCTTTTAAAACAAAATTGTCTCAATGCTCACCCCTAGCAGATCTCACTATCTAGCTGGTCGTCTGTTTTATTGAAACTGGTGTCAGTCATGACTCATCGAACAAAGGATGATGATTGGTAAATTCAAGACTGGAATACATAGTGCCTTTTTGTGTTTTGTTCTAATTGTAACAGTTTCTTATTTAGTTAATTGAAATTTTCATCAGGATGCCGAGATCCCTAACCAAAGTGTTGTCCATGCTGTTCGTGGTGGTCGTTGGTCAGCAAGACCAGGAAAGGGTAAGACAACACCATTGAGTCAAGTCAAACTTGCTACTGTTGGAGAAGAACAGGAAGATGCAGGTGCAGCTGTTGCAGGTGCAGCTGCTGCAGGTATGAAGAATTGCCAAACTAACAATAAATTTAACCTGTGAATTTTCATTTGTTTTTAATTGTGATTATGGAAATTTATATTGGGAGCAAGGAAGAGGTACTCCCTTTTTTTGCCTCACAAGGGATCTGCTGCCGGATGGGGTATGGTTTTCAGGGTTTCCTGTCTAGAATAGGGCCACCTTATCAATTTCAGTATTCACATTTTATAAAGTCAGCCGCACAAAAGACTTTTTGTTTCAATTTTCGGCACATTGACGCCTGGCAGAATTATGCTGTGCACAACAATTGTTGTGGGATGATTTGCACTCATAATGGTTGATGTTATAAACAGGGTCACAAACAAAGAAATCTGTTCAGTAGGAAAATCAAGGACTTGCAAAGGATCTGTAGTAAGAGTTATCCCCCCCCCCCCCCGTCACTTCTGCCTTGTTTGACCACACACTAATTACACTGTATACCCTTGTTCTTGCACACTAATTAAAAACCCTTGCTTGCAACTCTCCCCGACTTCAATTCTCAGTTGATCTGGCTCAGCCATTTATCTATTATAATATTCTTATTCAATTTCTTAATTACCATCTATCATTTTTTTATTGTTCATTCTGCAGCGTCTCCACAGCGACAGGCTCAATATTATGTCTATTGCAAGACTTGTAAAACAGTGACTCCAGGAAAGTTGAGGGTCTGTTGTTCAATTTGCAAAGAAGGAGCGATTGTTCTTCAGCAGGTGCGTCAGCAACACAGTTGTTTTTGGTTAATGAAAAGTAAGTTTGTATCAGTTTTTAGAATTAAGATCCTTCTCATTTACTTTTTAAAATTGTGCTGTAATATTCCATGTGTCATATCTGCTTACTGTAGATGACTTTCAAGTTGTTTTGAATGGATATTTGAAAAAAATGCTGCCAATTTAAAAACTACAATAATGACGATAAAAACCACAATGCAGAGACAGGTTTCAGACATTTTACAATAAATAGTATGGTTCAAAAAAGGGACATTGTTGGAAATACTGTAGTCCTAGAGTTTTTCTTTTGTTTCTAGAAACATTTTGTCTTTAGCAATAGTTTGATCCATGAAGATTCAAATGAAAATTAAGATGACTTTGCACCATACATACATGCACCTCTTCAATTCCACTTTTGGTGTTCTGTACAGGACCCCAGTAGGTGGGATGATGTATTGACATCTGGAAGAATGAGAGGCTCATGTAAAACCTCAGGATGTGATGGAGACAAAGCAGTATGAGTTATGACTATGTTTTTTTAAAAGTTGCTTTATTCTCAACATTTTTAACAGCTTTGAAAATCATGCCCATATTGCAGAATAGTATTAAAAATAGCAATATTGACAGTAACCCATGGGTTAGGTGGTAAAGTCTGCATACGAGCCAAGTGGCCCACCAGGCCGGAGCTTATCCCGGTTTCTCATGGGTTAGGAACTGGAGACAAATAACAACCGCAGGGGGCGGATCCAGGATTTTTTTTAGGAGTGGGTGCACCACTAAAGAATGGTGTAACTAACTGGAGAGGTAAACAAATTATAAAAGCATAAACAATTTAGAAGGCTTCATCTCAGGGGGGGGGGGGTGCACACCCCCTGCATCCTCCCCCTGGATCTGCCCCTGAACCATGAGGATGGAAGTGGATTAAATATAGACAAAATTGAAAACTTGAAGGCTCATGGCAGTGACAGATCACTGAGCACGGCCTGTGGGGCACTTGGCTTCCACCTTTTTGCCATGGCTGTTCTCATCTCCAGAACAGCCTATCTCTCATAGCCCATGGGGGCTAGGCATGCGAGAAAGATGGCTCTAGAGACACTAGATTTTTACATTAGGGATCTTTAAGATTTTCATTAATTCAATGCTGGTTTTTACTCCCCAAAATAGCCACTCCAGGGTTGATCTTGAACTAAAATCATTTGATTAGAGTATCAACAGACCTGAACTGATTTTAACTAAGGGAATATCAAAACAGAATTACCAGGGAAACCTTTCCCTTGTGCCAAAGACTTGTGGGCTTAGATGGACAGGCTGCCCTGGGAACAAGAATGCCCTTTTGCCTGAAAAAGATAAAAAATAAAGTTTGTCCTTCCTCCCCTCATTGGGAAAAAAGGCGCCAACTTGGCAGTTGGCTCAACCCCTCTCATTTTCACTTTACCTCCACTCCGTACTCTCCTTTATTTTTAGTACCTCTGATCTGCCAATGCAAGGTTTAAGATTTTACTCAGACCCCTTTGAAATTTTCTAAACTCATGTGAATTTAGCCTCAGTTTTTTCACGATTGCAGTAGTTCCGTCATTCTCCGTCTACATATTCTCCAGTCTTGACCATCCCTTTTCCTTTCTGGTTTATTTTTATTTATTTGAAGGTAATTGAAGGTATTGGACTGGAACTAGCTTGCAACTGAGGCTAATGCGGGCAGTCGTTTCAGTTGCAAACGACATTTTTCTCATTTAAGGTCATTCCCCACATTTGCATTGCGCATCCTTACTGCGCATAATTTATGGCGTCATCAGTGCGCGCTCGTGCACGCGCATATTGAAAACATGACGGATTTGCCTTGATATTGAGCTCTGTCAGTTGAAAAATGGCTCTAGCTCACCAACGAGCACGGGCACCCCAATTTTTTTTCCAGTCATAGTAATCAACTAATCATAAGCTTTGCGTGAGAAAAGACTGATCTAATTTCTATTGCTGAAAATTGAATAAATAAGAAAAATAGCAGATACACTGTGGTCTTTTCTATTTCGCAGTCGGTAACCACGTCAAGAAATTTGGTTCAAATTTTTAATCAAGGATTTAGCTTTCTGTCTGAATCAAACTTAAAATGTTTATTTGTGTCCGACACAATGTATTGACTGTAGTTTAATGCGTGTTCTTATGAGTCTGGGCTCACAAAGATTTTACAATTACTGGGAATGCGTTTTTATAATAAGCATTAAATAATGCCAAAATGTGGCATTTTCAATGCCTCACTGCTCCTTAATGAGCATGGGCACCCCCCTTTTTTATTTCAAAATTGAAGTTATCATATGACAAATATTCAGTGGACAAAGTTTGAACAAAAATATATTGTTACTTTTATTTCAGAGGAATTACCTTAAATGATATTCCCCCGCGTGAGCCTCCATTGCAAGCTAGTTCCAGTCCAATCCCGAGGATAAGAATTTGGCCTATTGTATATCACAAAAATTTACTTATTAAATTTGCAAATCATATTATACTATATTGCTCCTTTACAGACACTCTGGCTGTTTAAACACTTCACAAGTTTAGTGAATATATCTAGAATGAGGGCTCCTTGCTCTAATAAGATAGTTAGCATTTTTACAGTAGAAAAACGCTAATTTTGTACATTTTATGAAGAGTCTTCATTCTATAGTCACAAAAAATAAAATGCCCAAAGGAAATAAGAAGTGTTCATTGCTTAAGTATCCTTACTGTAATATTTGTCTTTCTGATCTCCTTTTCCCAGGAGTTTTACTTTAAATGTGCAATGCATCCTGCTGCTGAAGGTGACAGATGTGTTGCACTTAATTTGATGCGTTCAAACACCAGAGATATCCCTTGCTTAGCCTGCACAGATGTCAAGTAAGTATAGTCTTAGTCAAGTAAGTCTTAATTATGAAGTGCAGTGGTACTTCTCCACAACGGCCACCTTGAGGACAGAGGAAACGGCGGCTATTGTGGCTGTTGTTAAGGTGGCCGTCAGTGGATGCCGTCGGTGGTGTTAAAAATGAGTACCATCTGTTGTGTGTTGTTTGTCTTTTAGAGTTATCTTGTATAGTTTATGTTTAAAATTAAAGTTGTTCACAAGAGTTAAAAAGTGTCGATCGATTTTGCGTAAGTGAAAGTACCGAATCTAACAAATGGGCTCTGAGAACTATCTTATTCTGTAATACATGAAGGGTGGTTCAGAACACCTTCAACAAACTTTTAAAATGTCTGTTGTGTGGGTATTTATGACAGAAATAGGTCATATAGAAATAGTTTTACCTAGTTGAGTTTTCAAGTGATTAGCCTTCAAAAATAGCTTACTCTTATTATAGTGCAGGAGATAATGGTGCGTTTTGGTGTTAGTGCGAGGTCATCATTGATTTCGGGGAAGTTGTTGTTTTGTTTCTTATTTTATTCTGATCAAGATTGTAGCTATTAATGACAGAATGCTAAAGTACTACCAACCAGTTAGAGGAGCTACGTCACGGTTTGCCTATCTTGAAAAGTTTAGCCTAAATAACTCAAGTTCGTGGAACGTTTGTAATCCGTGTTAATCTTCTCCATCCTTAACCATCCGTGTTCCTTTATGGTTTATTGTCTCTTTGGCGTTTCTCAATCTAAGTAACCTAGTAACTATGTTTAGTTTCAATTTAAAGGAAAAATTTTGTATGTGGCCAAAATAACTCGAAATTCCGTGACTGAGCTCCTTTAAACTAGCCTTAACCAATTTGACACATCACTTCAGAACATTTCTCCCGTCGTTATAGTAGATTACGATTCCCAGACACTTTTCGAGAGCACATTTCTGCCTTCATGAGTTACCTTCTTGATTTTCAGAGATCCTGTTCTGGTTTTTCCATGTGCTGATGGACATGCCGTGTGCTTGGACTGCTTCGAAGTCTACTGCACAACAAAACTTAACGACCGACAGTTTGTGCACAGTGACTCTTACGGGTACACTCTTCCGTGCCCTGGAAGCTCAGGTAAGATTTAATCAGATTCTCTTTAAAAATTCAGTTTTATATAAGAATGTATGTTTTTTCACTTCCAGTCTGGCCACTCTCCGAGAAGCTATACTCTGGGGGAAGGGGTCGTTACTTTCGGGAGCTCCCTAAGTTCGAAATTTGCCTCCAGCCATGGAATTTTATCGGAGAGTCGCTACTTTGTGGGAGGGGTCGTTACTTTCGGAGCTTTGAGGACTTAGGTAGTTCTACAAGATCCATGAAGTGTGTCTCTCTCATTGTTTGTTGCTCTGTTTTGGAATTTTTCCGCGTAAAGCGACCTATCCGAAACACTGCACACATCTGTGTACAGATCTTCGCTTGGCTCGAAACTACAAACCATCTTTTGCAGCTCGGCCACGATAAAATGAAAACATGGACAATAACACCAAAACAGTCTGACCTACTTTTAATTTCAAGTACGCTTTTAACTTATTGAACAAATTCGCGGACAAAAACTTCTAAATAGAATATGAACAAGTCAAACAACATTGGGTAATAATGTTACTTTAACACAAATATCCAGGCCCCAGTTGTTTAAAGGGTAGATAACGCTATCCACTGGATGCATCGCTATTTAAAGGATAGCAGGTTAACTAAAGTACCATCTGCGCTATCCCGTGGGATTTATCTTATGGGTAGCGTCATCATTCTTTGGAACAACTGGGGCCAGGAAAAAATTCTTGATAAGATTAAACGGCGCAATCTCGGATAGAGGGTTTCGCGGAACTGAAAAAATTCAACTTTGTTGGCTTCGGCAACCGCAGATATATATAACAGGTGTGTGAGGTAGTTCTTGCCTTTGAACATTTACTGTCATAATCACACTATCAGTCCTTCTTGAACATTTTTGCGATTTCCTTCAGAACGTCTAGTGTAAACTGTTGATATCTGCTCTCCGCTTCAAGCTGCTGTTGTAGAATTCTCTTAAATAAGTCCTCCTCTCTTTTGCGACTGTCTTCCAAAAACTCTCTCAAGATGGCGATCATGCTAAGATCCTCCTGCCTGCTCTGTACCACTTTTCCCGGCCTGGGGTTCTTTCTTGGCTTCTTCCTGGGTACCGGATCATAGGACGCGCTGTGGGGCCTTTTGATGCCCCGCAAAGTCGCCTCTTCTGGATAGCTGTCATCATCGTCCGAGGAATCCTCCTCGCTTTGAACGCTCTGTTGTACAGTTTCCGCATTCAGTGGCGTCACTTGAGTTGTCTGAGGAATTGCCTCCGTGTATACGTGTACTGGAATGGGATACTGTCCAACCTGGCTCGCTATCGGGGCATTTAGGGGCGTGGTCGGGGGTGCTGGTTTGATGGGGCGTAGAGGTCTGGGCGTGACCGTGTCGGAGGGAATGGCGATGGTCACAGCCGGAGAAGCCGTAACAACTGTCGGGGTACTCATAACATTATCACCGGTCAATTCCGCCGGGATGTTAATACGCACCACGTCTTCCTCGTTGTATGGCGCTCCCTTGTTGTTGATGATCTCCTTGAGTATATCATGATATGGAAAGGAATGCGGTAGCTGGTCCTTGGTTCGGTTGTACTCAGCGAGCAGGTTCTTTATCCGCACCTTACACTGATTACCCGTCCGGGGGCCCAGCGAGCAGTGAGCGACACGACGGTTGAACTCTTTAGCGATCATGTTCCATTCTTGATAATTCCTTTTCTTGCCTTTAATAATTCGATAGTTTGCCCTCCAAAGCCCTAATAAGGCCATGGTTTCCGGGTCGGTCCAACGGGACGAGTTTACTGTCCCGGTGACATCTTCACTGGGGATGTCATGTTTTTGTTGCACGGTCTGTTGGCCAGGAAGACTGATTTCAACCATCGACGTTTTGTCCCCCTCCCCCACAGTTACCATTGTGCTTGTGTCAGACACAGTTGCCACGGCAACTGTCATTGACTGAGGCTGATGGGACATCATGAAACTCGTGTGATGTTGATTTCTGTTGTGAGAGAGTTTCTTCTTGTTTTGAGTTTTCTTGTCTGCCTGTTCAAAACAGTTGAAAAAAAGCGAAAATAAATAAACGAATAAACAAAACACGCACACAAGCTGGTGGATGGGACAAGCAAATAAACTACAATAAGAAACTGAGAAAATACTGAGTGGGAACTAAACTTACGCGTTTTTTTGACAACACGACTGAAGGCCCTGTCGACACTACGCCGGAAAAATTTGAAAACGCAGCTTTGTTTCCACGGTTAGGCCTATCGTCCACACTAATCCGTCACGAAAACGGAGCTTTTCGAAAACGCTCCTCAAACCGGAGGAATTTGAAATCGCCAGCTTTGCGTTTTAGTCTGGATGGAAAATATTTTGAAAACAGAGCTTTTCGACAACGATGTTGTCACGATAATGATGTAATTTCACTGTCCGGGTTTTCATCAAGCACAAACACAAAATGTACGCTGATTGTTACGTTTTTAAATTCCTCCGGGGTGGTGTGGACGGAGAACATTTGAAGTGAAATCTCCGTGGACGGCGCCCAAGATTATGGTGGAGCTAGAAATAAATCAAGTTTACTCTCATTTGTTCCAAGAAATGGCGTTTCATAGGGTTTAGAGAAGTCTTTTAAAAAACGTGCATGCCCTCAGAACCCCAAACAGGGAAACACTTTCCACGATCCGAACAATGTTTATAAGCCGCTTACAAATCGAGATTCAGCCATGAATAGTTCGTGGGAGAGAAATTAGAAAAAGACCCGACACGTGCATAGTATATCTCGAAGGATAGGTCCGTTTATACGAACTTTATGGCCGCCTAGAAGCCGTGGGTGGCATTCAAGGAGGTCTTGTTGAGACAGAGACGGAGAATCAATACTTATGACGACTTGAAAGTACAGTCAGCTGTACAGTTCGTATTGCTCGGGAGTATTTTACACTACACTGTCCAACTGCCCCCCACGGAAATAAAGCAGTCCTCTTGTATTGGAACTTCAATAATGCATGGATACAAATGTTAACATTTGACTTGCGGCTCAGTTTTATATGCCTCAGTGAAGGCTCGAAGATAAATTTCGTAATTTTATATTCTGTTATTTAAGATGGGAATAAAGTTCACTCGAAGCAACTTTGAATAAATTTGCGATCAGTATTGATTCCGTGTACTTCTGTTGAATTTATCTTCATTTTTTAATCGCGGAGATTTATTTCTTCGATCGCTTCGAGGATGGTCGAAGATTCCCTTCCAGAATGGATTCAAACGCTGTGAAATCGTCGAATCCAGCGTTTGAAAGGTTTATATCAATTATGCAAATCGCGCGAGCTCAGATCGCTGCGATGCTAATGTGAGATTCGAGCTTCTTTGCGCTAAATCGCTTATTTTGATGGCGTGCTCTGCTAGTGCTATACCCAAGTAAAGTAAAGTGAAACATACTTACGATATGTGGCACGTACAGTCGTTCAATTTGCTGTTTTCCTGTTGAATCAGCAAGGCGCTTCTTCCTTCTGTGTTCGATTGAATTCAATTCTTGTGGCGCTCAAACCGACAATGGTATCGAAACTCGTTGGATCCGCTTGACCGATTTAATCTTCCTAATTAGGCTCTCCTGCGAAGTTGGGCTCAAAATCTCCTGTTACGACATAAACCAGAAAGACTTCAATAATTTAAAGTCATTCTTTGCGGCATTTTCAAGAGTTCTGATTTGAAAATTTAGCTGGGCTTTGCTTTCATTCCTGTCGCGCTTGGTGGACACTCGACGAAGCTTGGACTCATTTCAATTCAAGCCACCCGAATGTCAACAATAAGTAAACAATGGCCTTTTGTTAGTAGTGTGACGTAAACCAGATCCGAAATATGATTCGATCTACTGACGTAATTCAGTCTTTGTATCGCTTTCATATGGTAATTTTTGCCCCGAACTTGAAAACATTTTAGCATCTGGGCATGAAGAAATCCCAGAAGGAGGATCGTGTTTTGGATAAAGGTTTTTTTTTGCCCTTAAGCGCGTAGTGTGAAATTTTTTGGCGGAATTTTTATTTTGCGAGTTGATGCAGTTTTTTTTTTTTCTCTCTCTCTCTCTCTTTATTTTTTTTTTCGATAGGGTAGGGGGGAGAGGAGGGGACGGGGGGAAGAGCGGCTAGCGATCAATCAATTTTTGCAAGATTTGAAGAGTGACATTTCTGGAAGGAGTTGGTCTCTTTCTATGCTCAGTAATTTAATATCTATCCTTCTAAGTCTTTTGCTGACAAATGCTTCCTGAACGCAGGAAACAGCATCTCAAAAACCCAGAGATTTCAGTTTCCGGGGGAAGAGGGGTAACATACGCCCGAAGCCCACACGTTTCTATGGTGTCACGGCTCTAAGAATCTGTCTGAATGGGTCTGCTCCCTTACCGTACGTGCATTAGTTTGGTGTGCATTTAGTAACGGTTTGATTAAAGTTTTGAGCAAATATCCCTAAATACCAGGCTCTTTTAAATTAGAAGGTGGTGTTAGTTGTTTCGATAGTTAATCGAATTTTGAGGGAAAATGATTTTGCTGGAAATCGTTTCAGCGCATAAAAAAGTGAACTTTGCAAAATGAAAAAATCCGGATTATGGTATAAATTAACGTGGTCCACTGAGCAGATTCTAGCAATTCATTTGTTGAAAGAAGGATTAACCAATATTGTATGATGTGAACATTTTCTGCAGGTAGCTGCAACAGTGCCCTTATTTCAGAGGCGCATCATTTCCGTGTGCTCAGTGAGGATCAGGTTAGTGGACCAAGTCATCGCGATGCTCAGCCGTTTGATCCTCTGTTTAAACCCTTGGCACTGTCATAAATTTGCTACCATTTTGAAGAGCACAAAAACACACATACCAACAAACATTCCACACGACCAAACGCTTGGCGCTCAGGACGAAATCAAAAACCGGAACCAGAATGATTTTGCAGATGCATTCAAGTCCAATAACGGTTTCTGAACATGCGTAGAGAGAGTAACCGCTCTGACTTATGCCGGCTCACCTTCCGATAAGGTCGCGATTTCTTGGTGCTGATCAAAAGGATCGCAGCCTCTGGAAACGGAGTTGCTATTCGGAATGAAGTGCATGAGGATGGCTAACTACAGCGAGGAGAGAAATTTAGGAAATATGAACGAAGTTGAAAGCGTGAAGACTTAGTACTTGCGCTATTCCTTTGCAATTTTGCGCAAACAAAGATTTGCCTTTTGGCGTATAATTTTGTATTAAGTCTTGGGTTGAAATTTTGTCTTCTTACCAATACGGTGTGTTTTCTTGCAGTATCAGCGATATCACAGGTTTGGAACGGAGGAGTTTGTTTTGAAGAATGGCGGTGTGTTGTGCCCAGGCCGTGGCTGCGGAATGGGTCTGTTACCAGAACCAGGCATGCGCTCTGTGAAGTGTGATGGATGCAAGGTAACAAAATACACGACTTGTTCACTCTTAGAGGGGTCGACTTCTGGGCTTTTATCTTATAGCTGCTTATGAAAGCTGCGCTTTTTTGTTGGACTGAGGGCTCAGCCGTGAGTCGTCGGAGGCGGAATGGCTACAGGTTCCTGGCCGCAACACAGGAGGGACACATGGGTGTTGGCGTTTAACTGTGCTTTCCATAGCATGAACTAATTCGCAATATTGTTACTTTCCTGGACGGGATGCTATTTTAATGGAGGTTGTAGCCCCCCCCCCCCCCCCCACCCCTCCCGCAGCATTTTAATAGATTGCAATGAACTGTGCGATTGCCGTAAAAGTTGCCGTGCCCAATCATTCTCCTGGATGGGGAGAGACAAAGTGAGAGTAAAGTGTCTTGGCTAATAGCAAGACTTAAGAATTCAATCCAGGGCTCAAACCCAGACCTCGCATTCCGGAAACTAATTCGAAGCATGGGGCTACCTCTCCCCGAGCACCTCCCACCGGAACTCCGACTACTGTTCGTCCTTGGGTAGGCTTTTATTTTAAAACCGAGAGGCTTCGTCAATGGGTCTTTGTTAATTATCTTCTGTCATGAGTTTGTTTTCAGCTGGAGTTCTGTAAAGAATGCAAGGAGCCCTTCAGACGAGGTCACGAGTGTCATCAGAACCAGTCAAACCGGACGACTGCTGCTCGACTCAGCGTGAGTATATCTGCCTTGAAAGCCCACGGTCACCTCATAACAGTCAGCGTTACACCTCTGTGGTGTTTGTTATCTACCTATGAATACTGGATAAAATAGAAAAATGTCTCAACAGCTACAGTGCGAAACAAAGCGCCTTGGGCACACAAGCGTAATTGAAAATGTGTTATAAATAACATGTGAACAAATTTTCCTAGTCGTTATTTATTAATATTCGTCCCTAATGCCCTAGAACTATCGAGTGAACGCGGAAAACGCCAGACGAGCGCGGTGGGAGGCTGAGGCGAAACAGGTGATTGAGCAGATCAGTAAGAAGTGTCCCGGATGTAACACAAACACAGAGAAAAATGGTAAGGAAATATCTTCTCCCGCCCCCTCCCCCACAATATTCCCAACACCCCCCTGTCCCTTGTTCATCTTGTTTGCTTTGCCGTGACACTAAAAATGTTATTCAATTTATATCTCTTGTATGGCTTTAGGTGGATGTAATCACATGACCTGTTCGCGGTGTAAATTTGAATGGTGTTGGATTTGCCTCATTCATTGGAACCCGGAGTGCCAGGGCTCTCATTGGTTCTTACAGCGCTAGTGCGGTTCATCTCGTCGCTCTGTCTCATGTTCGTGACCACTGTTAGTTTAGACATGCGATGACGACATTCATGTGGGTCGTCACTTAACGCTGAAAAGCAAAGATTGCGTGACAAGCACGAGGCTGGTGCACGGCTGGCGCATCTTGGAAAGTTCAGCTTAAAGGGGCTCAGTCACGGTTTGCGCATATTGAAAAGTTTAGCCTCAATTTTTCAAATTCTTCGTTTGTAATCCGTGTTAATCTTCTCCATCCTTAGCCATCCTTGTTCCTTTATGGTTTATCATTATCTCTTTGGTGTTTTTCTATCTTATTAAACTGTTATTTTCAGGTTTCCTACCATTTAAAGGTAATTTTGTATGTGGCCAAAATAACTCAAAATACCCGCATGACTGAGCCGCCTTTCGTGATACATTCAATCTTTCCTTGTCCAGGATCTTCCTTTGTAGTTAGTAGGCTGTTACTCATTGGTTGTGGTTTCCTATGATTTTAAGAAAACTGTGTAAATCACAAAAACAACATTCAAAAACTATGACATAGGTGACATTGCTCCTTTAATTTGGATAAGCTTTCTTGCTTTTTAGGCGTATGCATGGGAAATTAGATGTTTTTCATGTAGAACGATTTATTTTTTAGACGAGTTCGACGTTAGATAACTACAGGGGATAACTGGAAACAACTAAGGAGAAAAAGAAGTATTCTTTCCAGTAGATCAAAACAAACGCTTCAATGTGCACGATGAATTGAATAGAAATATGCGCGTTTTCTATTACGTAGAGTATTTACTAGGCGTGCGCGGTTAGTTTTAGAATTAGCTTGGTAAACGACCATGACTAAATTATGGAGTACGGCTCTTCGCCTACACATTTTGTTGCGTTTCTTCGCTGTTCACTGCAATACAACGGCGGAAAGTTCTGGATTTTATAAAGAAACTGGTATGTTTGTATTTGGAGTCAACCATTATTGTCTTTGTATTTTTAGTACAAAACAGATCAGGCCAGAACTAACGGCGGAAAACCCGTCTTAGGCATTCCCGTCGCGGTTGTTTAAGTTTAAAATATTCGTATTTAGTATAAGATTTTAAGAATTAAGAAATGTACTGAAGTGAATTTTAGCATAGTCAAAGCGGATTGATTTGTAAGTAAGAATAGATAGTTTAGCTGCGAGGCCGTGTCAGAATTATTTGCCACCTCTCCAAACGTGAAACAGTTTTGGACAAGATGGTCATTTACGCGAAGTAGGTTGGGTTTTTTCACTGAATAAAAGTGGCAACAATTTTGTTTAGTTGCTGGTGTTTGTTTTCATGATCCTTGTTTGCGCTGCAAGTTTTTGAGAAGTAAAAGAACGTTAGGCAATGAGTATGGATGGCAAAGATTGTAACTTAAGGGGGGTCACCTCCTTGTACGTTAAACTTAAAATTTCATGGATCAATTGCACGCGAATTGCACGCGAATTTTGCCCTGCGTAGCGGATATCAACTAAGAAATAGAAAACGTGTACCGTGTTTCTATCGAGTTTTCGTATACAGTACCGGTAAAGCTACTAGCGTTCTACCACGAATGCCGTTCTCTGATTGGCTACGCTACTCACTATCTATTCTGTGATAGATAGTGAGCAGCGCAACAGTGTGCCATTGTTAGGAAAATGACGGACGCTTCTCGGCGTTTTCGAAGTGTCTGTGAAAAGGATTCAAATAATGTACTCGCCAACCTTTAGCCAAGTCGCGCAATTATTGTCTGTAAAATACTACAAATAAACCCCCCCCCCCCCCATTAACCAGCCACCTCTATAAAGAGATAAACGAGAAACTATCAGATAATTAAAATTCAATAAAAATTAAAGGTCAACGTTGCAAATAACTCTTACTCCAGCAATGAATTTTTTTTTGAAAAGTATTTCTCCGGGAGCAAAAAGTATCTGGAAGATTGTCATCATGAAGCATTGCATTATCTTAGATTTCGCTCATTTCTTGTGTGTTGTGAGAAATTCCTGCACTTATACTAAAACCACAATCCGTTTCGGTGTTTTAGGAATTTTCGGTTTGCCCGAATAATGAAGGCGCCTGAATTGAAGGCCAACACAAACGGTCAACACAAAATGGAGGGAAAATGTGGAGACCATCGAAATTCAGCAATTTCACAGGGCCATTAATATTTCACCAAGGAGATTGTGCCATAGCGACATACTTTATTTTACTGTGCTGGTTTGATGGGAATAGAATGCCTCACTTTTTCAAAATTACAGCTTGAATTGGATCCGTTTACTCGTGTCTCGTCAAACTGTACGGTGTGGGTGTCGTTAAGGTCCCGCTGATGGCTTGATTCGAGCTCAATGTTTTTTTAAGGTGGTGTGAAACATTATGAAGACATATTACAAGTAACAGCGCTGTTTGTCTTATGCAGATATTTTAAATTCCAGTTTAATTGATCTCCGTGGGAGGCGCGCTGGCCTTATGGTTATTGCGTTCGTCGCAGGATCGCGCGGTCGGGGTTCGAGCCCCGGCCGGGGACATGCTGTTGTGTTCTTGTGCAAGACACTGTACTCTCACGGTGCCACACCCAGGTGTATAAAGCGCTACTGGCGAACTGAATGCTGGGTTATGCTGGAGGTAACCCTGCGATGGACTAGCATCCAATCCCGGAATAAGCTTCGGCCTGATGTGCTGTTGGCTCGTATGCAGACTTAGTTATCTACCTTAAAAATTTAAAAGATCTGATCGAACAGAATGTGGTTTTAGTAGAAGTACATTAATGGTTCGCAACTCGCAAGAAATGAGCGAAATGTGATCAGTTTCCAGCCACAGACTTCCGGCGCAAGTTAGCGGTCAGCAGTGTGTCAGTGAACCAAGCAACGAAGGTCAAATTATCGCCTTTGGTATGGTAAACATCGAATTGTTTAATTACAAGATCTAGCAACAATGATTTAGGCATCTGGACTCGCTTTCCTTATCAAAACAATGTACGAGAAGACGGAGATGTTTTGTCCTTTATGCTACAGTAGATATGGCACTGGATTTCCACAAAGAATTCCAAGAGATCTGGACTGCCGGCATACCTTCTGTACAGGTTAGTTCAAACGTTGTAGCTAGTGGGTCGCTAGTGTGTGATTATGGAATTCAAATAAGACGTTCGCTCAAAGAATTTAACTTTTTATGAGATAATTTTTCCTGTATTAAAAGAGATTCGTTTTCACAGTCACGGTCACCTTAGATCAGAGTGAAAATGGCATTCGAAATTATTGTAGTTCTAATTGTTCTTGATGAGAATGCTTAAAGAATTAAGGTATTTGGCTTGGAGAGTTTTACCTTTTTGGGTTGAACAAATTGTCGAGAATACCTATCTTTTTCACTTGGATTGGGTTTGTCGCAAAGGAAGAATACAGAGAAAGTTTTTCGCGTTTCGGAGTGAATAGCAAGATTTTGATCGAAGTCGGCAATGTTTGTCAATTTTTCCATGGATACATGGACGGGCGTGCTAAAATATTAACACCGAATTCGACATTTCATGAATGATAATTTTGGGAATTAGTCAAGGTTGTGTTTTGCTAGAGCCTCGATATACTACAGATTTTTATCATATAGAAAATTTAGCATACTTGTACAGAAAATCTCGTGTTCTTGTGTTATATAGTTATGTGCGTGTATGCAAATGTCGTGTCTTCATGTTTCAGTCAAGCGTGTCATGTTTTATTAAATCTATTTAATTAGTTAAAACCAGCGCAGGTCGTTCACTGTTGAAATAAACAGATCCCCTGTAGTTAAGAGTTAAAGTCCTGTGATCATAGGTGCTTTTAAAACAATAGGGTGTTTATAAAAACACAAAGGTTGTGTTTTCACTCGGCCGTTTTACTAGCGGAATATAATTCTTTCTGGTGTTTGTTTACCGAGCAACATTTACTAGTTAAAGGTGACTTCGTTTGTGAAATCTAACCCGAAGCCGCTAGCCGAGAAGATTCAAATTACAAAAGTGCATAACTTTTAAAAATGTCAGGAGATGAAGCGCTTTTACTTCTTAAGTAATGATTCTCACTACATTTAAGCAAATAACGCCCAGTTCAGACGTCGAACTTTTCACGAGCCGAACCCAATACGTTGAATTAAGTACATGAAAAGTTCGGCGTCTGAATCAGTTAAGAACGGCTAACTGAATGTAGAACGGCTCAGCTGTTCTTCCCGCCTAGCTCAGCCGGGAATTTCGGCTTTGGAACGGCTTTGATCCAGACGTCGAACTTTTCATGTGCCGAACCTAATGTATACACCTTGCCTGAAAACTGCTGATGTTGCGATGTGTTTTGGTTCAAACTAAATTAAGTTCGGTGAATTAAGTTCGACGCCTGAATCAACAGGGGTACTTTTGATAATTTGGGTCAGTCCAAATTCGAATTAAGTTCGGCTCATGAAAAGTTCGGCGTCTGAACTGGGCCTAAGTTTCTTTCAGAAGATGCAAGGCTGAACTCATCTGCCATTTTACTTGGGGGAGGAGGGGGGGGGGGGGGGGGGTGGGGAGTTCCCCCAGAAAAATTGGGTGGGGGTATGTGGATCTCTTCCTAAAACCCTTACCCTATTTAGGGCCAAAATCTGTGGTTTTCCCTACCCTATTTATGACCTGACCATAAATTTTATACCCTATTTATGACTGTTCTAGATTTTCCCATCTAGACTGGCATCCAGATGGGTAATGTTGTGCGGTGGAAAAGTTGCAAACTAAACTGAAAAAATATTGACTATTTTCTTCTAACAATATTTATTTATGGAAGTGCCAAAAAGGCTGATGAGAAAAGAAAAGTAAAGAGGATGAGCAGACTTTGGCAGAATTAAGTTCAGCCCATTGCCGTTCGAGAGCAAAATGTCAGCTGGTACAAACCAGTTACATTAACAGAATTAAATTTATCTTGTTTGCCATATAATAAACATCTTATTAACTGAACTTAGTCGGTCTGTATGGGAGAATCTTGACCTCGGTCGTGAGTACAGACCTCACTGCATTCGGTCTGTACTCACGACCGAGGTCAAGATTCTCCCATACAGACCTCCTGCTCGGTTAATAAGAGCTAAGTATAGTTCTTAATAAATACTTCTTTACTGTATCTCACCCAATGGACCTAATAATGGTTACCTTATTCACTCAATTCAGAGCCACCCTGCAATAATTAACTGCTGCACATGAGAACAAAATATTAAAGAGCATTGTCGATTGAGAAGTCTAATAAAACACACAGTATAACACAACTCAACCTAAACCAGCCTTGGAAATTTATTTTCCAGAATTACAGTGTTTTCAGTTCAGATCTAGATTTTATTGTTATCATTTACTTGTTATCATTTACAAAAGTTTTGATTTTTTTAAAAGCTCTGGCCCTGAATAAGCACCATAATCAAAACAATAACTATTCCAAGAGCATCATAGCTCACATTCTAGTAAATAGTATTAGTAGCGTGCTTGACTGTAGATTAAGCAGTCCAAAGAGAGTGTTACCAGTGAGAGTAACTGTGTTGTGTTCTTGAGCAGGGCACTTGGCTCTCATATCATAGTGCTTCCCTTTACCCAGAAGACATTAGAAACACATTGCAAGGAATTAAATGCTGGGGTATACCAGCAATGGGCCAGCACCCTATCCAGGGAGGACCAGGAGTGGAATATTCATAGTCACTTCATGCGTCTGCAACTGGAGATAAGCTGGATGGACCATAATGCTTGAATGCAAACTTTATTTTGTATCACCCAGAAAACAAGGAGTCCCCAGGGACAAAGTCTTACATGACCATTTCCAAATATTTTTCAGATCTGTTTTAGCTCATCTTCCTCACTAACTTTCCTTGGGTCTCCATGGTTGAATAGTTGATGGCCTTCAGTGGGCTAAGAGAATTAACTTACTAACCTCTTCTAATCTTATTATAACCAAAGCACTTTTTACTTATTGAACATTTTTTCTCTTGGTTTCCTGACATAGAATGCCTCCTAAAACTCCAAGAACTGCAAGGCTCTGTCATAGAATGTTGTTCATGTAAACTGCGAACTCTGTTACCCCCCAATGGCGTTGATGGACTTGATAAAAACATGGACCTTTTGAGAGCCATTCTACAATCTGAGGAGGAGGAACAAAAATTGTGCAACTTCTGCATTCAGAAAGTTTATCCTCCCAAACCAGCAACATTTTACTGTTCCGAATGTGACGTGTTAATGTGCGGTAGTTGTTCAGATGTTATTCACTCTCAATTGGAATTCCGTTGTCATGACATCGCTCGAGCAAGTACTGTTAAAGATGGGACAGGGGAGGTTCAAAGGTCGAAAGTCTCATCTCGATGTTCATCTAGCTCTTCAACGTTAAGTAAACGATCTTCCAGCATAAAGCCCGGGCTAAGCAGCAGGCCTTCCAGTGGTTTGTTGGACTATTCAGTAATACCAGGTAATTATAATGAATGCATCAAATACAACACAAAGTTGTTTGCCTTCTTCAGGGCTTGAAAAAATTAGTGCCATCCAGTCATCCTGGTCAAGTAGATTTTCCTGCTGGGCAAGTAACTTTCATTCTCACTTGGCTGGTGGGCAAGGGCTCAGGCAAGTTGTCTGCCAACTAAATCAAATAAGAAGATTAGGAGATTTATTACAATCTTAGTTGAGTCAAGCTAATTAATAAGCTTGAGCTGTTGATTAACCTTGTGGTATGTTGTTTCGTGTCTTGGAAACTTCAGAATGCCCTGTTCACAAGGAGGTGACAAAATTCTACTGCCGGAATTGTAGATGCCTGTGTTGTGCATCCTGTCACAAGTATGGCAGCCACAAAAACCATAGCTGCTTCCAAGTTCATGAGGCTGAAGAAAAGGAAAGAAAGGCACTTGTTAGATTACAAACACAAGTTGAACAGCATGGTGAAAAATTTATAAAGGCACGAGGAGAAGTGCAAAGAACTATTGAAGATGTTAAGAAAAATACTATAGAAGTAAAGGATATAGCCCGGAGATATTACAGGGAACTACGAGCCGCCATTGATCAGGGAGAGAAAATTTTGATGGAAGATATTGACAAGAGGAGTGATGCAAAGCTGAAAGCTTTAAATGAACAGCTCAGGTAATATTTGATAATCAAGGTACAAATATCTATAACAGTGTCCGGGAGGTGGGTGGGGGGTGTGGAGTTTGTCCAGAGCAGCACTTCAAGCTCAACTATTCTATAATTCACCTTGCACAGCGAGAGAGGAGGGAGGTACCAGCTCCTTGGGCCTGTACCCCAGATCCATCTCTGTTTTCTTGTCGTCTCTTTCTTGTTGTTGTTGTTGTTCCTCTATTTTCCGCTGCAAAACAACTAGAAATCCGGCTTCAGATGCAAACCTTAGTTGCGTAGTAAAATCAATAGAGTGATGTTAAAATTTTTTACTCAAAACCAAACTTACTGCAATTTTTACACGGGGGAGAATGTCTTTTTTTTTTTTTTTGCTTATAGTCAACTGATTGAAATCTCAAGCCTGACGACCACGGCTTGTAGAAACTGTGACAATGCTCTGAGTCTGGACTATTATGAAATGCTGATGCTTAAAAAAGATGTGGAAACAGAGATGATGGATGTCCTTGAACTACTGTGTGAGATTACTCCTGTTGCTAAGCCGAACCTTGGCTGTCAGTTCCCTAATCATGAAAAACTCTTGGGCAACATTCGTAGCTGTGCCAAGCTTGTCCTACGTAAGTATCATGGCATGGCTCATTTCATTTCTCCAGTTAATTAAGAGCATATGGCCAACAACTGAGAGTTTTCAAAATTCTGTAGAAAAAACGTGATGACTGCCAAGCATAACTTGGACACGTTTTTTTAATGACTTCATCCGATCAACTTGATTTAGTAACTGTATTTGCTTTGTTAGTCTCTTAGTGTTTCAACAGATCTAGAATTCGTTCATAAACCACGTGCACCTTGTAACATGTTCAGTCTACTTTAACACTGAGGTCCGTCCACACTAAGCCGGAGAAATTATTTGAAAACGGAGTTATAACTCTGAAAATGCATCAAATGTTTTTCATACACACTTCGCCGGAGAAATTCGAAAACGCAAAAATCACCACCCTTTGCGTTTGAGGAAAACTCGGTCAGGGAACTCATATGTTTAACGTAACGTCATCATTTTCAAAAAGCTCCGTTTTCAAAATGTTTAATTTTCCGTCCACACTTACACGAAAATAAGAGTTTACTAAGACAGAGAAACACCAAAGAGGTAATGATAAACCATAAAGGAACAAGGATGGCTAAGGATGGAGAAGATTAACACGGATTACAAACGACGAACTTGAAAAACCTAGGCTAAACTTTTCAAGATATGCAAACCGTAACGTGGCTCCTTTAATCTACAGCACCAGGTCCCCCAGAGAAGCTGACTTGCAGAATAACAAGGGACAACGATGTTCATGTGACATGGGATCCGCCAGAGGACAACTTGTTTCTGTATTCGGTGCTCGGTTACATTCTACAGAGCAGCTCTGGTAAGGGTGTGTGAGATAAAATTCCAGTTTAACTTGCTTTCAATGATAATCTTTCCTCCCCTTCCTGGAGAAGGAAGGGGAAATAAAACTGACAATACTAGCAATACGGATGTTCTGAAATTGGACAAAGTCGGTACCAGCCACTAAAAATGGTAATTTGATTTTGTTCAGCCAAGTGCTTGAAAAACTATTTTAACATTTCTCACTTACACAACGGTTGTAAAGGCTCAGGCTCACAATAGTTTCTTGGATCAACTCAATCATTTATGGCAATTCTTTGAACTGCCTGTTTTGTTTTGTTTTGTTCTGTGTTATTTTATTATTTCCTCGATTCAGTTTGTCATTGTTATTTCATTTCAGGTCCAGATAACAGTTTTGTTACCATCTACAAAGGACACGAGACCTCACTGACAATAGACAAGACTACAGCGAACTTACCTGTTGGAAAACAAGTGCAGTTTCGTGCGTGTGCTATAAACCTGATTGGTGAGGGGCCATGGGGTTTTCCCTACGGAATCAAAATACCCGAGTGAAGGGTTTTCCTATACTACTGAAGTCTGCAAACAGTGCTTGGTCACGCCGATGTCAGAGCACTCAGACTTACGCGACGTTTTCCATGGTTTTCTTGCGCAAAGTAGCTATAACTGGTATCTACTAACTCTAGCCGCCGAAACTCTGGTTTCAGTGCTCAGTGCTAAGGCTCGACAAAAACCTGATGCGTTTTATTGTAAAGTAGAGCGATTTCCATTTGAGTGTCGTAAACTTACCAATAAGACTACTCAGCTAATTCAGTCAAACCATAGTTAAACCAAAACCAAACCCAAAGTAATTGCTAACAACAATGACAGAATACAACAGCTTACCATCCAACATACACCAGTTCAAACCAGAGATCCCTTTCAGGCTAGCCATACGGGTACATTTTAACATATTGAACAATTTTTTTTTTTTGTAAGAGCACCATGCACAGCACAGTATTACTTCGCATTATATTAACTTGTACATGTAAATGTAAATTGCCTGATTACTTTCGACACTCATTTGAAAACCGCTTTAAGGAAGCATAAAATTGGTTTTACGTTTGGCTTAAGCATCGACTAAGCGAGCTATAGGCGGTAGGTAGAAACAAGCCGCAATTCAAGTTGTCTACGAGTTCACGAATTCACGTTCATGGATGAAAAAATAAGAAGAATATCCCTCCATCTTTACTTAGCTAGAGTTTTTTTTAGCAGTTACGGTGTTTGAAATGAGTAACCTGAGGAATAGTAAACGGGAGTTTCGCGTGCGACTTCACGGGGATTTTGGAGACTAGAAACAGAGCGAGAAGAGATCTTTGTAGGAATGACCTCGTAGTGTAACAACCAAAAGCTAGGCTTTTATCAGCGTTTCCTTCCCAATAGAATTAGCGTACATGCAAAACAAACAAACAAACAAACAATCGAGTATTTATTGTAAAGTTGTAATGTGATGATATTTATGAGCTATGAAATTTTGAAATAGTGAAATATGATTTAGATTAAGAATACGTATTATTACTAAGTTCTCGAGGATAAGAGTAGTTTAATTTCACATGAAGATGAACTATCTATGATATTAGCGTGATAACTGTAAATAGTTTCTGCTGACTGAATAAATGTAGATGTATCAAATGATTGTTCGTGGCCAGTGTTCGACTTTTTTTGACGGGGGTGGGGGAAGGGGGGCTGGGCAATGTCCAAAAAAAAAATTCCTGCACAACGAAAACTGCCGAAAAAAATCGTTAAAGGGGAGCGATAGAGGAAAAATAATTCGAGCAAGTGCTTTCTACCAACCAGGTCCTTATTTCACAAGCTGTTGCCCACCGAAATAAATCATGTGCACTGAAGAACCTGAAGTGAGACCCAGAAAATTTCCCACCCCTCCCCTCCTCAAAAAGTAATGGTCTGTCCCGAGCTTTCTCGGCTGCAAAAAATGTTGTCCCTTATTCGCTCTTATTCACGATACGATTATGATCAAGAACATACCGTATACCGTATGGTGTTTAAAAATGACGTCACGGCAGCCATATTGGTGTCCAAAATGTCCAAAGGCCCGGGGAGCTACAATCAAAAACTCGGGTGGGGATGTAGAAATCTATACCCTGTTTCAGTCCTGTCTAAGGGCCTGTTTACAAGGAGGGAGGGTTACTCTAGAAAGCGGGTTAACCCTAACGGCTGCAGGGCAAAAGATAGCTCGGGTTTACAAGCAAAATTTCACAGGTAGGTAACCTTAAAACCCGGGACAACTTAATGCGCGGTTACACTCAAAGGGTCTGGAAACAATCAAAAAGTTAACCCGGGTAGGCGGGTTAACCCTACCTAAAGTGTTCACAAGGGAAAAAGTTAACCCTCCTGCCAGGGTAACCCTAGCACGTAGATAGGGTAACCCGCCTACCCGGGTAACCCTAGCTGCCTTGTAAACACGATGAAGAAAAAAAGAGGAAATGTGTGAGTGCTAGGGTAACCTGCTTGCTAGGGTAACCATCTCTAGCTCCTTGTAAACAGGCGCTTATAATTAGTTACCTTGTTCAGACCGATGCTAAAGGCATTGTGAAGGGCTTTTGTTGATGGTCTTATATTTAAGAAATAGAAAACATGTACCGTGTTTCTATCGAGTTATAGAAACACGAGTGTAGGTTTGGGAGAACGAGAAATGCTGTGGGAACAAGAGCCGTAGGCGAGTGTTTCCACAGCTTTTTCGAGTTCTCCTAAACTTCCATGATTGTTTCTATGAAACAATTAGATTATGAGCTCGAGATTTCTATTACGCATAGAAATCGAGAGCGAATAATCTAATTGTTTTAGTATAAATCTACTAGTCGTTCAAGACTTTCATCTAAATCCTCTTCAAAGAATCTTCAAAAACACAAAGAAGCGGGCCTTAGCGCACGCTGCTACGCTACTCACTATCCATCAAAGAATAGAACGTGAGTAGCGCAGCCAATCAGAGGACGGCATTCGTGATACAACGATAGTAGATTTATACTAAAACTCGATAGAAACACGGAGAGCGTGTTTTCTATTTCTTCAGTAGAAAACACCGCGACGAAAAAAGGAAAGCAACTTGTTAACTTTGATTATCAAAGTGTAAATTCTCTTTGCTTGCGCCATCATTACGTCAACAGCTCGTGCTAGTTCTGTGTTTCCATCGAGTTATAGAAACACGATTTTCAACCAATCAGCGCGCGTATTTTCTTAGTACTGTTCTCTAACATATGATAACGATGAAGAAGTAGCAGTCTTCTAAAAAACATGCAGAATTCAAGATTAGAGTACAAAAACCATACCTTCTTTTAAAACCAAAACGACTAAAATCGATACCTTATTGACCAAAACGGCTGAAAAGCCATACCCTTTGGGACCACACTTACCTTATTCTGCTCCAATAAATTTGCATAGCTGCTGCCCACGTGAGTGGAAACTCTCTGTAGCCTGCGATAAAGGGTCTTTTATCCCCGGGAAGAGAGAGGGAGGGCATAAATGACCATAAATGGCAGGCTACGCCGGATGGTAGCCCGTCTTCGTCAGATGTGCAAAAGATCTAGAGATCACCTGTAGTTTAATATTAATTGTACCATTGAAAGATTAGTTTTCCCCTCGCTGTGATATCTCTCCAAGTCATTGCGGATTAATAAAGAAAACGGTATTGTCCAGTAGACAGAGGTACTCATAGAAAAAGTCGAAGTAAGGTCCAGAGTATTTTGAAAACGTGCAACAAACTGCGATACCGGGCACCCCACTGCATTCAGCGTTGCACAACGGATCCCCTGCAGGGGTAGACTAAGATGAATTTGTAATTTAGTGCCCAGTCCGTCGACCTGTTCCAAGTTTCCAAGTTGCATCATCCGCCATCCTATAAATGAATTCTTGAAAGACTCAGAAGAAGAGTCGATTTTCTCTTTTGATTTAACTTTAAAATCACAAAGTGATGGCAGCGGACAATGCTTCCTCCCAGGTTACGATAGGACAGCCACATCTGGCAAAGCAAGATCTGTCTAAATTGGTAAATATAGCATTTTATGGTAGCCGGTTCGATCACGTGTATTAAATTGTACATGGCTGGTTTTGATAAAGATGTTAATGTCGTTCGTTTTACTGTGTTAGGATGTATCGGAGCTAAATCCTCTTACTCCCGAAGTTATAAGTCGACAGGCAACTATTAACATCGGTAAGTAGTGAAAATGTACTGTGTAATTTTTATAGATCAGTTCCCTGCTGAAGAAGTATAATTATCATAAGCTAAGCTTAACTTCCTTCTATTCACTCTTGTAAATATATATTTTCAGGAACAATTGGTCATGTGGCCCATGGAAAATCCACAGTTGTCAAAGCATTATCAGGAGTACAGGTCAATGTCATTTATTAGCAGGTTTTATTAGTTAATTTTTTAAAAAAAACAAACAACAATCTTTATTCACACTATTCAGGTACAAAAGAAAGGTAAGGCAAAAAAGAAACTACAGAAAACGTGATCATTTTGAGGTAAAAGAGGTCAAAGACAAAAGCAAAAGCAAATTAAGCTTTTAAGATGACAAAGAGACAAAGAGACAGACAGAAAGACAGACAGACAGACAGACAGACAAACAGACAGACAGACAGACAGACAGACAGACAGACCTTCTTACTAATCCAACTGATGGTCAGAACAACTACATGTACACTGGAATCCGGATTTTTCAAACCTCTAAGGGAAACAAGAATTGGTTTGAAAAATTGGGTAGCTTGAGAAATCGGGGTAAAATTAGTGTTGGACTGAGTGGAGGGAAACAATGTTTGGTTCCAAGAATAGAGAGTTTTGAAAAACAACCACAGATACCCTAGGTAGCAATGTAAGCTGATACAATTTAGTCACAAATGTTAACTGGTATATGTAAGGGACCCTATGAAACCTTAAGTATCGAGTGTACATTGCAGTGTTTATATTTGTTTCCATTTCAGACTGTCAGATTTAAGAATGAACTGGAGAGAAATATCACAATCAAGTTAGGATATGCTAATGCAAAGGTAAGAATGCAATGACTTTAAGCCTTGTCCCCCTCTGGGATGAATTGGCTGGAAGATAGAGCCATAGAAATGAATTTACATTTGCATAATAGCAACTATGCCTGACGAAGGTATGTTATATGTGGGAAAATTTTGTAAAAGACTTGAGTTAAGGCGAAAGGAATTTGCCAGTTTTGCATAACTTGGGGTCAGGTGGGTGGGGAAACTCTCTGTAGCCATTGAGGAGAGCAGACTTGGGGAAAGAGTGAGATTTGTATGCAAGGCTTGTATATACAATGAAGGTGAAAAAAACATGTGTGGTCAATTTTCTAGAGGTTGGTAAGTGTGGGCTTGGTATGGTATATTTTCAAATCCTGGCTACCAAGTTAGTGTACCTACATGTACACATGTTAAAATAAATACTTAGTTTTGCTGATCATTAGTTTAAGAACATCTGGAATATGTGAGTTACTAACTGGTTGCTAACAATGTCTTTTATTTTTAGATCTACAAGTGTGATGGTAGCTCTTGTTCAAGACCTGGATGTTATCGTTCTTCTGGTAGTGCCAGGGAAGATGTATTCAGTTGTGAAAGACCGGGCTGCAATGGAAAGTTTAGACTAGTTAGGTGAGGTTATTATTAATCTATGAACTTCAGTTTTGGGTTTGTCATTTTGGAAACATTTTTATGAGATTGAATATTTCTTGCACAGCTTGTCAATTACAACAGTGGATTTTTTGCCTTTAGTTAATAATGTGCTCTATTATCTGGGCATGTTTAAAACATGAAATGCCAAAATGATGAAATGGTACTCCAGTTACCAGTAGGCTAAATATCACTGACTCGACAGTGGCTAGTTTTCAATAATTGTAAGGGTTAACCCTTACAGACAACCGGATCCCATCTTGACTCTTACCCATAGTACCATTTCATCATTGGGTGATTCCAGAAAATATCCATACCCCACCATGGGCAGTGTGAACATTTTACAACCCCCCCCCCCCCCCTTGTCTTCGGAAATTCCAATATGCTTTCACCGTCTTCCACCTCTGGAAAATCATTGCTGAAACCCCCCATGCGTTTGGAATTCCAAACTACGTTACCCCCCAGTGCCTTGAGAATTCCAGTCCCAGAGACCACCCACCCCCCTCTCCCTTGGAATTCCAAGATGCTGCCCATGGTATGGTATGGTTATTTTCTGGAATCACCCATTTGGAATTTGATGATTTTAACAAGCCTCCTTATCTGTAATAAAAGGGGAAACAACTTTTGTGCAATTTGAGATGATCATAAGGTAAAAGAGTCCAGGCAGTGTTGACACAATTCAAAATTCTCTGTAAGACCATATCAAAAGTAGTGTCGTTTCTCCTCAGGCATGTGTCATTTGTGGACTGTCCTGGTCATGACATTCTTATGGCCACCATGTTGAACGGTGCTGCAGTTATGGATGCTGCTCTTTTACTCGTAGGTTAGTTTTCAGAATGATTTTATTATTTCAATTACATTACAATATGATCGTGGTTTGGTATGATCTTGAAATGGTCAGTTTTCATAAATTGGCCAATTTCAAGTTGACCAACACTGCTGGTATTCACAAGTACCAGTGAGAACATCAACTCCTCTGTGGGAAGGGAAGGACTCTCATGTAAAGGTTGGGGATGTCTGTCATCTCGTTTAGGGGTGTACATGTAAATCACCGATTCTGGTTGTAATTAGATGTTCAGGACGAAACACCACTATTCCTAGCTGTAAAGGTATCTTTTAGGGTTGCTTGCGAAGAATAATAAAACAGCTGTCATGTCTGTTTTAATGTGGTATCTTTTAACAACAACAACAACAACAACTTACTTGTACTTTTACCTAAAATTTAAGTGTACAAAAATAAGTTTTTAGGGATCAAATAAAGCTTGAACCTTGCCCAGAGTGCTCTCATTTGGCAGGTTGATTCAAACTATTTTGGTGAGCATTCCCTACCTTTTCACACAGGAGTTTCTCTGCCCCCCTGCCCCTGGGCATTAACTGTAATTAAATTTCAATTCTGCAATACCAGCATCCTGGTGGTATTCATTAATATTTTACTGGTAATTGAGACCAACACCATACAGATCATGCATCTTGCATTCTTAGCCTTTTTTCAGCTCTTTTGGTTACATTCCAACTAGACTGTTGGAAGCAGTAGTGTCTAAACAGAATAAGATACATTGTAGACTTCAGAGATTGGTTTTAGCTTCTGATCATAGTCCATCTGCTTCACAGCACTAGCCTGTGAGAAGGCTCTCCAGGATGGGCAAAAAGAAAATTTGGGCAGAACGAGAAGATAGAACCTCCTTCAGCTGCCACAGCTAGATCCTTTTCAGCTCTCTCCTTCTAACCTGAGCCCGTGCACAGGGTACACAACACATCCAAAAGAGATAGGGGTTCACATGGATTTATGGTTACTGTGCTATTTCCCTTTCCAGTTCCAAGGGTTGTCAAAAATAATGTACAGTTAATGCACAAATAATGAATAAACTCCTTGTTTTTTCAAAATTTGCATGTTACTGCACAAAAGCATTTCTGTTCATGATAACACCATTACTTCACTGTGCTGTTATGCAATTGACAAAATTATTATGTTTGCTTGTTTTCCTCAAAGCTGGAAATGAATCTTGTCCTCAGCCACAAACCTCAGAACATCTGGCCGCCATTGAAATCATGAAGCTTAAACACATAATTATCCTACAGAACAAGATAGACTTGGTCAAAGAAAGCCAGGCTAAAGAACAGTATGACCAGATACTCAAGTTTGTTCAAGGTGGGACGTTATGTCAGTACTTGTAGGTTTACACTTTGCTTCATGGTAAAATTAAAGACCTTTATGTTGCAGCTACTTGCCTAAGCATTAACAGTGAATTATTAGTATTTTTTAATGATTTATAATTTTATTTTATCAATAGGAACAATTGCCGAGGGAGCCCCTGTTGTACCCATCTCGGCACAGCTCAAGTACAACATAGAAGTTATCTGTGAATTTATCTGCAAGAAGATTCCTGTTCCCGTCAGAGATTTTACTTCAAGTGCTAAACTCATAGGTTTGTTTTACTTTAAAACTAATAGTAACTTTGATAATCCTGCCTTCAACTAGAATATGTATTGATTCAACTCAATGGCATCAGTAGTCTAGGGGAAAGGCATGTTGTTTTTTATATTTGTCATATGCATGTTTATAGTTACATTAATAAAAAAAAACTTGATTAAGTGAAAAGTTTTGCTCCGAGGACTTGTTTTGGAAAGAGCCAAATGTGACTTAGAACTGGCCTATTGTAAACTACACTACTTGGGTTAAGATGCAAACTTATTGAAAAACCTAAATGGGAAAGTGAGTTAAAGAAATAATTAAACAGAAATATACTATTTCATATACATGGGTGCTCTAAAGCAATATTCACCAAATTGACGGGACAGTTTATCATTAGCTTTTAGTTAATTGCAATATCTTTTGTTGCCTTTATTCTTTTTATTTTAACATATTACTCAGTTTGATTCTCATCTTTTGTTGTTGTTGTTTAGTTATCAGGTCTTTTGATGTAAACAAGCCTGGTTGTGAAGTTGAAGAACTTAAGGGTGGAGTTGCTGGAGGAAGTATATTATGTGGAGTTCTTAGGGTGTGTTTATTAAGTGATATAAGTCTTAATAACAGCCTTATTTTAGTGGTCCTTTCCAAATTTTTTTTCTAGAGAGCTGGGGAATCAGCAATGGCAGCACGTCACTAACTTCATTTTTGGTTACGTGGATGCTGACTATTGCTATTTACATCTACTTTTATACACTCTAACATTAATTACAGTATCAAGAAGAGATTACCTTGATAAAAAAGTAGATGAATGAATAAAATACGAAAACTGAATACTTAATAAAAATACAAAGTCAAATTCTAATAAAAATTAAAAATAAGTAATTCATAAGCAACAACACCATTACCTTTTCTTTTGTTGTTGTTGTTTTTTTCTGCTTGTATAGGTTAACCAAGAAATTGAAGTGAGACCTGGTATTGTCTCAAAGGACAGTGAAGGCAAATTGCAGTGCCGTGCCATATTTTCTCGTATTGTATCCCTGTTTGCTGAGCAGAATGACCTTCAATATGCTGTGCCTGGAGGACTGATCGGTAGGAAGAACTTCCTGTGTTTCTGCCTTCAAACCTGTATCTGTGCAGGGAAACACTCTTGTATAAAATCCCCTTAAAGCCCTGGTCAAACTGACTCGCAAGTAGACCCCAGTTGAAAACTTGGGTCAACTTGCGACTCCATTTGGCCAGGACTTGCATGCTCTTGTGTTGACTTGTGATGACTTGCACTCACTTTAGTCAAGATCAAATTTGCAAGCAAGTCGATGCAAGTTTTTCACCGTTTGGTCACCCAACCCAAGTCAATGCAAGTTGAGTGAAGTCCAGTCATTGTTATAGCGACCTATTAGCCAATTAAATACAGGATATGTAGCCTTAAAATGTGTTTTTTTTTTTTTTGCAATTTGCGTGTACTTGCGAGGAAACTTGCGAGTCTGTTTAGCCACCCAACGCAATTCTCCTCGCAAGTTCAACTTGTGACTACTTGCAACTACTTGCAAGTCCGTTTGGCCAGGGCTTAAGTTTGACAAGCTCTGCTTTCTCAAGGGTTTTTAATTTTGTTATTTCCAGGTGTTGGAACAAAGATTGACCCAACGTTATGTAGGGCTGACAGAATGGTTGGACAGGTGTGCATGTTTTCATTTTTGTTTGTTTGTTTCTTACATTGTCAAGTAAACAAACAAACCTGGTGTAGTAGAAGTAAAGTTGAGCTACATGTATTCTGAAGGTCAGTACACACGAGGGAATCTGTTTTGTTTCAGTATCTATCTTTTGTCATGGCAGGTTTTGGGTGCTGTTGGTACACTTCCTGAGATTTACACCGAGTTGGAAATCAGTTACTTCTTGTTGAGAAGACTGCTAGGAGTAAGGACTGAGGGTGACAAAAAGGGAGCCAAGGTTTGTTCCTGAGATTTTGAAACTGAATCTCAAGGCACGCAATTCAAGCGCTCTTGACTAAGACATAATCTTTCATAATCCTAAGTATAATTCATGGTAATCACTCATGTACGTTCTATCTGTTTATAGTTTGTTTTTGTTCAAGGAAAATCAAGGGGAGCTAAGAGCCTTTTATAAGCTTTGTTTTTGTTTTTGCAGGTTCAAAAGTTATCCAAGAATGAAGTGTTGATGGTAAACATTGGATCTTTGTCTACTGGAGGCCGCGTTTTGGCTGTCAAGGCAGATTTAGCGAAAATAGTGTTGACTCAGCCGGTTTGCACTGAGATTGGAGAGAAGATTGCACTTAGTAGAAGAGTTGAAAAACACTGGAGGTATGTGTTGAAACGCTTGCGTTACTTGCGTGACCTGTGTCCAAACCAAATTTGTTGTGTCACGCATGGTTCTTTGAATTACGCTAACATAATTTGGAGTGCGGCGGGGTCATCCACAGGTCACCAATTTCTAATTGTATTTACGCGTGGCATGGAATGTGATGATCCCAAGGAGACGGGCGGTCAGTTATAAGTTGGCAATTGTTGCTGCTTGATGGTGATTGTCTCCCTTCTGATTCCATATTCCCACTCAAGAAATTTCAGGGAAACCGGGCCCAAACTAGGCACCCAAGGATGTTACTTATTGTTTTGGAGGCCAAATAGATGACTGAAGTTTTTGTCCAAGACAAAAATACTAAAGTAGGAGAATTGTTGTATTTCTACTTGAAAGTGTTGAAATATTTTGCTACAAATAATTAAAAGGGCAGTGAACTTAAAAGCCGAGACTTTTCTCTCTCAATGTATTGAATACTGTTAACTAGTTGACGCTGTTTTTGAAAAAAAATCATCTTGGCCAAATAAATGTGGCCGAATTGTTTGATCAAAGAATGGATAACACAGTCAACGGATTAAACACTACCCAGCGGAAAACGTAGTTGGTTTTTGTCGACGCGAGGCGGAAGTACGACAGGCTGTGACAAATTCGTTGTCAGTCTTAGCTGCTTCGGTTTTGTAGTTGAAAGCGTAACTTTTTGACTTAGATACTCTGATTTTAATTTCAGGTTGATCGGTTGGGGCCAAATCAGAAGAGGAGTTACAATAAAACCAGAGTCATGAAGTAATCGTCAGTTTAATATTCTATAGTTTTCAAGCACAATATCGACAACAACAACAACAACAACAACAGCAACGTCTTCTTTCGAGTCTCATCACGTCGCTCGGTAAACCGAGTGTGACCAAGATGTGTGCCCTTTTTATGGATTGCTATGGCAAAATGGCGCGTTTGAAAATGTGTCTTTCTTGTCTCGAAAAGATAAAAACATTGTCAGCTTGTGAAGAGTCTTATATTGTACGTGTGATAAGACTGATTGTTGCTGACGTGAGGTCAAAACAAGGAAGTGGAGCTTTTGACAGGGCTTCCCGATACTCTGTTGCCTGTTAATTAGTTTTGACAACTTTTTGACAACTTTCTCGTGGTTTCTTTTTCAACTGGCCAATCAAAATGCCGCACGCGAGGGAGGCGGAGTTGACAATTATTGGGAAGCAAACGTCAAACTTAACATCTTCGCCTCTCAGAGGCAACAGAAAGTTGTCAAAAAGATGTCAAAATTGAATGATAACTTTTTCAATTGGCAACCATTCGGCGAGCACCATTGTAAAGGTCCCATTAAAAAGTTACTAACGTTAAGCCAGAGATTGTAACCGAAAAAAATCTTAATAAACATGAGTCTATTAACTTAAACACTGTGTGCCCACGTGACTTAGGCCCTGTCCACGCTGCGCCGGAGAAATTTGAAAACGCACTTCATGTATATTTTCGGTTAGGCCTACCGTCCTCGAAACGCTCTTCAAACCGAAAACGTCGGCTTTTCGTTTCCGTGTGGACGGAAAACAATTTGAAAACGCTGAAGCTTTTCGAAAGCGATGGCGTCACAATAATCTTGTGATTTTCCTGTCTGAGCTTTCCTCAAACACAGATCGAAAATGACCGGTGATTGTTGCTTTTACAAATTCTTCTCAATGCGCCGGCGTAGTGTGGACAGAAAACATTTGATGGGTTACCAGAGTGAAACCTCCGTTTTCAAATTCCTCGGACGTAGTGTGGATAGGGGCTTGGAATCCTACAGTGATATTGAAAAAGCGTTTGATGAAACAGACGGTTGTGGGTCGTGCGTTTGTCTTTGATGCCATAATGTGGTACACACACACGACACCAACGTCACTGTCGAAATTTCATTGACGGTAAAATTATCTTTCAAGCGCGCCACTAAAAGGTGATAGGGGTCCTTCAGCTGTTTTGGCCTAAAATTTGTGCACAGGTTTTGCCAATTTAGTCAGAAATTTGCTTTTGTTCTGCTTTTCAGAGTGAAGTAAGGTATGCAGCCATGAAAGCATTGGCAAATTTTATTTCTTTTGCTTCAGTCTTTCATCGACATGTTTAGCGAAAAATTAAACATTAAGATTCTATCACGATTTATCGCTTCAGGTAAAATGGTAACGGTGTGAAACTAGATATACAAAATGGCGTATCAACAGGTTACATTCAATCCTGAGAGAGATTGAGAGGAACCGCAGGCCATTATATTGAATGATGCAAACGAAAGAAGCTGATATTAGGCATTATTATTCGTATTCTCGATATTAGACTGGAACTAGCTTGCAATGGAGGCTAGCTCGTGCGGGGGAATATCACTAAAACGATATTAATGTCAATTAATGTCATTTGTATTCGAGAAGACTCCCCGCGCGCGCGCATTAGCGTCAGTTGCAAGCTCGTTCCAGTCCAATACCGAGAATACGAACATGGCCTATCAGAGAGGCTCTTTCAATTCCTTGTTACGGTCTTGTCGCACGTGATTTGAGTATTCTTGTCAAGACTGCATGAGTTTCTCAAAGGCAGAAGCACGAGCATATAAGCATCGTACGCCGACGCAGTAGAGGTGCAGTCATGTAGCACCTTTTGCAAGAACGTTTTTCAAACAAAAGGTGCTAATTATCAACATCTTAATAATAATAAATAATGGTAATAATAATAACGAATATTTAAACAGGATAGCCCTTCAGTGCAAGAGTACTGTTATCAAAGGGGTCCTGTTTAAATAACATAATATAAGGATAAAAACTAAAATAAGTTAAGAATGACTTCGTAAAATTACTGCGTATCTGTACGTTGCTGATGCTTATTTAAAAATTCTAACATGGCGCCGAGTCAGGGACAAAACAAACCATTTATTCACATCTCGACCTGAATGTTATTTCTTTGTTTTTTGTTTTTTGTTTTTGTTTTTTAGATTTTTTTTTTTCTTGCCTCCAAGCCTCGGCGTTTAATATTTCACAAAACTGATGCCGAAAACCATCACAAAACGTTCTGTAGCTTTTGGTTCCAAGGCCCCGCAGGTACAGAGATGAAATCAGTCTGCTGGCATTAAACCACAGACCAATCACTCAACAGAAGGAACAGATGGAAATAATCAACAGCTGGTTTTAAAATGAAACTTCTAATATTTCTAATACTTACCTGTTTCGACCTGTTGCAATATCTGTCAGTTAACGCAGAAAGGTCAACATTAGGAAATTTATAGGCCTTTCGACTCATTGAACCATTGATGTCACGCGGCATTTGACAACTGTCATTGTTATCTCTGCTGACAAGTGCAGCTTGATAATGATAGGGTATTGACGGTATAAATCAAACGCAACAGACCGTTTTCGATACATTGAAATTCTGCTTGGCAGTGAGGCTTAGAGGACAGAAACAAAGGAAATTGATAAATGACCATGTTTATTCATTTCTTTTGTTTGTGTCCTCTAGGCCTCACCATCAAGCGGAATTTTAATATATCGAAAGTGGCCTATTGAAAGATTTATTTTTCTGCCCCGGAGCTTCGTATTTGTTTACAATCTATTAAACGAAAGCAGAATTAATTCCTGTTTGTATGTGGATTGCATACCACTTGTGAGGTCAAAATACATATATTAGAAAAGTAACGACTATCTATCTAATTGGCCCCGTATTTGCAACTTCTCCTCACACGTGCACGGCCATGTGAAACGCACGAGTCAGAAATTTTGTATGGCCAAGGTATCATCGGCGAAAATTCCTCAGAATTTGAATTTTAAAAAAATATAACGTCAGTGACTAGGGAGAGCCCCCGTAACTGAATTATTACAAGTATCAGGAAGTAAAAATTATCGCCTCAAAAACCCTTCAAGCAGTTTAAATGCGCCTCCCTGCTTGGCAGTTCTCGCTTACTGATCTATGTAAAGCTTTTTGTTCTGTACAGTCTGCCAATTTGACATTTTGAAGAAACGATTACATCCGAATGACTTTCGAGATTAGGAAGATTGCGCAATGCCTTGTGAACGCTTTTATTTCAGTTTCGCTCTGGTCAAAGTATTCGGTTCCCTTTCAGTTACTCATTTAGTCAAGTTCCATAACGAGTATTTATTTCTTGCTGTTGCATTAGACAAACGCCATATCTTGAGTTAATTAGTATTTCATATTTGCCATTTTCAAATATTATCGAGAAGCCAGCGAAAAATTCTGGTTTCTTCGTCTTTGGAAGATTCGCGACAGAAATCATATCTCAACACAGTGTTTATCAAGCTCGCGCTGCGTGTTACGACGAATCTGCCATCACTGTACGATTATCTGTTTTTTTTTTTTTAATTTGGAATCTTATCAAATCTTTCGAAATATTTTTACTTCAAATCATTAGAGCATGTCATATCTCGGATGAGAATTGAAATACGAACTGGCGATGGCATGTGATTGATTGCTTCTCGACTGCCAGCCAATCAAATCAGACGATTTACAGGAAATATGACGTGTGAGGTCGATTTCTCACGCCATGCAATGCCAAATTAAAAAGCGAAAAGACAAAAGACGCCATATGAGATAACTGGGCGCCTGCCACGTCGTACGCAAGCGCAATGAAATGTTTTGCATGACCTGTTTCCATATATGGCCATGAAACTCACGCAGATGTAAACATTTCATCATCCCAGTTTCAGAAACTGGCGCCGTGCATATGTCTATCACGTGCCCATCACATGTAAATGCAAAGTTCACTTGAACACGATTCGTCGAATTTGTCGAGATGTAGACGTGTTTATTTAGGTTTCGATCGATTATGCAAGTGCGGTAATTTAAAACCTGAGCGGCAGGTAAATCTTGCTTTGCATTTCAGCATAATGGAAGATCTTGAGAAAGGAGGTTTATAATTTTCGCGTTTTTATTCGGAAAACGAGACCTACAATGTAAGCTGTAAAATAAGGGATTTGTTCTAGCTCTCATGCTGTCGCTTGTCTCGTAATCTAGCTGCTTGACTAAACTTTTCTTCAGTTCGTTTTACCGTGACCCAGTGAAAACCCACTTTGCCTAGGGCGATTTTTTTACGAAGAGATATTCGATTGGACTTTCTCGAAACTAGGTGGAATAGTGCACTGTAAAAAAATTGCTTTTGCAGGTTTTTTTGTCATTGTTGTTGACAAGATTAAAAGGGTATTTTTCAGCGTTGTGATTAAAAAATCTGATCATGAACTTGAGGAAAATTTTTAGAGTAATTGAATTGATTTAATTCTGTCCTGGCTTGAGTCCAAAACTTATTTCGCCGAAACCGCATTTTTGCGGAATTGCGCGCGCTTCGTTGCGCACTGATAAAGGCGTCAGTAAGGGTCGTCTTGTGATTGGCTGATATTATTAGCTTTGGCTGTCCATCATTGAAATCTTATCAGTTGATTGGCTGTATTTGACGTTTTTCCTTATATGCCAATCTTTCCTGATCCACGCCTTTCAAATTTCCAGGAGAAAACGAACACCGCAGTCTGTCTTGCGGGCCCTTGGGCGGCCGGATCGAGTAAACCAGTTTGTAAGGGGGAGTGTAGGGGAAAAAGAAAACAAAACAAAATGGCGGCAAGACAGCTTCTCGATTCCACGGATCTCGGAGTTCGCCTTAGCACTGTAAGTGCACCGTCAATATTTTGTAATAAAGAACTGCTCTAGTTTGCTAAGAATTTACTTTTTCCCCAGCTCAGTCCAAAGTATTTGCACACGAATTCGACGAGTCATACTTGGCCCTTCAGCGCTATCGCCGAACTCATTGGTAAGTTTCGCGTCGCCGCAAGCCCAGGGCTCGTTTCTTCCGCCGGTGTTTGGCCTCTTTGTGATTTGTTTATGCTTGTTCTGCAGATAATGCATACGATCCGGACGTGAATGCCAGCCAGCTATGGATAGATGTCAAAAAATACAGTAAACACAACTATTGCCTTGTCTTCACGGATAACGGTGCCGGCATGGGTCCGGAGAAGCTGCATAAAATGTTGAGGTACGGGGCTTACACATTGTAGATGCTCAACTTAATTTAGTTAAATACCTTCTTCGTTTACTCTGAGGTTCGTGAATACTTACATGTCCTTTTTTTCACTATTGCAGCTTCGGATTTTGTGATAAGGTGAGAGTGAGCGATTTTCACGTTGCGTTACTCATTCGTACAGTAAACTTATTTACAATTGACATTGTAAAGTTTTCGAACGTTTCTTGTTATCTCATTTCACAATATTACCATCATTAGGTAGAGGACAAGGGATTTATGCCTGTTGGACACTATGGGAATGGATTCAAGTCGGGATCCATGAGACTTGGCAAGGACGCCATCGTCCTTACCAAAACCGGCAACACGAGGAGCGTTGGATTCCTCTCGCAAACTTATTTGGAAGCCATCAAAGCGGAAACAATTCTTGTGCCTATGGTCACTTGGGACTCTGATGGAAATATCCTTTACTAATTACTAAAGTAATTCTCACACGTAAATAAACGCGACCTGTTGAAGACCGTTGAATTCGTCCGTGCGTTTGCGGTACTTCCGCGGTCGTATGACGTTCGCGCCAAACTCGAATTTGGCGCCTTGAATTAAAGATCCTTCGTGGTCTCCATTGTTGATGAGATCGGAGGATGGCTGACTCTAATGACTGGCCAATACTTTTTTTAACAGTAAGTCTCTGTATTAATTTGCCAAATGAAGTGTCCTGTCTCCTTACACCAGCGATTTAATGGCCTGAAACGTTTCGCGTTCTACATAAATGCATGAAACATCGTTAAAACTGGTATTAAAGCTCAGTGTAAAATTTTGAAGTGATCGATTGTGCTCTTTCAGAGCATCACGTATTAATTCACAAATAATGCTCTTGCGCTTTTCAAGGATACTAAATTTATTTTTCAAGAGTGTGATTTTGTTTTTACGGACGGTAGATAAGATGATGAATGTTTGTACTTCATAAAAAGTGATTAAGCATTCAATGTAATTCCCTGCATTTTAATTGGTCTTAATTTGGTCCTACACAACTTATGGTCATACAGACATAGTGCATGATAGTTACCATTATTTCTTATTTAAAATTTTTAATACTAATTAATTTGGTGCACTTGCTTCTGAATGATTTTATTTCAAGAGAGAAAGCCACACCTGAATTACACAGTGAATTGATTTTTTTTTTTCTAGTAGCACTTTGTTTGACTGCTAAAATCTTGAGGCCATATCTGTGTCTTGCATTTAATCAGTCATAAAACCTACATCTGTCTTTGTAGCATGAGTTAAGTGGACATACTGATATCCATTGATATTGCTCATTGAGAGAGTCGGAGCAACCCTTGAGACTTAAGTGTCTTGCTTAAGACCTAACATGGTGACCCTGATCAGCATTTGGATCAGTATGGTAACCATCTGGCTGCTTCTGTTACTCCCGTGCCTTTTCCATGCTGCCTTAAATTTGTGTTTACCTATTTTATACTCAATTTGCTTATTGTCTACATTTTGATTTGTGCTTGTGATTGGCATGAATGCAAGAGTGCTTCAATATCACTACTTAGTTCTGAAATGATGTTATCTTTATTTTCCAGTTAGTTATTTTTGTAAATTTACACCTAATAGGATCCTTAACATTTCTCAAAAATTCTTGAGAAGTCTGACAAAGACAAAGCACTGCAGGACATTCTGACGCATTCTGTGTTTAAATACAAAGAGGAACTTTTAGCTGAGTTCGCTGGGATTCAAAATCCAAGTGGCACTCGTATTATCATTTTCAATGTTCGAACAACTCCTGATGGAAAACCAGAGTTTGATTTTTCATCTGCACCTGATGATGTAAGAATTCCTGAGGATACAGACTTGGAGATCAGCAAGATAAGAAAGCAGGAGCGACAAAACCACATTCCAGAGTCGGATTACTCGTTACGGGTTAGTAATTGTACTTACTACGTCATATTATGTGGCATGGGAAGCCCGGTGGCCAAATTTTTTTTGTGTTCTGTGTGGGTTTGAGCCCTGGGGCCCATTTCTCGAAAGCCCTGGAAACTTTTCAGGCCCGCAAAGGCATTTTTAGTTAATTGGTATTTAAAGACAGAGAGGTGTACGCGCCTGAAACTCCTGGTATGAAGAGAACATCTGCTCATATTAAGAATATATTCATAAAACAGCTCTGTAGTCAGAACTTTTGAGATTTTGCTACAGCTTTTGGGTGCGAAAACTTTTCAGGACCTTCAAGAAACGGGCCCCTGGCCTGGATCACTGTACTGTGTTCTTAAATAAGGCACTGTACTTTCACATTGCCTCCTTCTAACTAGAAGCATAAATGAGTACTGGCAAATTGTGGAGGCAACCTGACAGAATGCTAGGGAGAAACCTGCAGTAGACTAACATCACATCCAGAGGGAGTAGCAATATCTGTAGCTGGTTGATCCTACAGAATTCGGAGTTAAGTGCCAAGAGCTACGAGCCAGTTGGGCTTAAGATGTTTTGCCTACATGCGACTAGCAATAATATTGTTGGTGAAGCTTACAACTGTTTTAACAAGTTGTTTGCTTTAACATGCATGCATTGTTGTTTTTTCTTAGGCATATTGTGCCATTCTGTACTTAAGACCTAGAATGCAGATAATACTGAGGGGTAAGAAAGTGCGCACCACTGTGATAACAAAGAGTTTGAGCAAGACAGCAGTGGACTTTTACCGCCCATCAGCTGTATCCTTTATTGATATTTTCTGTGTTCTGTAGCCAGGTTATGTACTTAGGGACATTTGCACTTATATTGTTTCACTATGCATATTTACTGTTCACGTAAATCCACAATTTACAATGTTCAGTTCCAGAAAATATCCATACTCCCCCCACAGAAGGGATTGGAATTTCCTGGGGGTGGGGGTTCTGTAAGACCAAAAAATTTAAAGAAATGTATGAAGCTCAATCGGAATTTCCAGGGGGGGGGGGGGACCTAGAAAAATTCCCTTCCGTGGGGAAGGTATGGATATTTTCTGGAACTACACAATGTCACACAATGTCATTCATCTAAGTGTTTCTTAAGACCAAATAAAACTGTCAGGTAAATTGCTGGGACTGGAGCCCACAGCATTAAGGACCATCTAGCATACTCTGCTGTAAAATGTATTACTAGTCGGGGTCCTCAATTATTATAATTACCCTTCATCCCCCTTATGTAGAGTTCTCTTATTTTTATGTTGTTTTCATGTAAGGCAATGTAGTGGATATCTTTCTTTGTGACACAAGTTGGTAATCTTGCCAATGCTAAGTGTAAAAAAATTTGAATGTGAGGAGATTTGGGTGTGAACATCCTTGGCCATAGTTTACTAGACCAATGCAGAGCTTTGTGCTTTTAACAAAATTCTAAACTTACTGTTATTGTTTTTAAACAAAAGAATACAGGATTTTTGGGATTATCCAGAGTGTTATGGTAAGCTTAATAATATTAATGCGATTATTTTGAGACTTGAACTGGTTCTATACAGTATTCAGTTTGTTATCATGGAGATAAGTAAAATGAAACTCTTTTCCTTGACATGGTTAAAAATTTGGATAGGTAAACAAGCAAGTGAAGATATTCTTTGGTTTTAGTCAGAATAGAAATCATTATGGAATTATGATGTACCACAGGAACAGACTTATTAAACCCTATGTCCGTGTGGGTTACCAGTTAAAAGTAAGTGAAATAATTAAATAATGCATTTGAAAAATGCATTTTATTTTATTAGAAGTCTGGTACCTGGTGCCATGCATTAATTGACAGCTTTGTGTTCATGGTTGAATTGTGTTGTGCTGTTTCACAAGATACTTGATTCTCAAATGAGTTGTTCCAAAAATATCCACATTTTGGATTTTCCAGTAACTCTTTGGGGTCAGTTATGGATATTTTTCTGGAACTTTGATATTGAGTGTTTCACCACCCATGTCATGTAAAAATAACAAGAACTAGAGAGTTATGGTGGATTTATGGGGATGGATTGAGTGGCTAGCCCTCCCCACCCCACCCACCTCTTCCCCCTTTTGGAGAAGTGAATATCAAAAAAACAAAATTGAAAAAGGTTGTAAATATTATGACAGAAATAAAGGCAAACACTCTAGGTACTAGTCATCGCTCTGGATGGATCCACCACTACAACTGAAGGCAACCTGGTCCTCGGATAAATCGCTATCTAGCAGATAGCTGGTTTGTTTTGTTAGCACTTATCCACTGGATAGTGATTTATCCGGAGGGTAGTGTTGTCCAGCCTTTGAACAACTGGGGCCTCTTACTTAGTCCATAGTCCAACTTACTAACCATTAGCCACCACAACAGCTGAAAACTATTTTTCTGATTCATGTTATCTTTACTTTGCAGGCCAACAACTTAGGAGTTGGGGTTGTGGGTGTCATTGAATGTGATTTTCTTCAGCCAACCCATAACAAACAAGACTTTGATTATACCAAGGCTTACAGGTACTGTAGGAAAATGATCCGTTTTTTTGAGGAAGTTTAGGATGTTAAGTATTAGTAGCTGTGCGTATCTTCAAAACTCTTGCAGGATGTTTTCAGGTGCTTGAATTATTTCTCCAGTACATAAAGGGATAGGTACCGGTTGCATTTACCTACAGTGTACTCTGCATCTCTTAAATGGTCAATGACACCCTCTTCTCTTTTCATAGGTCACTAATCCTTTACTGATTCCCTCATTTTTAGCCAAAGGGAACATAGAAAGAATTATTGGGCGTTTAACATCCTAAACATTATTCTTGAATTGTATTTTGCAGAGCTTGTTTTGCTGCACTAGGATCCAAGCTGAATGATTATTGGTAAGCATTGATTTAATATCATTCATTTCTTGTTATAGTGATGACAACGTTCATTTTCTTACTTAGGGGTTCAAATTCCAGATTCTCATAGCAGTTAGAGAGTTCAGGTCAGAAAGGCAATATTTTTACCAGTCAATGTATTGTCAGTTTTTGGTTGCATGCAAACAAATAAATTGAAAATGTTGTGATCTGCATTGCTTGCGTAGACTGATCAGCAATGAATTTTTTGGATAGTACCTTTTTAGAGGTTAAATGAAAGCTTCAGTAACAGTACACCTGAGATAAGTTTCCTTTAGAAGTCAAATTCAAACTTTTAAAGGAGCATCCCCAACCCTTTTGTATGTTTCGTCCTGTTCCACAGGTGCCAAATAAATTAACTCTATCTCTTCTCTTGTGTCTGTCTCTCAATGATTTTAATCATTTTATGTTCCAAAAAATCTCAATTTAGGAATGAGAAGAAGGGGCCTCAGCGTCTCAACAGCAAGGAGCCAATCCCTGAACCTGTGGAAGTTCAGTGAGTACTTGCTTGTTACATGATCATGATAATGACGTGAATGATAACCATGATGATGAATTTAAATTAGTGATGTTCACTGTTGATGATGAGTATGGCCTGTGATGGTAGTGATACTAATGAGCAAGTTTACATTTTGAGGAAATTTTGCATCATGTACTGGTAGTAAAATTAAATGAGCTAACCAGAAATGTTTCAGGATTAAAAAGAAATAAATTTAGTACCAGATGTGTATAATTTATAAGACTTGTGTCATGAAAGGAGTGACAGATTTGTGCTGCTGCTATTGAAATCAAGGGGCACACTAACTGTTCTTTTCTTGCTGAAAATTATAATTTCTGTTTGAACTGTGGTAGTAAATTGCCATTTATGGCAATTTTCTTTTTTCGTTTTTGGTTTTGATACAAAGCACTGCTTAAGTCATGACTGTGACCCTTTTAAGTGCACACAGGACTGTAAGAGTTACATTTTATTGCAGACAACTCCCTGACCAGATCTGGGTGCAATGTGACAATCCAGAATGCCTGAAGTGGCGTAAGTTACCTGATGGTACAGACCCCAAAAAGCTGCCAGACAAATGGTACTGCAAGGAAAATCCAAACTCTAGAATGAGATCCTGTAGCATTCCTGAGGAGAAGGAAGAGGAAGTTGAACAGCCATATGTCAAGACTCAAAAGAAACGCTTGTGAGTAAACTTATCACCATCTTCTTTCTGAGAAAACAATTGTTCTTCCCGTGCTCAATTGTTTGCTCGTTCAAGAAATGTAAGAATTCAATATTGTTGATGTCACTCAGTCTGTAGATGTTTTGTTGTGTCTGTTGAAGACATTTTGTTCCAGATTGTTTCTGGTGTTCTCCATGATTGGCGAATGGAACGTTTGGCCACCAGTTCCAGTTATCATTCTTCTATACCGACAAAGTGACAAATCAAGCATCACATACATGGATACATGCTTCTTAACCCATTCCCTTTCAATATATATATGTTATTTGCCGGCTGGCAGGTCCGTATAGTGAAAAACTGTGACCGGGGTCTTGAAAATGCTGCCCAAGGTCACAGTTTTTCACTATACGGACCGACCTAAACCAGCAAATAACATGTTTAGTTTTCTTTCTTGCAGTAAATTGGTTTTACAGATTACAAATGGGTTTGTTTACGCAGCCGTTGTCATTGAATCGGCTTGCGTGCCGTCTACTAACACTTTGTAAAGAATCTTGGCTACGAGCAAGTAGCTCAGATAGTAGACAAAGAAGGATGTAGTAAAGAACAGATTTTTTTTCAAACTACTTTATGTTAGTTGCGTTGATTTCACCAGTTAAGTTCTGCAAAATTGTTTTTGCTGCGTGAAATTTCGTGCAAAGTTTGAAGTTTTACTACAAAAACAATTTCTGTCAGTTGTTGCTTTTAAAATCACTTGAAATCAGATTTTTCTACCGTAAATTCAATAGCAGAAAGCGAGGAAATTTGTTAAGTGTATTCCACAGAAATTCTCCTCAATACAGCAACGATCAGAGAGGTAAACTCGACTGAAATTGACTCAAATTTTACTGCGAGAGAAACACAGGATTGCGCGCCATTACAGTGTGAAGCTACAAACAACCAAGCAAACTCTCACAACTTCAAAACACTCAATTGAATTTACTTACAGTGACTTTCCTTACCATTTTAAAGTGAACAGATATAAACTTGCGTTGACTAATCGTCGATGGATGTGTAAAAAAGGCAAAAGATTGACAATTACCGCTAACTTTTAGGAGCGAAATTTGGGGAAAAAAGCCAGCCTGTGGGCTGTATCATAAAAAGCTGGACCAGTCATGTGCGTATGATTAGCCAATCAAATTTGAGGATTTAGGATTCTGGCCCGCTCAGATGCTTGAGAAAAAATAATAGTAATTATTAACCCATTGACTCCCAGAACTGTTTGCAAAAACACATTTTTTGGACATTTTGGAGATTTTCAGGCTGGATATGGGCCAAATTAGCTCCAGTCTACTTAAAAAGTCATTTGCAACATGACAGCATGCTTGTCTTTCCACTAGCATGGCGTTTTACGACATGTTTGCTCGGGCATGCACAGAAATCAAAATTTTGGACAGGAAAGTGCCCTACGTCTTTAGGCTTTTCTTCTTTTTTAATTTTAATTTTTTGCCTTTCCTTTTTCTCCTTTTCTTATCTTTTTGCTGCAGTAATTGACCTTCTACTGGGCTTGCTTCAAGTTCAAAAAAGTCTGAGAAAGCATCATGGAGACAGGCAATTTTTACCCTGGAGTAGCCATGTGTAGTCGCAGGAAATTTTGCTCTGAGGTTTTCACTCAAATTTCTGAGCATTTTCGTGTATATTTCAGGCTCCATTGAGCCGATCACACTGATCTGGGCATCACTGGAAAGATCTTTTCCTCCTGCGAAAGTTGAGTATAGATGATGCCAATTTTGGTCAAAGCTGATGATGTCAGAAGTGGAACAAAGGCGAAGGCTTGTCAGAGGCAGTTACGGGCGGCATGGGAGTCAATGGATTAATAATATTTTGTTTTTTTTCTACAGGGAAAAAGAGATGGAAGATAGGAAGCGTAAAGAAAGGGTAAGCATAAAATTATGTGTTGTCTTTTAAAATAGCCTCATCATATTCAAGTCACCCTCAAAAAGGGGCGGGTGGGGGGGAGGAGCACAATTTGTGTAAAAAAGAGGTCCTTGTATTGTAAAAGTACTGTCCTTTAAAGTCTGTGATATTTTTGCTTGATATTTGTTTTCTGAAAAGTGTTAACTTGAACCCTGCTCTCTCTTCCCCATTTGAATTCTCACATTAACTGCAGGGCAATTGGCAAATTATTCTGAAGGAGTAAATTATGAGAAAAGAGTGGAGGGAGAGAAACAAGCAATAGTCTATACATTTTGTAACACTTCTGGTAGGATTGTACCACTTGCCTTTAGGAGAGTGACATTTACTTCAGCAATGTTTCTAATCGTGACTGCATTATTTTCAATTCATTAGGAAAGAAAGCTTGAAGAGGTGTGTGATGTTTTTTTTACTCAAAATCTTAATTGTGCTGTGGACCTGGTTTAAATTCCTTATTAAGTGGAACCCATCAATAGTTTTCTCTTAAATGCTTTAAAAGGCTGTTTCAGGTTATCTGGAGTGCTTTTAAAGCTCTGTAAGTTAATTTTAGGCCATGCTTTCTAGGGGAACTTGTGTCTTCTTGAATGTATTAGGGCTTTTTGTCAAATATTTCCAGAAAACGTTTGGTCTTATTGCATTTGGGTACCCAGAATAACATTTTTATCAATCCAGAAACAACAGGCATTAAATTTCTCTTATCAGAAAGAAAATTGAAAGGGATTAAAGGCCTTTGGAACAGATAATTTACTGAAATGATCCATGAAGTGCCCCTGGTACATGAAAGATGTTAGAGCATGTTTCATTAATTGCCAGTTACAGTTTGAAAATTGTTATAAAAAGATTAATACAAAATTGATTAACCTAAAGCAATTCTCTCTTGATGATCACTTCATAGACTTTCCTTTTATAGTGGATAGGAATGGACCAACAGCTGATCTTAAGTCAGTTGTTAAGAAAATTAGCATATAGCAGAGCTTTGCTTTAATAGGTTTTCTTTTTTCAGGAAAGAAGGTCAGAGCAACAGCGAAAAGAGCTGGAGAAAAAAGAAGCAGAATTGCAGAGGTTTGTGAGCATCTCTTTGGACTCTGTAAAAAAAAATTTAAAAAGTTCTGTCACTCATTTGCATTATTTGATCCCCCTAAAATATGATTGTATTAAAACACAGTCTTGTTGTACCACTGTGCTCCAACACTTTAAGATTGGAGATGAATATTATTACTATTAGGGTTAACCGATATAAATATTCAAAGATTTGTGTTTTTCTTGCTGTCATGTCATAGTTATTTGCCTTTCTCCTTGTAGACTTAAAAGGCAACTCTCTGAAATTGAATCTGGAAGTGAATCATCAATTATGCAATCGATTGAAAAGAACAGCGCCAGACAGCAGCAGGCCATTAGACAGGTTAGACTTTAGAATGTAGCCTTTGTTTGATCTCCAACACATCACCCTTCAGGGTTTAAGGTCTTATTTTGGCTTCAGAAAGACTGCAAATTATTTGTTCCTAGACTGGAATTATTGGATCAAACAAGCAAGCAAGCCAATGAGAAAGCCAATGAGAAACTGGGTGGCCTTCTCTAGTTTATACTTATCCCTGTCAAAAGGCTAACCTGAGGTTGTACTGTTAACTGCAGCTGAATGCCATTTCCTTTTTTAGCAGGTAAAAGGGGAGCAGAAATCACCACAGACATTGCGGATAAAGGTAAACAGAGGTTCTTTATTACCACCCTTCCCCCCCCCCCCCCCCCCCCTGCCCCCCACCTTCCACCGCAGAAATGAAATGAGTCATAGCTGAGCAAAAAAGTATTTCTGATTCTGTTAGGGTGAAAATTCATCGATTATTAATGCATGTCAACAATTAAATTGCATCTGACAAAAACTAATTGTGAGATTTCATGCCCAAAAATAATAACACTTACTAGCGGTAACAGAGCTCAAAGATAGTGTCGGCCTGTCGTCCAGGACAAAAAGATTCTCCTTCTGGGCAAGTGCATGATTGTACCTTTTCATTCTCACTTGCCTGACAGGCAAGGGATCAGGCAAGTCGTCTGCCAACTACATGTAAATCAGTAAAAGAGCAAACTAAGACTTGCCCAGGGCAAGCATTATTTGAGAGATACTTGTACTTGTTCTCAGGGCAAGCTGGAATTCAAGTTTGTTTCGAGCCCTGCAGCTAAAAATATCCTAGTGTCAGTGTTTGATAGCAAAACCAAGATAGGAGGAAAGGTGAGAGAGTGAATCCACCATATAGGCCTTATTCTCAAGGTAATCAATACTGGCAACAGAAATCCCAGGAGAGTCTAGAAATAGCCAATCTTGTGATGCAAATTTTACTCATGTGGACAGCTCAAGCAGATTTACATGCATTTTCATCCCCCAAGAAAACATCTGTGCAATGCATGTGCTGACGTTATCTATGGAAGAAGTGGGTATCATGTTTGAAATGAACTTGGGAGGGATCACCTCAGGAATAAGGCCTACATGTTTATAGAGGATTAACTCTCTTGCAAAACTTAATTCTGTCATTTATTATTCCAAACAGTTGATGACACCATCTTCGAGTGGGTTCAAGGTATGTTTGCACCTTTGTTCTGTTGCTTTGAAATTTTAAGCCCTGGCCAAACGATTGCAACATGTCAACGCCACATATCGCAACATTGTTGGGCGCAACATGTTGTGTGCGTTTGGCCACCATGTTGCGATGTGTTGTGACATGTTGGGTTTTGCTGGCTCCAATTTGACCTTCAAATTTGAGCCAGCAACAGCCAACATGTCGCAACACATCGCAACAAGGTGGCCAAACGCACACAACATGTTGCGCCCAACAATGTTGCGATATGTGGCGTTGACATGTTGCGATCGTTTGGCCGGGATTTTATAAATTTATGGTGGGCTGAGGGAATTCTCTAGGGGTTTAGCAAAACAGAAATGGACCTTGAAACATCTCTCTTGTCTGGGATGTCTTTGGCTTGAAATCAAAACATGGTCTCTGGTACTAGTACATGCAAGTCTTTGAGGTTTTCTCAATTTTTGGACAAGAAATCTAGAAGACCATCAACTTTATATTGAAGTCCATCCTCTGTGGACTAGTGATGGGTTTGCCTCATTTGGGGTGTGGTTTTTATGCCACCAAAGCACAAAAGTTGTGAACAGGGATGATATGGATTCAGACGACTTGATTATTCTGTGTGTTGAAGTTGTTTGGCATATTTCCATTGCAGCCAACTCCAGTCCGAGGGCGAACTCCACAAGTAGTGGCCCATAACACATACAATCCAAAGTCACCAGTGCTTTTAACACCAAACAGAAACCAACTGCAACAACAACAACAACAATCTGTGAAGGTTGTGAAAGTATTTTCATCTCTTCCTTCAGCAAGCCAGTCACAAACTGCTCCAAAACCACTGGTGCAGATTGTGCCGAGTCCTCAGGGACAACTCCAACAGCAGGGCAACAGGGTGGTGGCAGATGTGTCACCAAGAGTTGTATCGGTACAGTCATTGCAACAAGGTCAGAGTTTACAGGTCAACCAAGCACAGCCTATAAGAACTGATGGGAATGCCCCTTCACAGCAGAAGGTCACAGTTCAAAACCTTGTGTTATCGTCCGGGCATAAAATTCACCTACAAACACCAATTACACAGGATTTGACCTCCAAGCCAAGCAATGCACCAACATACCAAGTTAGAGCACTACCACTTCAGCCATCACAACAACAACAACAACGACAACAACAGATGCAAATTAAGAACACCAATGCAGTGACACTGCAAACAACACCGGTGTCCCAAAATCAGCTTCCGCAGCAAATCAATGCACCAGTAAGATCATCGGCAATTTCGTCCAGCTACAAACCTTTAGAGTCATTACAAGAAGTCAACAGGCAAGCAACTCAGGGATCTGTAGTTTCTCCTGTGTCTGCAGTTATTCCAGAGGCTAAGGAGCCCACCAAGCAGTCACCCACAGAGATCAGGAATCAAGTCACTGTCCGCGACAGATACCGGTATATTGTCCCCACACCGCAGACTTCATCCATGGCAGTGACCACTGCTGCAGCTGGTCCTAGCACCCAGCTTGTTCAGACATCACCGGTGAACCCTGCAATTCCAGCCGGGGTACAACCTGTAAACCACGCTGCTGTCAATCCAGTGTTGCAGGTATTTCAATGATTTTCAATCTGTTTTCACTAAACCTTAGCCTGTGTTGTAGGCATAAACAAAATAGGGAAGGGGAGGTGAAAAGAAGAGGAATTAATTGTTCCTCCCAGTCCCCCTCCTTCCATCCTCCATCCTTCCCATTTTACGCCCGCTATACAGGCTACCTACACCTTCCCTGCAATGAGAAGTTGCCTTCTGTCCCATTAGGGGTGGTCTCCTTGTCTGTTGCAAGGTGTACTCAAATGAAGTTGCCATACTAGGTCATCCCAGCTTTCAACACAGGCTGTTTTGGAAATAGAGGTTTTGTAAAATGTACCTTTGAGTGCTGTGTTGATGGAGCTTCATGTGCATCTTAAATTTTTTTGTCTTTTTTTTTTTTTTTTGCATTGTACGTCTTTCCCAGTGTTAGAGATCCTTTTTTAGGTCACAGAAATTAACTAAATGTATGATGGTGCTTCTTTAACTTTGGTTAACTTATGTCCAATATCTTTACTTTCTTGCAATGCTCTCTTCAATTTCCAAATGGCCATTTAATTTATAGCCTTTTGCCTAGCTACAGTCACTTTGCAACGAGTCCATGAAAGTCATAGCACTTTTCAGATTAGAAAACACCTAAACTGAAATGTCTCATTTTTTTGTTGTTGTTTTACCATTTTCCAGGTTCAAATTAAACAGGAACCAAAACATGCTGTACCAGTGAGCCCCTTACCTTCGACAGGCCCAAATATCCAGATATCGCAAGTTCATTCTGGGGCCCCGGCGGTAGCAGCATCAACGGGCCTGATAGTTAAAGTGAAAACTGAGAAGGAAGACAGGTAATTCATCTTTTCAATACTTTTTAATTTGTACCAGCACATCCGCAGACGCCAAGGTTAGAACCACGTTGTATGGCGTAATGAACTGGGCAACATAAAAGTATTGCCGAGGGTCCTCGATCATTTGGTTTTTGTGTGTGTGTGTGTGTTGAATCTGCACAACAGACGACAGTCTTCTTCTTCATGCAACGCTTAGGGCTCCGTCTACGCTAATACCCTTTTTGTTTGAAAACGCCCACTTTTGATGCGCGTTTGCCTACCTTTGGTCATAAGTAAGAACCAATCGAAATTCAAGAATAATTGGACTTATGATGGACAATGATACAACTATTAAATCGCCACGAGCATGGGATAAACTTGGGACAAAAAATAGTGTCTCATTCCCCAACGGAATGAGAACGTGAGTAGAACCGTGCATTTTGTCTGGCCATACTTAATGATTTCGACAATACTCATCACAGCAGTGAAAATGATCCTATGTCACTAATGAACGACGTACATGGCCCAGCTTGGCACAAGGGTCCTGAAGCATCTGACCGTGGTACGGAAGGTCATATGTAGGTTTGACACCTGTCAAAAACTCAGAATTTTTTCTTCGTCCCATGCTCTTCACTGAAAACTTGTGTCGATTTGTAGCAGCTGAAGTCTCTAGATCGACTGTTTTGTGGATTGTTTTCAGGCCAATGGTGAACGGGATCAAGCGAGCGCACGACGAGGATGACGTCATAGAGCAGCCAGTCGTCCAAAAACCGCGCATGGAGACTGAAGTTATAGTCATCGATTCCCCACCACCCCCTCCCCAAGAGGAAGAAACATTCGAACCAGTCACAAACGACAATGAACTTGCTCTAGAAGGCGTCGATAACGACCTGATAATCAAACTAGGGAAACTGAGTAAAGAGGAACAGTGGATCAAACTGGCGCAATCTGCTCAGCAGTTGAGACATCTTCGTGACAATGTATGCAAACTCTTGAGAGTACTGGTACCGGAAATAGAACTGGGCGACAAATCAGAAATACTCGATGACACCAAAGTGGATAATCTTTTAAAACAAGTGTTGGAGGCGAATTTAAATACCGACACCACACAGTCATAATTCTCTTCGATCGTTTAACGTACTTTAGTTTTTTCTATTTTTTTAAAGCGTTCTCGTTTTATAATCTTTTGCACGTCCAGTACTGATTTAGTTCCTGAGATTCAAAGAAGCCTGTGAATATTTTACTGTTCAAGTGAGTAGCTATGCAACAAGATAATGGGCTGAATAAGACGGACAAAGAAGAGTGCTGTTTTAAACGAAGGGAAAGCGGTGTCTGTATTTTTAAAATCTTCAGACGCTATAACTTATGACGATTCGTAACAATTGTCGTGTAGACGTTTACATGAAACAAATCTAATCGACTGCTTTTCCGTTCACACAACCTAACACAAACGCTTAAATAAGTTTGGGAAAACCTAACACACCTTTTGAAGGAAGGGTTCATTCACTCTGAGTACTTCCAATCTCTCACAAACAAGCGCACGTCACGATATAACTTTCTTCTTGGGCCTACATTCATTTAATTTATATGCCGGGTTGGGGAGGGGCTGGGAGGTTTTCGACCCTCTTGGGGAAAAAATCGAATGGTTCTGTTTTTGTTCCACACCCTTGTTCTTATTCCTTGCTCGGTCACTCGTATAGATCAACACTGTAATTATCAACGACTCTCCGCGTTACTGTATGGTAACGCGTTCCCTCAATTGGCGTGGTATTCCTTCTACTTGATGTTTTGTAAATGGTAGTTAGCATTTGGTAACTGATTGTAGACTGGTCAGGAACAAGAGATCGATATGAAGCCGCCTTTTAAGGAACTATTTTGAAACGTCGACTAATTCCTCAGAAGGATCTCTTTCAACTTTGCGTTCACTTCATTACGTTGTCCAACAGTAAATTCCGCTCGGAGAGGATCTCGGTACTAGTGTCCCAAGCTCGATTTCCGCCGCATTCTCGGGTCCGGCCGCGTTCGTCCCCGTGAAGAGTGAGACGAGCGCGGGCTCATTTCCCGAAACAGCGGCTGGTAATCGAACCTAGATTTCTGTAGAATTTAATGAAACGAAACGATGTTTGTACTAGTGTAAATAGGGTTTAGATAGAGGGCTGGGGTAGTTAGTCAAATTGTGAGCCTCAAATAAAATTGCTTACCAGACTCACTATTCTCAAATGCTTGTGGCCTTCATTCAATCTCGTTCCCAGGGTTCTCTCTCTACCTTGAGGAAGATGGAGGACCCTGGAAACAAGGGGTGCCATCGTCAAGAAACTGTTCAATGCACAGATGTGAGTTGCATGACGGGAAACTGCACGCCAAATAAGGGATTCCCGTGTTCCCTTCTGCTTGGATTAAAGAAAAGTCCTGTTGCACCTTTCACATGGGAGTGAGTTTTATTGCAAAAGAATGCAAACGCACGAGACACGTCTTTATGAACAATTTCCAACCACGACTAGTTCAGAAATGGCCCATTTAATGGCAAAAACACTACCAACTGAGCAATTGCTGGTGGCGTAATATTACACCTGCTCAAATTCAAAGTTGTTCTTTAATCAGATTCAGACAGTTTCTCTACTGGCTGAGGATGTTCGTAGAGATTAAATTAACAGGGAAGGCACGACGGGAAGGAAAAGGTGTTAGACTGTATTTAACTATGGGCGCTTTTCATTCGACCAAAACTTCAGAAAATTTCGAAAAGGGGACAAATGGTGACGGAATTTCGGAAAGTTTCATAGACTGCAAGCAGTCTCTCTTTTCCTCGAAAATCCGTGGGGAAGAACGCAAAACAAGTAATCCTATGTGCGCGACCAGCGAGCCGCTAGTAGCGCGGGCGTCGGATCGCCAATCGCACGTCACGCTCACAGTCACGCTCGCACGCTTACTTGTCTTAAGTTTAAGTTGCGTTCTTCCCTACGATTTTCGAGGTAAAGAGAGACTGCTTGCAGCCTAAAAGTTTCCAGAAAATCCGGAAATTGTTGAATTTCCGGATTCCGGAAGCGAACCATTCAACTAAAAGTCAAATGGAACGGAAATTTCCGGGAAGAAATTTCGCCAAGGTTGTCCTCTTTTCCGGAAATTGAGGAAAATGCTGTTTCATTCGCCGCTGGAATTTTCCGGAAGTGCAAGCTGGAATTTTGGTCGAAAGGAAAGCGCCTTTAAACTCAAACTGCTAACTACGACAGCTTGAAATAGTTTATTCCTCCCCCTTTAGAAACCATTTCTTGCCATAACAACAACTTACGTTAAAACTTTGCGTTTTATTTTTTTATTCTACGGAATATTGAAATAAAATACTGCCTTGGAAAAGCGGAAAAAGTACGCTCTAAATCACTAATTACAGCTAAATACTTGGCAGCGTTTTCTTTGTACAATACAAAATATTACTGGAAAGCTAGACGTACGATTCTTCTGTGAACAGAATTTTCTCGATATCGTCATGGGACGGGGCAGCATACGCCCCGCTCTGAGGGTACGGCGTGCGTACCTTAGCGATTACTTGCGCCGTCTGCGGACTGATTTTCAGTCCATTCGCTTGCGCATTCTCGCTAAGAAGTTCCTTAATATCGCGAATTTGTGTCACGTCCGTTTTACCTTCGGAAAACGTCGAATCAGCGCCGACGCTCGATCGCTCATCCAAGCTCGACACCGACGACGAAGACGAAGTCGCGCTGCCTCTCCGAATTCGGAAATTGCACGGTGAATTGGGGACTACCGAAGTTCCCCGAGTATCAGCCGAAGGTCCCCAGTGTGTTTTCGTTTGAGCTTCGTGCGGAAAGAACTCGGAGTGAGGGAAATGTGTGAGAGAAGAATTATGCGGAATGGAATTAGAAACAGAAGACGAAACAGAAGTAGGCGAAGATCGTAACTGTCCAGAGCTGTGACTTGTGGGGAACCCAACAGTTTTCCTGGAGTTTTCAGTAGGCGGTTTTTTATAAGACCCTTCACTAGCATTCCTCTTATGATGAAGATTGAGTCCAAATGGTGAATGTTCCAGTCGACGGATTCCCGCACTGGCGATTGAGCTGCAGCTTGAATCATCGACTTGTTCCCACACATAGTCCTGCTGGCTTGCCGGAGACAGAGGCGTTTTAGGTGTCGAAGAAGTTTCGCTCCTTTCCGAATCCAACCGATCGTGAAATACACCCGATCTCCCAAGGAAACGGGGCTGTTGCACATGCTCCTTAGTTTCGAAAAATTCCTTTAGTTCCCTGGGGGATACTTGTTCCTTATTATTGTCCAAATCTTTAACCTCCTTTCCTTCTAAACCCGGAAAAAACGCAGGTTTCGAGTTCAGTTCTCTCCGACGCTGCATGTGTTCTTGATATGACGGCGCCGCAGGCTGGCGCCGGCGGTCAACAGCTTGAAAAACTTGATCAGGGCTCGGGGATGGAGACCGGGGTCCTCCTGGGGGTTGTTTAGATACCGGTGAGCTGGGCGGAACAGGAGATGTCGGACTGCTATCAAGATCTTCAGTACTCAAGCCTTGAGTTTCCACAGACTGTTTGACTTCTAAAGCACGTGACACAGATGAGGGATAGTTAGGTACAGGGCTAAGACGCTGGTATTGCGTGACACTTTGCGTGACAGGAAATAACCGTACAGTTTGAGGCGAATGCGCTCGTCGTAGCACTGCAGTCTCTAGTTTCCGACCACTTGCCGTGGTCTTTTGCGCCTGTTTATGTTCAATTAGTTCAGCACTTGTCGTTGTACTACTCAACTGTCGCTTAGAGTTCGGGGATTTCCGATTTCCCTTTAGTCGCAATTTCATGGAATCCGGCGGTAAGCCGAGTGGTTCCGAACTTCGTCGACCGATGGGTGCATGTCCTTTGCTGTGATGAGGTTCATAAAAAGCGGCGCTGAGTTTATTAGAAAACTCAACGTCATGTCTCTTGAGTGGGGGCGATGAACTAGGTGACGGAATCCCTGAATCACACGGCGAACTTGGTGTACTAACACTTTTATTCGTAGGATGAACACTAAGCGTGCTTGTCACATACAAGTTCGAATCGCTTAAGTGAATGGAGGTCCTTTCTCCTTTGGGACTCAAAGGTTCGGGTGACTCTATCCCGTCATCCGTAGAGGACTGACTCAAAGCAGTCCGTGAGTCCTGGGTACTACTCTCCGAGTCGCTGGCCACGTGATTAGCAGCGATCTCGCTACGATCGCCAAGAATTGTTCTTACATCATCTCCCATGATATCCACACACCGTTCAATTATAAACTGTATCACCGGGGGTACGGAGTTTGATTGTTCCGTGGCAGGAATACTGGAACCCTTGGGCGCCCATAGCATGCTGGGTGCCACGCAAACTGCCAAGTTGTAAGCGTTCATGTTGTTTGTTTCCGCGTTGTCGGCGATGTAATATAACACGCACAAAAATGATTTTAACAGTTCGTAATTATAACGGTTGATTCCACTCAAGATCCTGAAAGAAAGGAAACAACATCAAACAATCGCACCGACTGTCGTAAACTCAAACCAAACCAATTTAATACCTAAATATTATCATAGCATGCCAGGGTCAAGCGCTGCGCTAAGCTGTGTTAAGCGCGGGAAAGCTTGTAAACTGTGTTAAGCGCGGGAAGGCTTGTAAACTGTGTGAAGCGCGGGAAAGCTAGTAACCTGTGTTAAGCGGAAAAGGTTGTAACCCGTGTTAAAGGAGCCCAGTCACGGCATTTTGAGTTAAATCTGCTACGTGCAACGTGTAACGTTAATTTTAAGAAAACCTGAAAACAGTGGTGCACTAAGACAGAAAAACACCAAAGAGATAATAATAAACCACAAAGGAACAAGGATGGAGAAGTTTAACACGGATTGCAAACAACGAACTTGAAAAAATCTAGGCTTAACTTTTTAAGATGCGCAAACCGTCACGTAGCTCCTTTAAGCGCGGGAAACCTTAATTGTAGCCCGTTGGAAAGCTTGTAACCTGCGACAAGCGCGGGAAAACTTATAACCAGTGTGCAGAGTGTAATCTTGTTTCAAGGTGGGCGTGGGAAACAGCGTAACCTTTGTCAGCTCCTCAGGTATTTAATTTCTTCCTAACAAGAAAGTTCGTACCCCTTGATTTGCCTCGCTCGTTCGTCTTGGTCTACGATATTGCTGGTGGCGACGAGATCTTCGTAATTCTCACTCTCAAATATACAGTCCGGCAAGCGACGAAGAAATTCCTGCCAATAAAACAAGTTTTGTTTTAAGTTAATTACTAACAAGAAAAAAAAAGTTACTGTTAGCCAGCAGGAAACTAAATCGAGTAGAAGCACTTTAAATTTAAAATTCTTAGTATTAAAACCAAAACAAAATAGCGGCCACTTCTTTACGTTCTCGAAAGGCGTCTGTGAAGAAGATTGAGATGAAGTTTTGAACGACTAGTAGGTCTAGTAGATTTATACTAAAACAATTGCATTATTCGCTCTCCATTTCTATCACTATGCGTAATAAAAGTCTCGAGCTCATAATCCAAGTGTTAAGTAGTTTAGAGGAACAGAATCTTCACCTTCAAAACAGACGCAGTTATGACCTCTGACACATCTTCGAAGTCCACTATTTTACCTGAAAGGAAAACATCGTAAACTCACGGTACTCTCTTAGTCAACAATGAATACAAAAGACAAAAATATCGCCAGTACATCTAAATAATACCACTGTGTATAACTCTAGAACCCCACTCTAGACCAGATAGTGAGTAATAGCATTTGTGGAACACTATCAGCCCTTTCATTGTGTCCCTCTTTTGTCGTTCATGGTATGCGTCTCCTCATCCCTTGATTGTGTACCTTTTTTGAACTCTTATTGTGTACCTTTTATGATCAATTAATTCTGTACCTGGGCTGGGACATTACTGTGTTCTGTCATTTATTCAACTCTGTTTGGAGATTGAGCGCGTTCGAAGAAGTCGATCGTTCATTGACAAGGCTATGAGGAATTTTCGTACAATTGCCGGTGATGCGAGATTGAAAAAAATAAATGGGTACCGAGTCCTTATCGATCAACGTGACATAACCTACAGTACTGCTAGTTCCAAAGCTACATGAACGGCCCCCGTTTACCTTCATCCAATTCAATCTTGATTTCTTTGGCAATTCTGGCATTAGCAGACTTCCTGAAGATTCCCGTGGTATTGGGGCCGTACCGAAACAAATGTAACAACAGTTCCCGCACTGCTTTTGGTACAGGCTCTTCCTCGGAACAGAGCTGCGTCAGAGGAATCCCGAAAAGCCTGGGACAAAGAGGACACTTAGAGTAAGCAAACACAGACAAATGAATCTTAAACTATAAATGACATCATATGTTCAAGGATTCCGAGTGTTTTTATCCTATCGCTGTCAAAATGTAAATCATTCAAATTAAACGTCGTTGAACGGGAGAAGACATTCCTACCCTAATTACAACTTTTTTTTACCAAAGCTGAATGTATTCTATAATGAGGCAGTGCTGGGTTCAAGCTCGATCCTGCCACTAGGTAAAGTCTACATACGAGCCAAGTGGCCCATCAGGCCGGAGCTTATCCTGGTTTCTGTAGCATGAAGCGACTAGGAGTATTTCTACTCCCCCCTGGATGGGATGCTAGTCCATCGCAGGGTTACCCCCAGCATTAAGTTCACCTGTATCCATTTATACACCTGGGTAGAGAGAGGCACTGTGAGACTAAAGTGTCTCGCCCAAGAACACAACACAATGGCCTTGGCCAGGGCTTGAACCCGGACCGCTCGATCCGGAGACAAGCGCACTAATCATGAGGCCACCGCGCCTCCTACCCTGCCACTAGATTCGATATATTGTTCTGATTCTACTGCGTTCGAGTTCATCCTGACACTTACTTTCCAGGTGATGAAGACTGTACTTCAATGGAGTGTCCTTTAGTTGACCCCTGGGTTTTTTTGTGTATGGCCCAATTGATTATTGGTGACTTCTTGATTGGATTCTTCCATCGCTGTTTGCTGGGAGCAGTGTGTACATCTGTAAAGAAAAAAAAATACAGATTAGGTTAAAACACAGAGCACCAGCTACACGGAGGACACGAGAACAATTTTTGCTTTGGAGGCGGCGTTGCCTAGTGGTTAGGGCGCTGGATTTGAAATCCGGAGGTCCCGGAATCAAATCCCCCTCCTGCCGCTGTCGGATGGATTTGTTCGGTGTTCCCAAATTCACCTCAACGTCTCTTTAATAATACACTAGCCAGGCTCAAACCAGTTGGGATTTCTAACAAGTTTTAAGTTCTATTTACTCTATTTCTGTTTCTTCATTAATTGTGTCCCTAACTAGCACGGAAGTGCTAAATACCATGACATTTAAATAAAGTGATTCATCTTTATTTCCCTTCGGACGTTGTAGGCTCCAAACACGCTACTTCTATCAACACCTCTTTCATTCGGAAGCAGACCAACTTACCAATGGCTATTCGGTTAGGAATTTTTCTGTTCCTCTTCAGAATGAACTGACATTGTGTCTCAGGAGACAACGGATCCATTATCGGCAGTTGTTGATCAAAGTCAAACGGAAAGCCATCTTCATCTGTTAAGGCCGCCTCTCGCATATGATTCATTTTGATAGCGAATGGAAATTCGTGACCTTACATCAGAAAAATACCGCAAAAACAAAAGTTAGACTCTTAGGCCGACTTCCTAAACAAAGTCTTAGTACAGACCCAGTTTGTGGCTAAAACGAGAATAAAATAAACCGCACTTTACGAACGACAATTCAGCGTAGAATAAACTACGAAACGCGTTTAAAACGCAACTTATTAGACGCCGTACACACCACGCCGGAGCAATTTGAAAACGGAGGTTTCACTCTGAAAACGCATCAAATGTTTTCCGTCCACACTACGCCGGGAGAATTTAAAAACGTAACAATTACTGGTCATTTTGGTTTTGGGTTTGACGAAAACTCGGTCAGGAAAATCACAAGATTATCGTAATGCTCTCGTTTTCGAAAAGCTCTGTTTTTAAAATGATTTCCGTACGTACGAAAACGAAAAACATGCGTTTTCAAATTCCTCCGGGTTGAAGAGCGTTTCCGAAAAGCTCCGTTTTCGTGACGGATTAGTGTGGACGGTAGGCTTAAGAGAAGGAATAAAGCTGCGCTTTCAAATTTCTCCGGCGTAGTGTGGACGTTCCTTTGGCGCCTAAACTCTCACTGAACAATAGTTAACAAGTTATGTAACGATAAATAAACAATAGCCTCTATTAAGCGCGGAAAAATGCAAGGATATTCGTCCACGGACATTATCTGTTCCGAGAAGCGAACAGTTTACCGAGAGCGTAGCTCAAGGAAAACTGTGAGCTTTGAGGAACAGATGATGTCCAAGGACAAATATCCGAGCTTATTTTCGCGCCAAACGGAGGGTATTGTGCTTATTATCCTTGAAATGTTTTTCGCAACACGCTCGGTTTTGAAAATTGGGGACTGTCACTCAAAAATATGCACGGATATCGTTTTCGAAAAGCTCCGTTTTTAAAATGTTTTCCTTACGTACGAAAACGAAAAATACATTCCCCAGTTTTATATTCCCCAGTTTTAGCTGGGGAATATTCAGTCAAGTGACGCCTTTAAACCAATCCCAAGCGAGCGAAAATATTTGATGGATTATAACAACAGTTATCTTAACATACTGAGCAAAAGTTACAGACAATAAAACAAATGAAATTCAGTGCGGTTACATCAAAAACATCAAAGTGCTGATGATTTTCTTAATTCTCGTGACCAATCTGCTTGAAATGTATTGTGCTCGTAAGGAGAAATTCATCTGTGATCACTCTAACCTCTCACCTATCAATGGATAAGCGCCGTCTTCTTTTCCAGACAGAACCCATAGTTGATACTCGGACAGATCGTCAGGCTGAAAAAGAAAGTTACAGGATATGAAGAAATAAGCTTCGTAAGAAAATCGCTCGTGTTGATCTCCGCACGTCGAGTTGCGAAAGTCGAGCACGGAACGAGAAAAATGTCCGCGGCGCCCAAAACCCGAAAGCGAAAAGCGAGAGAAAAACGACTGCCGGGAACACCTACAACCACGAAAGTGTTTGACAAAGACCACAAAACATTAAGGCCTGTGAGCATTCTTGACTCGTGACTGAAATAAGTCAGTAATAGAACAAATTAAGTATTATCGAGTAAGCTACAACCTTTTATCTGCTATGGTTTGCTCCGCTGCGAGGTCAGTCTCGTTGAAGGCAAGTCTCAAGGGCTATTTACTTCATGTTGAGACAAGGAAACGTACCTGAAGCTGAAACTGCGCCAGCGACATTTTAACGACGGCAGCGGCATCGTCCATGTTGGTGACAGAGAAAGACTTGGACTGGAAAGAGAAAAGAAACGGTGTAAGTTAAACGAGGAAAAGTATAACCATTGAACAAAGGAGCAAGAAATAAGGAGGACATAGAAAGAGAAAGGAAACGCTCAGTAAAGAACGGCGAAAGAATTACTTTCGTTTGTCATGTTAGCTGGGGATGGAGGGGGAGGGGGGTAACAATAAAATGTAGTTATGCCATTCAAGTTCACAGTCAATATTACTGTTATTCTACGTACATAGCCTGAAGAATCAGGTGAATCCATATCCCTGTTATAAACTTTAAGGTTAACAGACTTTGGGTCTTCCATGTCCTTCTGCTCTTTGAGTTGCCTATAAGAAAAAAAAATACATAAATAAACTTGGAATGGAAACCCAAACATTCTCAGACAGAAAAGAAAACTATTTTCAAAACGATTGGTGTTTGTGAGAGCTAGAACTGCTACTGAGAAATAACGGCTGCCAAGGAAAACAAAAGACCAAAATTGCCCTCCTGGACGAGGAAGACTGACTGAATAGTCATTTTGTGGACTACGTATTTGCGCATGCCCTTAACAGCCAGTCGTCATCACGTGACATGGATCCTTGCAAATACAAAAGGCGTGTGTTCAAGAGTAACAGTAGAATCAGTCACTTTAAAGATAACTTACTTGGACAGTACGCTATGCCATGCCTCCTTCTCCTCTGCAGTGCTACAGAAAGAATTCGAGAGCATATCTTAAAATCAGCATCTCTTTCTTAAGCGAGCTAGCGTTACAATAACAAAATTGTTGAAAGAGATTTGCCACAGAAGGAGCAGACTGGAAACTTGGACAAACAAACAAAATTGGTGAAAGAGATTTGCCACAGAAGGAGCAGACTGGAAACTTAGACAAACATGTTTCGTGTTGTTAAGGTCATCGTCTCAATCTTTCCTTATCTCGACCACCATTCCTGTTTAGTTAGTTATCGACCCTTAATTTTTTTTCTTTTTTTGTACCTTGGTGAACTCTTATTCAAAGAGCAGTTTTCAATTGAGTGTCGAAAGTAATCAGGTAATTACTTTGGTTTTGGTTTTGGTTTTACTGCGGTTTGACATTGGCTAAGTAGTCTAGCTGGTAAGTATTTGGTTTGGCCTTGGGTTTACACTTACACTCAACTGAAAACCGCTTTTTAATACCTCAAACAAAAACATTCCTTACTTGAAAGCGGCGACAAAGTTTGTGGTCGGCCAGCCAATCACAAACGACTTGTCAACAGCTTTCGTCGATTCGCATACGTCATCAAGGCAACTAGCCAACCAGATCTCACTAACTCGGACTCGGTGTTTGAGCTTGAAAGTCGCCGATCTGAAATGATAACAATGAAAACATTCGATATAAGCACAAGAACAACACGAATTCTGGTTTGACAGTTTTCTGTTGGTTTCTAATCTTTAACCGAATCAAAGACCAAAGATCTGCAGGCCGTACGAGGCTACAGCCCCCTAAGCGGTTTTTGATTGGTTTACCAATGGATTGACTAACATAAGACAATGCCACTGGACATAATCAAAAAGAGAGCTCACCTTGGTTTTGCAACTAGGAGAAGATCATCAAATAAGAAAAGATGTCTATCTTGGGAAGACATCCCCTTGAAAAGACAAGAACCAAAAAACATACCAATAAGTCAAAGGCTATCTCACTGAGAGCATTAACACAACTATGATTGCAAAGCCATCGAGCTACTACAAGCAATCGCACTTTTAATGAGTCAACCAAGCATGAAAGAGACTATAAATAGTGAACATCAGTCTGTTTTGAAGCTTCTTTACAGTCCAGGATTTGTTTCGTACTTGCCTTGATTCGATTTGGATTAGCTCTGGATTTGCTCCGGATTTGACCTGACAAAGGGCTTTTAATCCAAACGCTAACTTTAGAAATCGGAAATTCTTTAAGAGGTTAGCACTTTAAAAACACTTACCGTGGAGAGTTGAACATGGCCCTCCTTGATGAAAGCTCTGTACGGGAAAACTTCAGGAGCAAGTGGGGAAGTGGGTTCTGACGAAGTCTTCATTCGCACACTGCCATCTATTGTAGAGCTAAATAAAGAATTTTCCCATTAAGAACGCAACAAATGGTAATGAGCGATGTAAGTCATCATGTTTGTCTGTCATGACGACGGAATATCAACTAAACTGAAAGACAATTCACCTTAACTAGTAAGATCAGATCTACGTGAAAACACTGCAGGGGTAATATAGTTGAAGTGTTACTTTGTGGTGTCGATCGAGCACTTAAACGTCGAGTCCATCCGCATTTGTGACGTTAATAAAAATACTTAAAATGATTACGTGTAATTATCGAATACATCTCGACGTTTTAAATGCGTGCCCTTAGAACTCTGTCTGGTATTCAAGCGGAATGCAATTAACTGAAAATGAGGTGTTCGGATCACTTCTGTCATATCGCACGCTAGGTTTGGGCAAACTGCCGTCTGGAGTCGACTCTTCATGGAAGGGAGAGGCATCTTTCTCTGCTGTTCTTGCAGCAGACAGCAGCGAAACCTTTCGCAATCCAATACCGGCAATTTCCTTTGTCGGGTTTGTTTAGACGCTGGCCTTTGTCTCTGCACGAATTAAAGAGAACGTGACTGTAAAGCCGGCAAAAAACAAACAAACAGTCGGAAATAAAAAAAACACACAATGGCTTGCGGTTTATCTCTGGGAAGTAAAACTTGTCAAATCGAATTTCTCAGTGTTTCCACGCAAGAATTGTTCACAAAAACTGAAAATTTCAAACATCCGTGAAAATTGATTCCAGTTTTCAACAGTACTTCAACACCCTACCAAATTTCTGCCGCACTTGTCAGATAGGTTTTCAAGCCTCATAGCTCGCACGTACCCATTGCTAAAGACGTGTTCAGAAACATGCAAACTTACTTTATCATCTTCTGTATTTTTAACAAGTTCTTTACCTTTTTATAGAGTGCGTTTTTCCACCTAGGGCTGCTTTTATCACTGTTGTTGGAGCCGAGCGTCTTCTGGAGCTTCCTTGCTTAAATCGCTGTGTGCGCAAAAAAAAAAATAATGTAAGTTTTACATTCTTTCACGATAACTAAACCACCTTCATGCAGAAATGCAAAACATAATCCAATCCACCTAGAAATTTCAAAATGATAAGTCAGTTAATTAACTAAGTAAGACATACCATAAAGCCGATAAACCTTAAGACCACGGGTTGACATGGGTTCGTCAAGATTAAAGGGTCCTTCATGCAGTCACTCTCAACTGAGCTATTTTTAAAGAGCCGAGTTTCTCATACATTCTAATACAAAACTCTAAACCGCAAAACTCCTCAGGAACATAGTCTAACCAAGTTCAAAATGCAACAAAAAGCTCCTTAACGTCGTTATGCGAAATATTTTTAAGTAGTGCCGTACGGAATAAAGCACTGAACAGTTGCTTTCATCTGAATGGTCACACATGAAACAAGTACAACCAATAGAAACTGATTTGTGGCTTGACTCTGGGAATGGAGAGGTCAAATACCCTTATTAAACAGCTCTTACGATCAATTTTCAGCACTTGTTAAAAGTAGTCTGAAATTTACGTTTCCTGCTATGATGCATTAAGTCTGGTTTTCACTACGACATAAGCACAAGCACAAACATAAACAGTAGTCAATAAACGGTAGCGAGGACGCCCTCAACACAAGTGTAAGCACGTAGGCATGAGCAGAAAGGATAGTGACCTTATTTTCGGTTCCATACCTCCGCGATACAGAAAAACAAGATGGCGGACGGTGTTTATGCTTGGGTGCTTATGCTCAGAATAGCGCGTTCTCACTTGACATCAGCATAAGCGCAAGCACAAGAAGAACAGAATGTTTTGTTTTGCTTGGGCTTGTGCTTATGTCATTGTGAAATCCAGGCTTTAAATACTTTATCAGAATAAATAAACTGGACATTTGAACGGTCGAAAAAGTTGAACCTTAAAAAATGCCGACCTCAGGGTCCCAAAGCGTTTCAAAGTCCCTCCCCCTCCTCCTGTCTCCAGGAATACAAGCAGTTCAACCTCACTCAACACCAACCCCATCCTTCCAAAAACGAAACACCTTTTGGCTCTGTGGATCAGATTAAACTTTTATATATTACAATCCAAATGATGGCTAGTAAGCGGCACTGTTACGAGCAGGTTGTCCCTGCATATTGTTTCCAAGAAATTGCCCGTCTGTGGTGCTATTACAGTTGGACCCCGCCAATTCGAACTCGGTTATTTCGGATTCCCCAACATCATTTCCTTGGATTTGCCCTTCAGTGATTTACTATCCAGACTATCGGCTATTTCGGACTATTTTCGTTTCCCCTGAGGGTTCGAAATAGCGGGGTTCAAATGTATACACATTGGTTTTCAAGACTACGATTGGTGTTTGTAAACTAAACCAACATTGACGTTCACAGCGCAGCTAAAAAGTGCAATACTAAGGCAGTTATCGACTACCATTATCGATGGCTTACATTTAAGTGACTACACTTGAACTCCGATTTACCAACTTAAGCACCTTTAAAAAAAACGTTTCCGGTCTTTAACTGAGAACGGAACTGAGAAATCGACACCCATAAAAAATGGTGTGAAAATAGAGATTGTTGTTACAAAGAATATGTTTCAACTTACTAGCGAACTAAATTGAATTGAACTAGCGAACTAAAGCAGACAAATCAAGAACTTTGAAAATGACAAAGAAAAAGTTCATGTAACACTATTGCAACTAGGGCCCCATCCACAATACACCGGAGGAATTTGAAAACGTAGCTTTATTTCAAAGGTTAGGCCTACCGTCCACACTAATCCGTCAAGAAAACGAAGCTCGTTGAAAACGCTCTTCAAACCGGAGGAATTTGAAATCGCCGGCTTTTCGTTTTAGTGTGGTCAGACAGCATTTTGAAAGCGAAGCTTTTGGTAAACGATGACCTCCCGATAATCATGTGATTTGCCGCTCGAGTTTCCCTCAAACACAAATCCAAAGTGACCGGCGAATTGTTGCGTTTTCAAATTCCTCCGGCATAATGTGGACGGAAAACATTTGATTCGTTTTCAGAGTGAAACCTCCGTTTTCAAATTCCTCCGGCGTAGTGTTTAAGTGGCCTAAACATATTCGAAAACTGAACATCGCGTAGCGCTTTTGGTTAGGAATTCAATAATTATCATTTTTATTATATATCTTCTTCCAGAATAAAACAACATTTGATTTCTCCAGTTAATGATGAGAAACACCTGAAAGCAAACCATCATTAAGCAAAAACAATATTCTCGAGCTTAATAACGAGACAACTTACATGAGAGTTTTGTTTTTCCGAGAGGCATAAGTTGTCACTTGGAAATCTGTCTTGAATGTCGTAGATTTTGCACTGTGGAAATAAAGAGAAAATGTTATTGGTTGGTTAAAACTAAGCGTCCAGGGCAATGATGATTTGAGCCGTGATACACGTCAGAAATGCGTAGATATTAACCATAAAAGACATACAGAAACCAACCGCAGTTTCTGCTCATGTTTGACAAGTAAACAATAGGTTAATATTCGTAGTCGAGAAATCCGTGAGGAGCCGGGAAACAGCGCTTAATAAATCAAGTGTGAACATTCGTCTATGTTGCTATTTTCGCCTACTGAAAATTGTACAAAATTTGCAAAATTTCTTCTTTAGTGCTCTGTGGAATTAAATCTTTTTCAACTCGATCAGTGTTACAACTACTTAGTGTTCTACAAGTGTAGAACGCTACCTTCGCTTTTCACCATCACTGATCATAGTTTCACTACACGATTTTCGTCCTGTTTCCTTCCCTATCGATAGCGTGACAACTATTTATGATTGTGTGACACACCGAATGGCACGTCATAATGAAGGCGTTGCTAAGAGAACGATGCGGAGTTACGCAAGAAAAGGAGGAGGAGAGAATTTCAACATGTTGTCCAGAAAATAAATTTTCAACGAAAGAATTAATGCGCATTTTAACTGAACCTTCACAACCTTTACTAGGGATTCCCATGGTGGTAAGGTAAAGTTGAAGTCTGCATACGAGCCAAGTGGCCCATCAGACTGGAGCTTATCCCGGTTTCAGTAGCATGAAGCGACTACGAGTATTTCTACTCCCCCCTGGATGGGATTCCCATGGTGTCATAGTTGTAATTCAACTAATTTAGTTACTTTGTCGCACGCTATCTTTGTTCAAATATGAAGAGAATTGTCGCGCCTTAGATATGCGTGATGGTATATCGAGATGTCACGCAAGATGTCATCACAAAACTTGGAATTCTTTCTTATCTCTTGGACTGTACCGACCCTCTAACCCATGAATGTCGCATGAAAACTGGCAAATATGTTAATGTGTACTGATAATGGACCGGAGTCTTGATAAACATCGCAGTCAGGTGGATCCAGACTGCAATGAAACTGTCTGTAGTTTGGACTGACATTTCGACAAGAGGCTCTTGAATAGCGCGATATACTCGAGATAGTGAACAGGTAACTGATATACTGCGGGCGATATGGCGATTTATTTACTCGGGAAAGTCAATTATTTCGAGCAAACGATAACAAAGAAAAGGGGTCGGTTCGCAGCTCTCACAAGGTCTCACATAAATGGCTTGATACCCTTTGAGAGAACAATAGAACAAACAACAGAAACAATGTCCCTAGCCCTAAAACAATAACAGGTGCTAACAAAGAAAAGAATTGCAAGCTTACGAGTGCTGTTACACTTCTGACGAAAAATACGAGCTATGGAAAAAAAAAAGAAAACTTAACACTACCAAAAAATAGAATTGATACCGTCAATTTCCGTAATAACGATACACTCAGCACCGCAATTTTTATCCGATTCTTTAAAGGGAGAATTGCCAGAAAATCTTTTGTTAATTTCCCCAGGACTTCAATTATTGTCTAAAATAGTAAGGCTTTCACATGGTAAGACTGTAGTATATCACTTGAAAGTTTGCCCAATTTCAATCTGTCCTGAAAACAATAGATTCTGTGCACATCGAGGTACATTGCATTCTTTCCGTTTTCCGTCTTTAAGTTTTGGCCCGGAGCCTTGGAACGATAAACCTCTTACTTGAAAAATTCACTTTCGGATGATAAAAATATTCATTATCGGTAAACCAAAAGACGTCTGGTGCTAACGACTGCCCACAGAGCACAGTGTGAATATTTTCATACATGTAGTTCTATATAAGATTTGGAGTAAAAACTGGAATAAACTTGAAAAACATGCCGCGGAAAACAAATCAACAAATTAAAAGTATTCACGATACGACTGATAAATTCCAACTTACGTGGTGATCGTCTTGGAATTACAAAGAAGCCGGATCACGTATGGCGGATGTTGAAAAGTATATAAACCTACACCTTTTAATATAGACGTTTATAATCTGTCCGGTCGACGTACGGAATCTTTGCCAATTCTAACCATCGTTGTTCCTGTTTGATTCATTGCAGTGGAACTCCGCCCCATGGCCACCTCGTTAATACGGCCACCCCGTAATTACGGCCGCTTCATTCTGGATCGAACAAAAGCTCTGTCACTCATTTTCTTATTTAAAGAACCCCTTTAATACGGCCACTCCGTTAATACGACCATATTTTTTGTGGCCCGTTGGTGACCGGATAAATGGTTTTTCCCTGTATTACATAATCATTGTTTCTCAGCTGTAGTAAACGTTTTAAGTCGAAGTTTCCCGCGATTTGTATGCAATTTTGCACAAAGCAAACCCGAGTTGAACATTTTGTGAATTTTTCGTCAGACCAATATCTGAACTATAAAACCGACTTTTAGAAGGCAAATGACATGGATCGAAAATGATAAGGAGAATTTGAAAGCTGATCAGACTTATTACTATTATTAGCAACAAAAATACCAGGAAATATACGCGCTTGAAAGAGTGAAAAAAAAAATTGATAATCTGTTTGTAGTGTTTACTGGTGAACAGTTCAGACGAGCAGCGGATTAAAGAATTACTTGTCAAAATGCTGCGTTTCCTGTATGACTGATGCAAAAGATCACAGAACTGAACCATAACGATAACGCAGTCATAGCGATTTGATGAACAAATGTTGATATCCCCCAGACAGACATTTCGCGAAATTAAGGCAAGATACCTCCAAGAAATAAACTCATTTCAAGGCTGTAGTAAGCCAATTCAGGTCAAGTGAAAGAACTGAACGTTTTTTAAACACCATAAACGCTCTCCAACTATTTGTGAAACACAGGAAGTGAAGTAATGTTTGGACTAATTTCTATATGAAATAACAACTGGCACGTGGCAGGGTAATGGCTATACAATAAGACTGATGCCTCAGGCTATGCGCAGTAAGAGCTTTAGGAGATGTTCATCTGTATTAAAGTTATCGAGCTTTACCGAACTTGTCATCCTTCAAACAGGAATGTTGAACATAATAGGTACAGGTGAAAGTGATATTGACGTTCTCTCACCACTGCAGCTCACTTGTTTCTTTAACAAACCTGAAAAGCTATTTCATATTTCGAGACTGCCCAACAAAAACAACGAATTTAAACGACGTGATGTTCACAAAAATGATACTTCCCAAATCCCTTAATTTCATGTGATTGTCACGTAATGAAAAGGACGAAACTGGTATAACTGCTCTTGAGCATTCGTAACAAAACATTTCATCGACTGCGTGCCATTTCGAGAACAAAACACGTTAAAAATGCAATCCTGCATGTGCTCTAAAAACATTACCTGAACATCATCTGTTCGCGTTTTGAGAGCTCGCCGAACAACCACAGGGCTTTGACTCGGCACAACACTCATGGACACGGCATAAGAAGGGGACTGCGCCGTACGGAGCGGCGTTTGGGTTGCCATAGCCCGAGATTGATTTGATTGCCGCTGTAGAACCATGAATAAGGTTATCTACTCTCACAGAGCTGGCCAGAAGATCAAAGGCAGTGACTTGTCCCCTCTAAGTAGACCGCCGTGAATTCTTTCAAAGGCCACAGATAAGATGGCGAAAATAGCTCATCATTTTGCGCTTCTCAGTTCAATACCGCGACAGTTTCGACTTGGATCGCAATGAATGGGCGACCTTTGATGAGATAAGCCTTTCCAGAGCAAAAGATCGATCCCGATCGATCCCGAAGTGCATGAAGGTACTCCACTCTCCAAAGGAATGGCCAAGACTGATCCTGGTGGATAATCAGGTTAAGATCGCCTAAATCCTTAATGGACGAGTTATATTCTTTCACTCAAACCAGACACCGGACATAAAACCTGTACACAAGCGGGGTCAAGTTTCAACACTATCTAGGATTGATACAAAGTGATCGCATTTCTCAAATTGTTATATTGTATTGCTATCATAGAAGGCTGGAATTGAAAATGACCTCGCGACTAAAACAAATAGTGTCAACATATTGTTTGAATGCGCTTGCCACAGGCGTAAATAAACACCCAAATTAACATCGCAAGTTAAAAATACTTAAGGATTTGGGTTTAAAGATTCGATGGCATCTGAAAAAAACAAGTTGAACTCAACTCCGGAAAGGTCAAAGGACCGAATTAGCGAACATTGGTATCACGCACAAATAATTGAACAAAAGTAACAGAACAAACATCGACATGAAAGAAACCAACAAAGGACATTTTAGCGCTAACTAACACCTGTACAGCTTCGGAAAAAATCTGCAACCTCCTGATTTTAAAGTGAATGTTTCCCACAAAAGCACATTTCTCGAGAGCACACATACCAGTCAGTGATTTAGGTTGGACGGACTAAAAAGGCTTTGCACAAAAGAAAACATACCTCTTATGTCGCGGGAAAAAAAAATAATTAGCTAAAGGAATAATGCGTAATTAAAGCGATCTGGCATACAAAGCGAAGATCACGAGATCCTGAAATATTTCAAGCACGATCCAATTTTATCGCGAGCAAAATCAAATGACAGTTTTTCGAGTGTAATAATAAGTTTTCGATGACTATTAGCGGATTTCAAACGCATTGTCTCAGTTAAGATTTTGCCATGAAATTACGCGCAAAGGGAAGAACTCGGAAAAAGCGGAAAGCTTTGAAACGTTGCGGTGAACAAGTATCAATGCCGATATAACAGCCAAGCGTCACAGAGTCTCTGTTTAACTGTTAAATATGAATTATTATTCAGCGTATAAATAAAAACCCTCAAAACAAAACCATAAATCAAAACTGTTGTATGTAAGACGCTTGTCACAGATAAACCTGCATAGCATACTTTGTGATTTCCTTTTAAAAACAAAATGGACTAAAAACAGCACCATTAATTATTATTACAATTCTCTAGGATCCACGTTTTTTTTTTAAGTTGTTCGTGTATTTTTAGGGCTGTTCTCTGGATCACGTACATCTCATTAGCTTCCATGTTCAGTTATTAACTTATAACGTTGCTAAGCTCGTGAAACTGTCGCCGGCAATGTTGCTACTCTCTAGTCCCTTGTAAGACTGTCCAAAGAATACAGGTTGATATAATTCACGTTTGTTACCCACCACCCACGAGAAACAACAACACCACTTAAAACTTACACAACAGTTATGACTAATATTAGAAAGTTGTTCATATTGGTCGTACCAGCTTTAAAAAGTTGAGGCATAATTCAATATCGACAAAGACTTCTCCAAGGCTAAAATCACGAAACATTACATTTGTTTGTTGATTAAAAATGCTCGAGACAACAACGAAAGCGATAGCACACATAATTGCGTTAACAAATTTTAAAATGTAAGGATAACCACTATTTATTACCTTAATTAAATTAATAACTGCCTTCGTAAAATTTAATTACTTCGATTGTTGAATTTAGAGTGAATGTGTAAGTTTACAGTCGGCGTACAATGTCTGTCAACGTCTTTTTGAGTATTTATGGTTAAAACGGCCTAGATTTAACTGCCAATGAAGGCATCATGTCATCAACAGTTTCAAATAGAGCCCTTGCTTCAACTAGCGTGACACTAAATAGCAAGTTCCTTCAGTCACGCAACTTTGTGCAACATCGTCACGTGAAAATATTTCAATGCACTTTAAGAAAGAAATATTGCCACGGAAAAATTCTGCGTTTGAATTTCTCAATACTAAAGTACTAGGCATGAACCTGAGCACCGGATACAAAGAACCGGATGACCAGCTACTATAGAACCACCTGCCACTGTCTATTTCGGCAGCTTACGGCGTTTTGAGCAATTGATGCTTGTCACAAGGGATCGCGTGAGCTTTGCGCGTGAGTTTATCAAACAGTCGTGCAAATCCCGTTTACTTTATCAATCACACGTGCTCATTTGCTTACTCAAACATGAAAGTCAATTTACACATGTCTCGCCACAATATTATTTCCCGGGGGCGGGGGGGGGGGGGGGTTTACTTCCCAAAGTTTTTGGTGAGGGTGTGCGGTCCAAGCCTTGAAACCTGTACTCTATTTCGGACCGGAATCTGTGATATTCCATACACTATTTTAGACCTGAACGAAAAATCAATACCCCATTGAAGAGCTCTAAAATTATTACACGGCTCTTATACATGATCGTAGCCAACCATGAATGACTTTGATTTACGGAAACATTTGAGAAGGGCTACAAATTTGCGAAGGTTGATGCGGAAAAAATAGTTCCTTAAAAACAGAATGATACCCAATGCAGCGCCAGAGTGAAAAACATACCCTATACACCAAAATAGTCAAAACCTTTACCCTTTCTCAGACCAAAACCACTCATCAATTAATGACCATACTCTTTAGGGCCCTACATACCTATATTCATGTACCTCATTTAAGGGAATACCCCCCCGGAATTATTTCAAGAGGAAAGTCCACCACACAGACCCCTCATGTGGTAATAACCACAAGAGTTTAGACAAAAACATTCCGTCATAAAATCCCTTGTATTTCTAATGCAATTATTTAATTATTTTCTATTATTGTTATAGATAAAGGCCTCGACTTTATTCAACAAAAACCACTCGATCTTTAATCAATACCGCCAACCTTATGCACAGGAAAAAAAATTCAAAGTCTGCTAGCTGGAGGATTTTTAAGCTACTTGCTCAAAAACAGAACAAACTACAATGCTACTAAAAATAACTGCCATGCTATGGAAAGTTGAACACCCTAGAGCATTGGCTAAAATTCCCACGGTAGAGAATCAGATAAACAGCTAAACATTGTTTGTTAAAGGAGTTTAAATACTTTGCCCTCATTAAGACACTGGACAGACATCTCAATGGCACCAACATTTCTAATATCTTGTTTTGCAACAAACGTTCTTCAGTAAAATCTGAAAACAATTTGAATTGGGCTAAAATGTTGGTCACAATTTCAATATTTCCAAACGCATACTTGCCTTGCAACCTAAACACGGAAGAACCCTTTCCATCCCGTTCACTCTGGATTTAAAACCTTTCGCTTCCAGCTGAGGTACACAAACTTCCCATCTTGTCGGTTTTTCGGGCAAACCAAACTTTTGAACACCGAGAAAACAACGAGTTATTACATTTCCTGGAGAGAGAAATATTACGGGCTAACTACACGCTTTTGTCTACAAGCGTAGACGAAATTAAACCCGCGCCATAATCCAATGTTATGTTTATAAACTATCTCTTACATACTTTCCACGTCTTCGCTCTACAACTTCAACTTGCGATATTTTCAGCATTGTTAGTTTTTTCGCTTGGGTGATTTAAGTACGCGAGAGATTTTTCTCTAGGCCTCTCTACTGAGATGTTTTTGGAGGATATGGGAACAAAATTTGTCAAACAAGGGTTGATTTCTTACCAAAACTTCAACAGTGGTTTGCATCTTTTTCAACCTGGACTCAGCTGGCCCGTGTTTGGTTACTGATGGTCGCCGGTGCGGCCGTTGTTAAGCCAACAACACGGTATAAATAAATAAACCAAAAACTTGTTCCTTTTCAAATCATCACTCGACAAATAAAGAAAAGAATAAAACACAAGCAGGTTTGTTTCTGACGCAAGCAAACATCAACAGGTTACTCGGAATGGTGAAAGCCGATACGGGAAGATTATCAAGGCACGCACAAACTTTGTGATGATTGTCAGATTTTTCTAGCTCAACGAAAGAAATACAGGAACTAAATTCCAGCCAAGCGAAATAAAACAAGGAAAACGACAATTTTCTCAGTTATGAAAGAATGCAATATTGCACGACTACAAGCAAGGTTAAATTACAGAATAAACCAAAGACGAGTTGGTAATACCACATCATCGAATTAACGGTTTGAAATAATCGAAAAAACACCAGCTGTATAAATTATGAAAACTGGAAAAGACTGACGGATTACAAAAAAAAAAAAGCCCTGCAATTTTGCTAGGCCAAGAAAACCCTAGTTTAGGCCAATACAAGATGATAATATGGTAGATATAGATGTATTGTATTGACTTCGAAACACCTTTTAAAGTAGCTTCATTTCGTTATCAAACCCACGCATAGTTCAGTTTCTTCATTCTTTGCGATTGAAGTTTGTAATTCTAGAAACTAATGAGCGTGTCAGGAGCCATTATCAAAACCAGCATTGCTTGAGCTGTAAGAATCCGTGCCTCGCGACAAAATACCGCTACCATTACAACATTTTGATTTACAAAACATGTCAGTGAAACACAGCGACGCAACCTTCATATATACGAGATGTCACCTTTCAAACAAAAAACCAAAGCTTACCAAGCATTTAAAATACTTATAGCACAACAATTTATGAGCAACAAGTGCGCCGCTGTAATTTTAACAACCGTGCCAGTTATAAGATTGTCTACCCATCACTGGAGTTCCACGTCAACGCGAAATTTAAGTGCGAAAACTCAACTTACTTTAGCCGTCACTTACTTTCGTTCGAGGCATAAGCAATCCATCCAAACAGCCGATAACAGAACAACTAAACTTCAGAATGAACTCCATCTAAACCCATCAAACGTCAAGTGACATTCAGAGCGATTTCTTTCTCGAACAAAATCGTTACCGTCTTGGTATTTCCAGACTGGCTTTCTCAATCGTCGATCAATAATAGTGCTCGACAACTCTCAACTTAATCGACGTTTAATGGGTTCTACAACAGGTTTCTACCCCCTGGAGCCAGAGACATCCTTCAATATATTGGCTTAATACGTACGTGACTCTCCCGAAGATATGGTTTTCTAGCATTTAAGTCTAGCCGTGGATATCCGCCCTCCCCACCCCCTCCCGGTGCAGTCTCCCGAGGGCGTAAAGTCCTTCTATAAAGTCTAGAACAGAGCCGAATTTTCTCGTTACTGTTCACTTTTATTTCCCTTTTCTTTTTTCTGAAACAAAAAATCTAAAGGATGATTGACTAGGAAATTGTGTTTTTTTTTTTTGCGTGAACTCTTCACTGCTTAATCGGCATCATTGCTCTGGTCTGAATTGCAGTAGATTTCTGTCAAGCACCTCTGGATTTTCCCCTCCCCCCCCCCCCCCCCTCTCCCAACCCGCCCCTGGGAATTTGCCACAAAAAGTCTTCGGATTTGAATCCATGAAACATAAAACGTGCAAAAACAATTCCAGTTCAATAGGATGAAGACTCTCTTCAACAAGACTTCAATAAACCCATCATCGTTCTTCGTCACTAGCTAATTAACGAAGTCCGTGTATTGACTTCAAACTACTGATTCTAAAGAACACACAAAATCCGAGTGCCTTAATCTCGTGCGTTAATTTAAAACATCACAGTGGTCGTTGTTAAGAACTCCCTAAATTCGAAGCCAGAAAAATTACATGAACAGTTGTGGGCAATTTCAATCATCGTTAGCGATGACGAGACCTTTTAAAAAGTATTTAATTTGCAGACAAGTTTTCCACGAGGGACGAGGTCGACATCTCGGGCGTGAACGTGTTCAATTTGGTGACGAAAGGATGTCGCATTTTTCCGGATTTAAAATATCCCACATTCCTCTTTGTAAAATTCTCACTGCTCGAAAAACGTGTTGTTGTCTTCGCACAAAGTTCCGGAACACTCTCATTGACTGTCCAAATCACATTTTCTCTCACAAAAAGCAAACCCGACACTGCAACGTTTGCAGACACTGTCTAAAGTTGTGTTCGTGGATTGTAAACACTACTCGCATGCATGAACGTAACACGTCGTGTCATACGCATGCGCAACCGATCGCTCTTTCGTCGCCATTACGGTTCTGAAAGCAATCTAATTAAACACTTTCTCGCGAATGCACTTTTGGCTATTTCCGATCCACCAATCAACGCCGTGTTCAGTTACATGAAATACACTTGAATTTCGAAAATTACTGTCAAGTTGTCAGTAATTTTCAAGATGCCGACTGTGATACTTTCTTGAACGTTCGTCAAATGCCAGGTTTCTTTTTTCCTTTATACAAAATTTCAGCTAGCACAGCTTCTATGATTAGACTACTCATAAAGAGTATCGAGATTGTTCCCATAAGTAAAGTAAGTTAAAATTTTTAGATCCCTGGAATAAAGAACTTTTCGTTCTTTTTATGAAAGAACTTCAGCTCTCTTAAGTAAGAACCGTAACTGTCATAGATTGGGCAAATGAGTGCGTTCGCTGTCAGTGAAAGCTCGCAAATTCTTATCCCACGGTAAATAGAGTCTTTTTTCCTACTTAAACTCCGACGGAAAATCCACTGAATCAAGAGCAATCAGCCAAGAACTTGAAGAAAAATTCATACCACGAATTTACCACTGGAGGGGCAGGTTCGACGTGACCTTGGTCTGGCTGAAGTTTTGTTTTCCAAAATCATTTCTAAATCTGGTGCGGTAAAGACTATAATTGGATTAAGCACAAGATTTGGATCATATCTCACGGAAGGAATAAGTGCTAAAACAAAGCTTTTAATAACAAAAACAAAAGCGTTTCTAAACAACGCGCAAAATACTGTCAGACGTAAACAAAAAAAAAATTACGACTGAGGCAATGTCCACGGTTAAATTGTCTTCCTAGAAATTTTGCAGTGTTTTACTTTTCTCTTCAAAAGAGAAACAACAGAAACGAAAAAAAAACAAATGACTCCGGCAAGTGCCTCTGTTTGCCTCATACTGGCTGCGGCCCTGACAGCCACATCTATACCCTCCCCTCAACTCTCTGATACTTCTTCCTCATGTTTTCTTGTCTCTCATACATACCAACGGAGCCTACATGTCTCGCAAAGATATAGGAAAATTAAAGGAAACAAACAATAAAAATGTCAAACTACCAGAAAAAGGCGGCAAGGAATGCCAGCTTAAATATGTAAGTCGGCAAAGCTTTTAAATGGGATTTCATTTTAGTGGGTCAACTGCATCCGAAAATGAGATTAACATCACGACAAGCACGTAGATAAACAACGATAAATTTAAAAAAACAACAACAAAATACAAAAACACAAAAACGTGGACAAATGAACGAACAATGGTCGAGCGACGAAAAAATGCGCCATCATCACTTTAACTAACTATAAATACTCTCCACACGAATTTCGTGTCGACTGGGGGCGTTCGCGTGCCATTGTATTTGCATCACATTCACCAGGTTTTAGATTAACACCTAAAACATGTTACGCATAGTTTCAAGGCCTTCCAACGTACTGCTTGTTGGCAGGAAAATTTTCGATACAAAAAAACTGTTTTTCTCGGAGTAAATCTTTCTTCCTCTGAGTAAACCTTTACAAGCTCAAGCTCGAAACGACAGATTTCCCAAGGCGCTTTATAGCGACCAGTTAACTGCTATCTACTTCACGTTGATAACAAAATGAGGACAAGAAAAAGCGCTCATAACTTGGCGCGATTACAGTGTTGGAAGAACGTAACATTGGAGTTGTTTCTCTATGAAAACACTGATGAAAATATTCAGAACTTCAACAAGCTCCTTAAGTTCGACTGAATTTAACGAACTTAGCTAAAAGATAAGTGATCCGGCTGTGAAATACAAAAATTCTAAATGGTTTAAAGCAACTGAAGAAGCGACATATAGACATGTGCCCAGGGGCCATAAGAGATCGGACATGGTCACCACTCCGTCCGAAACTTGCTCAGATGTCTGTAGCTTCATCTTAACTGACTCAGTTTACAGAGAGCGCGTTATTTACAGTGCTTGGAAATCCTCTTTACTAATAATAAGGTTAGAAATTCGACTTAAAATGAACTTTTCATCTCCCGCCTTTACTTTTGTAAATACACGTGATGGTATAACCTGCTGCCCAAATAAGAAATTCCAAGGATTGCAATTCCAATTTTAAGCATTTTTTTTTCTTCAATTAAAGTGCTTACTCTTTCACCTGTTTGGACACGAATCCCAGTGCAGGATTAATTTGGACAATTCAATAATAAGCTTGAAAAATTGTAATAAATCAGGCGCATTTTGACGGGATTTGGGTCTAGCGATATAAATATAGAACAAAATTGCTTAAAATAAATCAAACTGATAATGTATATGTTGTTTACCACCTATTCAATTCAAGTTAATACCGGAAGATTAATTAAGGATAAAATACTAAGAAATTATTAAAATCGCCCATAATGCAATCTACCTGGACAGCCGGCTTCTTTTTCTCAAAGGAGAGTCTCCAAAACATTTAGCCACAAAAACATTTAGCTCGGAATATTGAAAGGGCACAGTTCAATTAACAATCCCAAGGAATTTGAGCTCAATGTATTGAATACTGTTCGTGCGACGCGGGTTTAAAAACTCAAAATTCTACACGGATAGCATTTTTGCCATCCAGAAATTTCTCAGTTTCTGAAAGCCAATTTCCCCTTGAATATTACACCCAAAGGGCCAAACATTTTACCCAATACTAAGTTTCACAAGCTCTTTAATTGTTTGTAGTCAATTCGTGTCTAGAGTGATGCCTTCTCTGCACAAAGTCGTATGTCAATGAGGAAAATGTAAACAGTGACGTCAGCAACGATTGCTTCATCCTTTGGAATCAACGAACTTGAAATTCCTCCGCGGCCCAACCAAGGTAACACGAACAACATGAACAAACGTATGAACGACAGAATTGTACGGTTGATCTCCACCTCTTTAAAAACCTCTATTTTAATTATTTCTTGTTAATCTGCGCCTCTTTTGTTCTTAGGCCGAGGGGCCCTGTTTGTTTTCATTATTTATCGCTTCGTTTGGCCAATTATAACGAGCCTTGTAAAAGGTGCAGGTCGCCCAAATTTGCGTCCCTCACTGGGGCTTTATAAAAATTTGTTTAATTTGAGTTCATACCTCATTTTCTGCTTCCACCACCTCTTCTTCTCTGTCCTTCACCATCTGAAAGAACAAAACGTTTACTTGTCTCCTATAATTACTTCCGCTAACTTTATAAGCTTCTTACCACTTCGGCTTCTACACACAAGGTATATTGTGCGTATCACGTTCCTTAGGATATTCAGTGTACACTTCCTACAACTCCAACTCCAACGCAGGCTAGCAGAAGATAAGGTCTGCTCCAACCCTTCAGATCAGCGGAGCCATGATCCATCTCGGTTACATGGTATGAAGCAACTAACATGATGTTAATTCTATCATATTTCGCTTCGCTCGGCCGAATAGAAAACATTTCTATTATAAGTAGAGGAGACAAATAACACAACAAATAGTGGAGGGAGCCGCCAGCAATAATCGAGTTTATTTACAAGAACCTGAGACACGCTGAATACAGGTTACAAGCCAGAAAATATAAGAATATGTCACATGCTATTTTAAATAACGATATTAACACTAAGGAAAAAACAGCCTCGAGTAAACTGGTCGGCGTCTAGTGGTGTGATATTCTCAAGGAGTGGTATATAAAGGTCTAATTAACCCAATGGGAACTAATACAAAGCAACCACCGAAAAGAAATACATTTTCCCTGGATGAGATGCCAGTCCTTTGCCGACAGTTATGTCTGACAGATTCCCTACAACAATTCACTGGTTACCGAAGTGTTTTCCTGGGTGGAGTGGGCCGGGTGGAGTGGACCATTGTGAGAGTAAAGCGTCGGGTCCGAGAACAACACAATCAGTGACCCTAGCCAACGCTGTTACCCTTGCCTGTGAACAGGCGCCGGCTGGAAGGGTCTGACTGAGGCTAGAAGGGCTGAGATGGACCTGGCTGAGAGTGAAGTGGCCGAGGGCTTCTTTCTTCCCGCTTTCTCTTCCCCCCATCCTCGACTAGAGATCCTATTTACAGGCTACTGTTACCCACGTCGCTCGACCTACCCACACTGACTCGCCATTAAGCAAAGTCAGTTGTGGAAAAAAAGTATCTTTTGTCGTACGTCTTCGCAGAAAAAAAAAATCGAAGAGATTCCAATTCGTACTATCCAATCAACAAACAGCACCCGCTAGCAAGCACTTCGGAAAATAGTGACGTCAGCTAGCCTGCGAGCAAGTTTTCTTAGAATACGGGGTGAAGGAAAAAGAGAGCTTTCCTCCAACCCCCTCCCCCCTACTCACAGGAAATCCGTCATTCGACCATTTCACAGTTGTCTTTTCAGTAAGCTGGCCTTTGAATAGCAGCGAGGCTGGAGGTGACCTTGATTTGAAACAGCCCTCACTACTTTTGTTGTGTACATCAAATTGTTCTTATGCTTTCTAGTTGCCATTTAAATGAGAAAAGCAGAGCCGGGTTTGTATCAAAACAAGGTCACCTTCAGCCTCGCTTGTATTCATAGGCCAGGTAACTAAGCACACAACTGTAAAATGGCCTATTCCTAACTACTGGAACATGAGCGCAAACCTGCTTAAATTTTGAGACTACTTTTCCTAATTCTGTGTAATCTCGATGAGTTTCGGGTGTCTTTTCCAGCAAGTTGGACAAGATTCTCTCGCACTCCACCACATGTTGAACCTGAAATCACAAAGTCACAGAGCAGTGTTATGGACTGGTTAACGACTAGCTTCACGGAACATTCTTTAGCCCTTATTATCCGGGGTTAGTCGGTCTGTATGGGAGAATCTTGACCGAGGTCTGTACACACGACCGAGGTCAAGATTCTCCCATACAGACCGACTAACCCCTGTTACAGATGTTTATTGTATGGCAAACAAGAAAAACAATAATTCGTTTACTGTAACTGGTTTGTACTAACTGACATTTTGCTTGCGAACGGCGATGAGCTGAGCTTAAATCTTAAGTTTGCTGAGCCCGTCCTCTTTACTTTTTCTTTCTACCTCATCAGGCTTTTTGGCACTTCCATAGACGAAAATAGTCAATATTTTTGTGTTTTAGTTTGCAACTTTTTCACCGCAAAATATAACCGGTCTAGATGCCGGTCTAGATAGGAAAATCTAGACCGCGGTCAATATCGATTTCAGCCAATCAAATTCAATTCAGACACATCCATATAATAAATTCCGTTCTTGTTCAGCATTCACGCTACGAAGAGGCTGGAACGCTTTTTCCCGCCAAAATGTGCTTCGCACGCCGCGTCGCAACTCTCATTGGTTTCCCGCCATAACTTGTCGCATCCGTCACAGCTTCTGGTTGTTTCCCGCCATCTGTACCACGTGTGCCAATTAGAACTAAATATGAAGTTATCTGTGGGAAATTTCACAAACTTCTAAACAGTATAGTAGGAAAATAACAATTTTACGAAACGCAAATTTGCTAGGGGATGAAGGAAGGGAATAAAAAAATCACAGCAGCAAAAAGGCATTTACCCCTTCCCTCTCTGAGCATGTGCACAATAACATTTTGGCCAAATTTAGTCTAGGGCACTGAGTCAGCGGTCGCCGAGAAATTTCTTAGCTTCGTCCATACCTCTACTCTCTTAGTCTACATTTCGACTCGACCTAACTCTCCTCACTCCTCCGCGGCGAATTTGGAAAAACGAACCTGGAACCAGATTAAGCGATTGATTGCCGTCAAGCAAATGCTAGAACAGCTTGTTGTTCTTGTTGTTGTTCTTTGGTTATCTAATAAAACAGCGAACATGTGTGCGTGGAAAAGTCACTATCATCAGACTGTGTATTGACGTCATTTAGCCTTTCAAAGAGAATTAACGTGAAACGAAAATGTTCTTGACCCTAGCAAAAGTTTCATGTCGCCGGGGGACGGTTCTTTGGAATTTCTAAGCAGACAACACATGTTGAGCTCACGTACGTAGGCTCTCCATCAAGTGGATCCAATTATCTTTAAAATCTACGACAAACGCCTACGCGGGAAGGAGCGCTTCGAATTTCATCACAAGCGACCAAGTGCCAAGCCTCTTCCATCGTTTCGATACGCAGATTGCAATCTTTTCTTTCGTTATAACGCTCAATAAACGACTGTTGTGTTAGCTTTGAAGCCCACAATGAAAATAACACCAGTCCACAAAGTCTTTCTACTTCCCAACATGAAGACAATAAGCCAAATCTTATCATCTTGCCGGGTGAAACTTCTCCGGTAGGGCATCGATGCATGAAACTCTCCAAAGACAAATATTTTCCTGTTTTTCTCCCAACGACCTTTGACTAGACTCATGAAAGACCACAACGTTTACAAAGAGAAAGCATATCAATTAATAGCATTCTGAATTAATCAACAAAATCAATATAGGGGCGTGAAAAGGTAAATCATAATTATGATACAAAAAAATTAAAGCACCATGGCTGTTGGAATGTTCGTGGAGTCCTGTTACAAAGTGGTTATTCAGTTCAGGGTTGTAGGCGATCTGTTTTCAGTATAAACAATCCCTAATTATTGAACAATGCTTGTTTTAAACACTACGATGTATATAAACCCGACAACTATCGACTGGCTATAAGAGCAGGGAAAAGCGAATAAATATACCACTTGCATCGCGCAGAGTTCCAGGAGAATTATAATTCCAGGTATTTCCTGGACCGGAAACGTCGGCATCTCTAATCACGCAAACTGGTCAAAATAGAGCTGAAGAAAATTCTTGTCCGTAAAAAATAACAAAACATAAGGTCAAGGGATTTACAGTTAAAGAATTCACGTCTGCATATTATTGTTTCCGAAGTTGGTTTCCACGACCAAGAGCGACATTTTTCTTGTGTACGGCCGTTCTTGAATTCAAAACAAGCAACAGAATACTGTCGCTTTAAAAAGTCTTTCACAAGGAGCCGTACTTCAAATAAACAAGTCTTGAGCGCTTCGAAAGCAACTCTAGATACATAAAAGAACTGCGATTCAACGTTAACGCCATCATCAAAGCAAAATATTGGGCAACATATTGCTTACCCGAAATGTCGAGCTTCTTCGGCGAACTCTAAACGAACTCTTCCATCTCTTAGCAGCGCGAAAGCTCTTTCTGATCCTGCTACTTAACTTTCTAAACCGTCTTCTCCGCTGTGGAGACATTCAGGTGGGCAAAAACAAGGAATCTTTCTCCGATGCTGGACGTAATACGCTCGGAGGACCGTGTTGTGAGGCGTGTGTGACAGAACGAGCCTTGTATGTCGTATCAGATGTCATATGTTGGACGGACGCTCAAATGACACATTTTCACTTATAAATTGAGTACGAAACATAAACAAACAATCCGACCAAATAGCATGTGTTCCGGCCACCATGAAGGTGAAACTGAAATTCAAAACTGTTCCTTGAACTGCCCTCGCTGAAGGCAAACTCGGATTTAAAGCTATTCTTGCTTTCTCCGATGCGAAATATACGACGGAATGAAATAACAGACTGAATCACAAAACCACAAATTTGAGTCTGGGCAATGTCACCGACTAGACAGTATCATTGATGAAAACAAAAACTAAGATTGACTCTTTCAACACGAAGTTTGAAATACGAATTCTCCTTACTTCAAGTTAGTTCTGAGAATTCAAAGTACATCAAGACAGTATCTAATTGACGACTTCTGTTCTCGTCATCTCTCATCTTGATAAACTGTATCGATTTTGTGCGGAGAAATTACACTTTGGTCATTCGGAATTTTAAAGTGCAAAGACCTATTCAAAGTCGTTGAAGTATTTTGCGGACAAATTGCGTTATTTTCGCGAGCATAAAACACATCAAAGAAAAAGCGAAACCTGCTCAATATAACAATTATACCTTTTCAATATCTTCTTCAATAAGTTGTGGAATGTTTTCATCGGTGATGTAAGCTCCGGCCAAGAGACAGTTTCCAAAAACGTGGAAGGCGGTGAGCGTTAATCTTCTTCGCCAACGTTCAAGCATACTCGATAATTTTGGCCACTTCACTTCCAAAGGGAAATTGTAATTGGATGTGATGCTTCTCGAAAGTCAAGTCATAATTTGGTGTTATAAATCAGTCTCTCGTGCTGACAGATATAGCTGCCTCGTTTTTCCGGTTGGAAGGAAATACCCCGCCACCCACATACAGAAATATACGTGAATGTCTACAAATAGCAATACACTTCAATTCTTTAAATTACGAAGACAATTAAAACTTCTTCCCGGTTGACAACCGTTATCTCGAAGTCATGAGAAAGAAGTTATTATCTCAATTACCGATTTCCTTTCCCAGCAAAAAAAAGGACTAGTTTTTCGCCAATTCAAGTGAATTTTGGTAACTTAAAAAAACTGACGCTTTCGAAACAAATAGTTTGTAGTGGGCTCAACGAAAAAACGTACCAGGAATAATAGGCATTCGCACAATTCGTACGTCCTTGAATGAATAAACATTCCAGATTCTTAATCTGGAAAACACGAGAACAATTCAGACGCAATTCGCTGCGGTCAGTTCTCTAACGACAACAAATGGATTCCATGTTCCTTGTTGTAGACTCGACTCGAACGTACCGCAAATGTACATATTTGCTCTTCTTTATGTTAATATTTGTTAAAAAGAATGAAGAAGAATTTTGAACTAGAATTAAGTCTAACAAATAAGACATAATTGACCAGCACGTGCATTAACAGCCTCGTAAACGGATTTCCGACATTCGGTAAGCGATTTAGCGCCTCCTTTACTCACTCCCAAAAAAAGGCACGGTAAAAATTCAACAAATTGATCCTCGCCTCCACTTTTTGCCGGTTTATATTTATTTATTTCTTTTTTCATGTCTTTCGCTCCTCGTTTTACGATTTAGGGTTGCGGAGAGGAAATACTAACAGTCTTAGGTTAAAAATGGAAGTAAAGAGAGAAATTCGTGACAAACAAACCCCTAACAATTTTAGAAGGGCTTATTTATGACCAAACCTCGTTTATATTCCTTGTACCTGTATGCGGAACCGTGGGACAAATTCAGTTATCCACATTGTATTCTGTAATCGTTATCACGATAAAAGACTTCTGATCTCCTAAATCTTCGTGTTAATCCTGTTATCACGTTGATTGCGATCTTTTCATCCGCTTTACTGAACGCTTGCTCAGCAAACGACTGTTGACGACGAGTAGTGACGCTCTCTTTCGCTTAGCCCGTCGAGCGAGACCGCAAGACTAAGAGAAAGAGGGACTACTCGTAGTCTATAGTATAGCTTTGAACCGTACACTGAAAACACTACCAGAAAGGAGGATATCTAAATTAAAGCACGGACCGAGAAAGCGAGGTTAATAACATATTTATTATATCTCCATTGTATGTGTGTCTGACGGGTTCAGGAAGCCAATTCAAGACTCGCGAAACGGCTTCAAATGACTGACATATGTCAAAAGCAAAACGAGTCAATTCTAAATCTTTGCTAAAACGTTTAATTCATAGCATGTTGTACACGTAATAAAACATTTTATGAACCTTGGCGATAAATCAAAAAACACATTTTCAGCAGGCCGTGAGCAGAATATGGCCCACTTAACTGGCCAATCACGGCGCGCGTAGTACCCGAGGGACATAATAATTTCAAACAAAGTGGAGACGTACAGAACACATTTTCCTCTTCTCTCTTTTGCATACATATAGCTTGAAGTACATTTAAAGTAACAGTCGGATCGATCGGGAACTACAACTTAACAGCTCTTGTCCCAAAACACTGCTCATTACTCTCGCTCCCTTTAATTACATACATATCATTTTCTGTAGTAGAAGTTCAACTTTACGGAAATTTTCACATGAGTTTCGTAGGCGAAATGCCAGTAATCAGTTAAAATGAGAAAACAATTTCAAACCAGGTTTTTGCATCTTTTTTCTATAAATAGCACTGTTCTCCCGGCATATGAGCGATACAAAAGTATTTTCAAAAACATTCACTCCCATTGAAAACAGGCAACAATGCAATACAATAAAAGACTATTTATTATTAGAACCGTTATAATTAACCTTGACTTCAAAAGACCCGAGTTTTCCAGGCTGTCTTTAGACCGAGTTCTAATTAATCAAAGCGCTTCTATTTTTCTGTGATACCGCACAAGTACACACGAACCATCACAGGACAACAGCAAATGATAACATAAAGAACCAAAAGTATGCATATACGCTACAAATGCTCAACTGTGATAAAGTTATCGTACACAGATTGTACCGCTCTCTGACTAACACGTCCCAGCACGCACTTCATAATCTAATGAACGAAACGCTCTGCCGGATTCTAAAATTAAAAAACACTTAAAAACAATAACTTCTTTTCAACGACTTTTGTCTACGCAACATCTCGCCTCCCAGATTTTAATTTCCAAAAACGTTGTGCTTTTTCGTCTAATGAAGACCTAAAAAGATAATAGAAATTGGCCAGCGAGCCTATTGTAGCGTGCAACACACAAGTCGACCGTCGAAGTCAAAACTAACTATTTTGTCAAGTCTCTGTTTATTAAACAAAATATTTCCTCGGGCAAAATCGATTATAACATTATCGTAACATGGAATAATCTCGCTACAAAAATGATCACCATTTAAGGACAAGATTGATGAGTGTGTGTAAGTTATCTCGCGAAACAATCCAATGGTAGACTGGAAAAAAGTGAAAAGTGACAGAAGAGATCGATGAGAATTAGTGCAGAAAGGCTTAACCTAAACTTGTATTCACCTTTAATAGTTCACATGTGGTGAAGTCGAAGCAATGCTATTGACAAACATGCGCTAAATGAACTGTGAAGGGCAAAAAAAAAAATGACCGTAATTGGAAGAACAAGTTGCAACCAGGTATGAATCGTTGGTTCGCGATTTTCTGCAGAACTGAATGCGCATTTACTTTCTCAAATACAACTGACATAATACTCTTTTGCACGTCATATCAGCAAATCGGAAAATAAATAAACACCAAGATAACAAATATAGGAAATTATGATGACCATAAAACGTGTGTACCGCGGTTGACAAAAATAACGAAAGGACCTCTGGGACTGTCCAAGTTATGCGCGCAGAACTCTGGAAAGGAAAACTCGGAGAAACACTGTACCCGAATGAGTTTTGAGTTCAAGAAGCATTGTTGATGGCAGTGTAGTTTGATCAGAATAATGCGATATTAAATGCACGATACTTCGCTTGTGGATGACTAAAAGATAGCAGAACTCATGAAAGAAGGCTCTGACCTTCCCGGTAATAACACTGCTAATCAATCAGTTCACAGTCTGCGTAACGGTTTGGCAGCGGTTTAGACTTAAAACAGATAGGATCAACACGTTAATTACGCTGTGAGTTGACTTTATGAGGCAGAAAGCTGGCCTCCAAGAATGAAATTGGGTTTTTACAAAATTTAGCTCACAATCAATTTCATGAACAGAACAAAAATTAAATGGACAAGTTGAAATGCAATGAAATCCTCGCCAATTATTTTCTGAATTTGTTCACTCCACTCAACAGTTATGTTAAAAGGCTCCCCTCGACCTGACGTAATAAACTCGTGACTTAAATCCCTTTACAACGAATAGAGGAAATCAAGTCATGTATCAAGTGAATCGCACCAGTCTGGCTTTCAATATCTGAGAACAGAAAGTTCAAAGTTGAAAATCGCTACCAATCGCAACACCGCTATTAACTATTTCATGACTTACAAGAAAACAAACTGGATTTAAATCGATCACTTACCGATTTTCTATAGGGCATAACATAGACCACAGAGGAACCCATTACCAAAACCTCCCTCGCAAAGCCCTGTCACACCGTTTATGAGAACTGTCCAGTGAAGGAGAAATTAAATTGCATTTACATACTAAAAGCCATGCGCTGGCGGTTGAAGCGGCCGATATTACACCACCGACCGTCTACCGACATAAACCACAGCCTTTCCTTCAGCACAATAAACTTGCTGATCAACATACCAATAAGTGGTCAAAACAAAAAAAAGAATACCCACTGGTTTTAACAATAACGAATCCAGCTGCGGTCGATGCGAGCCCCTCTGATTGTGTACAAACGCCATGAATTCGCTGTCATTTTCTCGTTTCTGTCTCATTAAGCTGCAATCAAAAAACACACAGCGATAAAATCGAGAGCTTAGAGTATTTTTTTCATGCTCTAGGTTTGGCGCAAAAGTTTTCCGATAGTTGCACCAAAGCTTGTTGGAATTCTTGGCAAATGTTCCCTGCATGCTTCAAACCAGGTATAGTCAACCGAACGTTCGGAAATCGAACTCAATCAAAGTCAATCCGTGGATTGTGTTCGATTGACTTCGGCAGTCGAACGAATCAAACACTGTGTGAGTTCGACTTCCGCACCAATCGAACTCAATCTGTTAGATTGCGTTGGATTGCGTTCGGTGAATAAATTCGCTTGAACAAAGATCATGTTATGTGGTCTCAAAAACACGAAAAACACGAGTAAGGTGTTATACCGACTTAACTCGAGGCTCAAAAAATTTGTATTGGAAAGACGTTCGATTGAGTTCGATTGTCCAATTATTTTTATGTGGGTTCGATTTCGTTCGATTGCCGAACTCAATCGAACTCATTCCATGCGTTCGATTGAAATTAAGTTCGAGTAGGTTCGATTGAAAATGCCGGGATTAAAGTCCTCATAAATTTGGCCAGTGACAAAGAGTATTGCCGCGAACCAGTATTAATACCAACCTCGTTCCCAGTGTCCTTTCTCTTCCGGAAGAATAGAATGAACACTGAGAACTAGGTTGTATTAATACACGGTTTCATCGGCTCTTCCACAAATGCCGACAAGAATGCAATCACGCGTGACACGTGACGCGTGACAAAAAGTGTTTTTGTGCACGTGCAATCACTGACCCCTCCAAAGTGTTTAAGGCGGGGGTACACAAGAATTTAAGTAAAATTTTAGGAAGTTCAAAGAGGGATTAAAAAGAAAAAAAGGGGTTTAGAACACCACCAGACAGTTGACTGCCCCCAAAAGGGCACCCCGGGATGGTGGGCAACTGTTTGGTGTACATCTACCAATTTCTAACTTCAAATTCTAATTTTAAAACAGCATCAAATCTTCAAAATTTCCTATTTCCATAAATTTTACTAATCCTTTGAGAAAAACTATTTATCCCCAAATATACCCAAAAATCACCAAAAAATTTACAAAACAGCCCAAAACGTAGCTATGTGAAATGAGCTGAGTTCACTGCTTGAAACGTGAACGAGATATTTGCATTCAAACCGTAATACCCAGCACAAATATGGCCTTAATGTTAACCCCCGCCTTAAAGAGCATCAATTATTGCCCTGTTCAACACTAATACGGACGCGTGACTGGCTTTGGTTACTCAGTATTATGTGAAAGAAATGCAATCCTTATAGCACTAAACATGTGGTCTGCGAAAACGATTCTGATTCTAATGCATTAAAGTAAGCCCCTCTCCCTGACACATCAGCACGCCACAGTTACATAACTCAATTTTTTCTAAACACACCCCTCTCCCCAGAAGATAACAACACCTCACACCCCTCCTCTAGACGTGAAGCTCCGTAGGCATGGATAGGCGCCATATAAATATTTATTTATTATTATTATTAATTTTCCTCTCCCCTATACACCGCACTACCCCTCTCCACCCAACTCATACCAGCCCACTCTCCCATCTCGCTGAACACCATTCCTGTCCTCATACTCCCTTATAATAGTCCCACATCTCGGGTGCTTTCCATTATGCCAGACCGATCGATCAGAAACCAGCGTGACTATCCGAGGAAAATGGAACATTTTGCGATCAAACCGGGCCAACCGAGACGAATGGTTCCCACCATTTTCTACTCCTTTCCCGAATCCACCACTTAAATGAAATCTACTAAAGAGAAGATGGGAAATGAACCGGTTTGGCAAAATGGAACGGCAAATGGTCAAATTGGACCACCTCCAGAGGTGCTCCCGAATATTCCGGTCGGACAGAACCGAAACCGGCCTTTCCATTTGACTTCCGACCGAAATTTCCGAGATTTTTGGCAAGATGGAAAGCACCCCTTGTTTCTCCCTCACATACCACTCTACTACTCTCTCCACTTAACACTGCTATTGGCATACACACAGTGACACTTACCCATCCTCTCCCACACACTCTCGCCACCTCTCCCCTATATAATTACAACATCGTGTCTTCAGGCATTGCCTCGCACCAGACATCCATCATCACATTAATTTCAGATCCATAGAATTATAATGATAAAGACGAATATATTTTCTTGCCTTCTTGCAAACTTGAACGCCAAGTAGTAGTCATTGTAACGCTCCCAAAACAAAGGAAATTCGGCATATATTGCACCTGAAATAGAAAACAGAATTGAAAATACATGTCGGGAATGGATCAAAAGAGAAAGCAAACCCTATGGATAGTTCGCGTACGGTGAAATGAAAACTCGCGTGGAAAAGTGCAAAGGATACACGCGAGGAGGTTGTAGTGGCGATAGCCTCCTATGTAAACTCTCTTTGGGTTCGTCACGCAATCTTTCCCCCGTGACGACCCCAATGAGCGTCCGCGTAGGAGACTAAAGTGGCGGCGGATAAATCGTGTCTAAATACACCACAAGTTCCTGAAGTTCGGGAAACAAAAATCACGAGGATGCTGCTTCTAATTATGACAATGGCGGACCGGAAGGGGGCCTTTTCAGTCCAGTGTAATGAAATATTAAAAAACTGTTTCCGTCAATGAATTTTTTTACCTATTCCTGTAGAAGCTGAATTCCAGTTGTTTGCAGCTTCCTCCACCTGGAATGGCAACAAATAAAAATAATAAACACGACACAATAACATGCCCTCCTTTATTTCTTTTCCTATTGTTTTAAAGTGCACCTAACCCCAAAAATTTTTTTTCGCTAGAACGAATCTACTTACTATTTGAAATAGTTCTGCGAAAAAATTTTTGAATTCCGTTAAATCCTCGATTTTCTGTGCCACGATGAAATCTCGAAAATAGCTCCAAAGCACCGCCATTTTGTTTCACGACCGAGTTTGAGGAGAATGGGTCCAGCGGCTCTTGTGACGTCTACCCAGGAAGGTTGGATATCTCATTTCCTCTCATTTCCTTCAGGATGGTGCAATACACATTCGAAAAGTGCGCAGAAACGCCTTCCAGAGGTGCTATCGGCTGTTGCAGCAATATTCCAGATTTAAAGAAAGATATACTGTACAATTTACTGACGATGATCGGCTAATGGTGCAATAAAGACATAAACGATGGTTGATTTTGTCGAACCAAAACAAGCGAACTGAATCTGTGAGAACCATTGAAGAACTCTCATTGGAATTTGTTCCGCAGACTTTCGAACGCTATTTTCATAAATTTTCTGCTTAAAGCTAACCAGAAATTTGTAGAAATACTACCTACAACCTATATCTTCCAATCCCGCAATATTTATAACATAACCGGCAAAGTTGTGTGATCCGGTCATGATCAAGAAGCGTTATACTGATATGTAAATAGATCGCAACTGTACGCCGCTAACCAACACTTATTTCTCTTTCGATTTAGATGAAAGTCGAAGATTAATCCTCTAGAATTACATGATAACAAAATTGTTAGACTCACAGAGTTTTTCGAAGGTTTGGAAATCAGCAGTGCGACAAAGATTCTGTGCAATAGCGTCGAAAATTTGACCGCGTAACATTATCTGCGGACCGCTTAGGGAACACATCCTTTTCGCTTATCCGACGAATTTCACTGCAAACTTTGAGAACAATTTACATTGGTTATTTGGAGTTACGACTTAAAACGTGTGACAATGTGAAATCGGTAATTGTATCAAATGTTTCCTTCCGCCTTGCTTCCCGCAGCTTCAAAAATACAGGTCCAAACAATACGATTTTCAATCGATCGAAGCCAATGTTTTGGAGGTCATCAAGTCTCGAAAACTGCAACACGTACGTCGCTCTTATAAACATGAAGCATTCAACTGAAAGTAAAACACAAACTGGATTTAACAGAACCTTGACAAAATACATTCTCGGTAAGGACAAATGTAAACGGGCTATAAACACGCGTGGGAATCTTATGTTTAGTTGACGAAATTACCATCCAAAGCAGTCCTTGAGTTTTCTTTCCTGCTTTTCGTTTGCCTGCTCCTCCACTTCGTATCTAGCTTTCCATTCCTAATATACAAGCAGCTCGTCCGCAAAAACGTCTTCCCCGTCGTCGCTTGAAATATTGTAAATTGCTCTCAAAGCTCTAAGCAGTGACACAGTCGTCGAACGTGCTCGATCGAAGTTTATTTCGGAGCCTTCCGAATCGAAACTTAACTCTGACTCCAGTGACGAAAAAGAAATGATTCTGAGACAAAACTTGGACGTTTTAGTCCCAAAATACATCGGAACGATTAGTTTTGCGTTCTATTTTCTCGAGCAAATACAGAGAGTTGACTGAGACGCTATTGTGTTTGGTTCCTGGGTAGACGTCATCAGGTACCGCCGCCCCAGACTCCCTAAAACGCGGTCGTGAAACACTTAATCGCGACTTTGAAAGGGCATAGAAAATCGAGGATTCAACCAAATTCAAAAATTTCTTCGCCCAAATGCTTCAAATAAAGTCTAGATTTGTTTTAGCGAAAAAAAAAATTTGGGGTTAGGTGCACTTTAAGTTAGTTGGAATGAATGGCGCTTAAAATGTTCCAAAGTTTCCCAGTCTTGACTATACTCGCTTCTTTTCGGTTTGTCAAAATTTCTTTGTTGTTTTTCTCCCTTAGTAAATTATCCATTTAAGGTTTGCGTAAGTTTTCATTGATTTAAACTAGCTACTTACCTTTGCATAAAGAGCAGAATTGAGTGAACATATCGGTTCTAGAGTGGCAAACAACGTATGATGTTCTGCCCTTGTTATTTTGCCTCTGCAAAGAAAATTAAAATGCCAATTGCGACCAACTACTAAACTTTCTACTTTCTATTACTTTAAAGATTTAATTTACATTAGTAGCAAAAGCGCCCGTTTTCTCTTGTCTCTGATATACTTAAGCGTTTAAAGGTGCCTTTTGTAATAGCCCCCCTAATGACAGTAAGCACCCATTGTTCAATAAGCCATACTTACATAATTTATCAAAAGAACTGTCAGTTGTTGTTTCGATTTTTTACAACAGAAAAAAGGCTCTTCTGTTTTGAGTTTTAACAAATATATGTCAATCTCTGAGAAAATCCTTGTCAGCAGAAAGCTATGGGAACTAACAGAGGGTCTCATGGTTTTTATGACTAATACCTATGCCTGTTTGAAGCTGACACATTTCAAACATTAGCTCTTCAAAGTAAATGGGCTCACAACCAAAACATCAGTTTCACAAGCTCATCATGGCCGTTATCAACTTTAAGAACTATAGATGCTAGACCTCTTACTGTACTGACTCATTTGGCATTACAGTTGGCTGATGATGGACTCACTCTTTCTAAAGCTGTTGAAAGTACAAAATATTACTCTTGTAACTAGTTTACCTCAGTGGTTCAGCATATAATTCAAACAGGCTCTTCAGGCAATCATTGTACACTTCTTCAGCATAGACCAACTCCTTTACACAACGCAGTCTGTCATCTTTAACTGTCATAAACAAAAAAAATGTGTATCAAGGACATGTGTTAACATTTTGGGGAGACACAGAGGGGGAGGACGAGGGTAAGGGTTCAGTCCATGCCGGCAGTGTGTGTAAATAATTCCAAAAATGACGAACTTTGGAGTGGTAATATGGCATATTCTGTAACAAGAGACATAGACATAAGACAAGTGGTGGAAAGAAGTCCCTTTGTGTGAACTAGCCACCTTCATCAATTTAGCTGCAAGGATTTGGTCCCTGCTACTTGTCCAATGAATTCAAACTGGTTTGAATTGAAGGGACAAGCCCACACAACTTGTCCCTCAAAATCCCTCATGTGAACTGTTCATGGGACTTGGGAATTATCCCCATGTGTGTGCCAACCTTCAACTTCATCACTAAAATATTTTCACAGGCTGTGGGTTTCCAAACGTAAAATTTTGCAGAAATTTCTAGCTGCTATATTACATTTTTTTTTTTATTTGTTTTGCAAAGCAGTGTGCTTTGTCCCACATCTGCCTCCAATTTCAAAACATTATGATGGATTCTACCATAAAATGCGTATAACTAAAAATATCAAGAACATTTCATCCACTTTAGTATAGGTGTATACTTTCTCTTAACTCACTCGTGTGTAGATTGTCTAGCTGAAAGTTTGACAGCATCTTGTCCACATCCTCGATGGCAATCTCGGCATTCTCTACAGCAGTGGCATTTGCCTCAAGATTTAACAGCGTCTTTTCAGGCAAGGTGCGCACTTGGTAATTGGTTAAGTTGTACTCCTGGCAGATTCCAGCAACAAGATCCCTTACCGTCATATTGCGCTCAGCACTCAACTGTATATAGACAAAGAGGTTAAGAGATCATCAAATCCGTATTCTGTTGCAAAAGCAATTCCAAAGAAAGAAGCGTGAAAAAAGTTTCAGGACAACTTGAAACTGTGGTCTTTACATTGACAGTACAATACTTCATCAACTGGGTTATGGAGCCATGTAGATTAACTGTCATGTTTCCTTGTGATGAACAAGTTGATGTAGAACTGCAATATATTGTATATGTTTCAGGAGAAAAAAAGAACAACTCTGGGCTGCACATGGCACATTTCACAACCTACAGCACCAAACTGATATATCCCAGTTCCATGTTGGGTGAGGGACCAGGGAACCAGATGACAAGGGGTCTAGACAGGGATCCTAACTGGGGTCCAGACATGGGTCCAGAATGGGGTCATGATGGGAAATCTCCATTTTGTACCATCTCTGAGAATAAAATACTATTAGTCTAGGATAATACAACATCTTAGAGGTGTCTAAAGCTTCATTCCAAGTTTTACTCTACTTCTTACAATACTGAATAGGTGTTCAAGCTACATGGAGAGCTTAAAACAAAGAAGATTCCCTCCATTTGATAAACTAATTAAAAACCAAAGAAGTAATGCTCAGTTTGATTACTAAGCTAGCTGCCCCTTGACAAGATTAAATGTTTTGTTCACAAGACACTGCAGAGATCACGCTGTGACATTCATCTATTTCTTCTTTAAAAAATTCCTTTTAATGAATATAGCAGCCAAAGAGAATCTGTGTCAATAAACAGCTGCAAACAGGATTATTTTAGTTTTGTGATAATTTGGAAATTTAATAGCCTTGCAGTCTGAGTTTACACTGTCTTAGTCACAAAGCTATATATATGTTCAACAAAATCACAAGCAGACTGAAACAGATTTTAAGCGGGTAAATATGATGAACGCAACAACAAGAAAATAGTTGCGTAGCTAATAGAGTAAAGGGTTCAAGAGGTATACTGCACAATCCACCAAAATTTGTAGAAACTACCAGCACTTTCCTGGGGTAAATCCTAATACAATGTTGCCCCAAAAATTCACTGAGTGGTGTTAATTTCACCTTCCTGTGTGGACAGGGCAACAGTGAATCAGAATAAAAGGTGTTTATTTACCACAGTAGAACCTCACTATCCTGAACTCGGTTATCTTGAACACCACGCTGTCTCAAACACAAATTATTTTCCTTGGATATACTCCTTCAGTCACCTAGTATCGGGTATCTTGAACCTCCATAATTTCCTTTCTATTTAACAATCAGATTATGAGCTCAAGATTTCTATCAGTGATAGTTGACGAGGGCGCAGCCCAGTCAACTAAGGGCGCAGCCCAGTCAACTATCATGCATACATGTACAAATCAAGAGGGAATAATCTAATTGATTTAGTATAAATCTACTATTGGTTCAACACTTGATCTAAATCCTCTTCAAGCACACTGCGAAAATGCAAAAAAGCAGCTGCCAGTTTGTTAACAAGCTCTCACCGCTAGGCTACTCACTATCTACAACAGAATAGATAGTGAGTAGCGTAGCCAATCAGAGAATGTCATTCACAATAGAACGCTAGCAGATTTATACTAAAAAGAGTTAGCAGGACATAGCAGAGTTCAATTGTAATTTGTCACCCCTTTTAATCTTCTGACCTACCCACTTAAGAGAAGGAATTTTAAACTGTTATCATTTTCAACAGAATCAAGTATCCTCTTGACTCCTTGCCAAAGTTTATCGCTATTGTGCACAGCATAAAAGTGATATTCCATTTGAAAACCAACAACTTGGTAAATCAAGAATACCCAAATTTAGCCAAATAATATACGTGTACCCATCAACTCTCACGTCTTAGGCACAAGTCTCACTCCTGCAGGCAAAAACTTTGTTTTCTTGCCTCCTCACACCTATGGATCAATTTCTCAAACTTTGAGCTGTTACAGTCTTGAATGACACACTTGACACACAAAGAGATGCCAACCTAAAAAAAATTGAAATCCGGGAAATATTTGCCAATTTTATCTTCTCAACCAGGCTGAAAAATACCTTGTTGAGAGTGGAATTTTGCCGATTCAACCTTAAAAAGAATCAAATATTCAAATATTTTCCCCTGAAAATACCAAAAATTTAGCCAAAATAAAGTGGAATGTACTTTAAAGCTCTCTCCTTCACATCCAGGAGATTTGGTGACCCGTATGGGAGGCCAGGAGATTCGGCCTGTGTCTGGGAAACTTCCAAATAATTCAGGAGAGTTGGCATAGATACACATACGGACTTATTACAAATGTATAAAAGAAAAAGTAAATACAAAAAGGAAAGTCTGCCCCTCGTTTTCCAATTCATACGGGAAAAGCACTGATGACAGCATTATATTTGGTGAAACACATCCTTGGACTAGGATGGGAAAATGCTTGAAATGTCAAGATTAAGAAATCTTTGGAATGTTCTCAGGATGTCACTGGTCCGGTCTCCTTTGAAAATCCGTGCACCTCCAGGATATAAATCTCATGTACACCTTTGACTCAGAAAAAGTCAGCATGTATTAAAATGAGAGGAGAAATGAGATACTTTAAGTATTAATTTTTTACTTCAGATCCAGGAAATCTGATGATAACCTGTACAGGAGCTAGACCAGGAGATTCAGTCTGCATTAAAGTAAGCATATGTGTACAGAACTGTACTTGTTAATTTTCAACAAAAGAAATGCAAAGCTTTTTTCATTTCAAGGTTTCAAGCTTGGTACATTTCATTTATAGCCCATTCCAGAAATCAAACAGATCACACAGGATGTAGTAAAATCTCAACATCAAGGCAGAACTTTACGAACATCTGTGCTTCAACTGGTTAGGGTATATACTGGTAACAACTTCAAAACAGTGGATTGTTGCGTATCTAAAGTCAATATTAATGTGAAGCTAATGGAATAATTTATTATTTAAAAAAAATTCTGATAAGTTATAAACCTGAGTTTTAAATAACTATGCCTATGTTGGTTATCCTATATCGCAGTCCTTAAAAATTAGTCAAGTCTTAATGTGTGTTTTGAACAAGATGTTCCTGGATAAACAGAACTTACAATGTAGAACACACACAGCCAGACAGGTATCAAATTAAAGGGTTTAGTTAATTAACATTATACCTGCCAGCATGCAATTACATATCAGTAATTAACTATATATACATGTATACAATGTGCTGTAAAGTGTACATACCGCCATATTGGCTGAAACATTTTAATTTAGAGAAAGCAGCAAAATCTGTTATTGGCAAAACCTTTATTACACATCTGTCTGTTTTGCCTATTTGTTTCTTTGTGAAATGCTATGTCACAAAGGTGGCAAACCATTATTTATTGCACAATTCAGTATATCCTTAGGAAGACGTTGCATGATATCTCCTACTCTATGGTGAATTAGAAAATTAATGTGATCTGTTCAGTCTAAATGTAGATTAAAATAAACATTTAACACCTGAACATTTAATGTCCAGTCAATATAACCACATCCACAGTTCAAAGCTTGCTCATAAGGAAGAAATATGAAATTTTATGTTCTGTATGTACACGCTGTAAGAGGTTCACAAACAAAAATCATAGACTAAACGTAACGCTGAGAATTCCACTAATACCTCCAGCGGAAACAATGATGATTTAAAAAACATTCAAACAAAAAAAGGTTATAAAAATATTGCCTTTTTTGTTTGAGAGTGACAAAACTTGACAAGTCAGCTCTGAAAGTCTGGTATACGTGACTTCAAATTTCAACAACTGTTTAACTTTCTAAATGCACATTACTCGCAAAACTAACAAACCACACTCATCGCCAAATAAACCAATTTCAAAAACTTTCCTTTGAGCCAAAAATAAACATAAAGTTGAGCATCAGCATTGCAAATGGTAAACTTATGATATTTTCTACTTATTATTGCGAATTTCTTTGATTTTGTAAAAAGACAACACAAATTAAGGGGGTGCTACATATCTCTGTTATCTAGCTGAATTCTTTTATCTGATGAAACACTAACTTCAAACCAGAGCCAAGCACGTTCAGTTTGGGGTAGGCCACTTAGTGTCTATTAACCAATCAGTCTGAACTATTTTTTTTTTACCACAGGTAAACTTTGTTGCAAACTTGTCACATTTCCTTATTACATTGGGGTGCCAAGTGGGGGGGGGGGGGGGGGGGGAGGGGGATTGGATGACTAGCCAAACCCCTTTTGGAGAAGTAAAAAATCAAAACAATGAAAAAGATTGTGAATATTAAGGCAGAAATAAAGGCAAACACCTTGTACGGGTACCTCAGTGCAATTTCTACTTTGTGGAATTGCTAGTCTTTCTGGTGTAACAGCTTTTGATTCCAATTCTCAAATCGCAACATTTCGAGGGGCATGCCCCATTGACTCAGCAACCCCAAGGAACCAGCAACCACCCCTTAAAAAATCCTGTATCTGCCCCTGGGTATCCCCCCTCCCAATTTATTGGTAGGATGTAGAAATCTTATGGTAGTAGTGATCAACAGCTGTCCACCATTGTTTTTAAAAAAAGATAATGAAACATCTACTTCCAGTTAGAGAGTGCCATACAACTGGCATTTATCCCAATTTTAGTAGCGTTGTCTAATAGAAGTTATTCTACTCCCCCCTGGATGAGATGCTAGTCCATTGCAGGGCTACCTTCATAATTTATTTTTCTGATCCACATTTATACACATTTATTTACTTTTTCAGAGTGGCTACATGCAGGACGAGCCGTGCCTCAGGGAAGCGTCCTCAGTCCCATGTTTTTCAATATTTTCATAAGTGACATTTTCCTGTTTTGCGGGGATGTTAAGTTAAATGCTTATGCAGACAATCACCAAATATATTCAGTGGACAGTGATCCTGTTGCGCTACATGGGCGCATGCGTAACGCAGTCGAGACAGCAAACCTTTGGTACCGGCAAAATGGAATTTTGGCCAATGAAAGCAAACATCAGGCTTTGATCCTGGGAAAATCGGAACACACCTTCTTGTTTCCTACAAAGGACTCAATTGACATCTTAGGAATGAACATTGATAACAATTTAAATTTTCACAATTACATATCTCTCATTTGCAAAAAAGTCAACAACCAGTTTAATGTAATGCTTAGGTTCAGAAACCTCATTCCAAAGACATTTTAGTGAAACTGTATAAGACCTACATACTCCCTCATTTTGATAATTGCTCAACAGTTTGGCACTTTTGCAGTGCAAACAACAGGGACAAATAGAAGCTCTTAACAAAAGGATTCTGAGATTCATTCTAGCGATTTTGAATCGCCTTATAATGTGCTGCTAGACAGGGTAAACTGTCTCCAACTTCATGATCAGCGCATCTGTAAATTCCTTACTATTTTGTACAAAAGTCTATTTTTTACTAGCTATCCGACCTATATGAGAAACATGTTCTCGTTCCATTCTACTTCATACAACATGCGTGGAAACTATGTACTGGAAATGCCCAAACCTAAAACTACAACTTTTGGTCTCCACTCCTTTACTTATCTGGCAACAAAAGAATGGAATTCTCTACCCAATTTTATAAGGTTATGTAACTTCTCAGACTTCAAAAAGCACATCAGTAAAGCCAGTTCATGAAACATGTAAATGACAATTTTATAATTAGTTAATATAAGTCAATTGTAAATATGCAAATAGCAATTTCTATTTTAATTTTTCGTTATCAAATATTTTGTTCTCGGAAATATTAGCTTGTCAAGCCACTCTGAAATTCGAGCTTAAATAAAGTTTGTGTATGTATGTATGTATGTATGTAAGGTGAAGAGAGGCATTGTGAGAGTAACATGTATCTCCTAAGAAAACAACATGACACCCCCCCCCCCTCCCCCCCACCTAACAATCTACCACACTAACCATTGGCCACTGTGCCTCCACTTCCTCACTACTTCTGTTCAGTGGTTGTACTTCATTGAATCTCTTTTCTAGTACTCAGCCGTTTAGTTTATGCATATCTCTGTTTAATTGTTGTTGTTGTTTTTTTCCAAATTGCATTTACAACACAATTTTTTTTTTCAAAAAATACATTTTTGTTACAGTACAATGGTGGCACAAACATCATCAGAGCTTGATTAAGATGTGTACAACAACTCTTGACTATTTTAATTTGTTTGTTTATTTATGGGAATCTCCTGTTCTGGAAATAAAAACGGATTGAATTTCTTGCGGGTTTAATAGCATATTGTGTAATCAGAATTCAAAAAATCTAATAAATGCACTAAAAGAAAATTTCATTGACAAGCAGCTCCATAGACAAAACCCAACTTCGTTGAAATACTACTTCAGCATAGCAATGTATTCAGTAATCAATGAAAAAGGAATGGAACTTTTAATGAATCCGTTTTGCAATCGCCGGAAATAAAAGGCTATTTGAAAACTACAATCATGTATCTAATAACCAGACTTCAGCGACATATTGCCTTTGCATATTCTTTGCAATATACTAAGACTCATTTAAAGCCAATTTCTTTGTTTTATTTCAAATGGAGAGCAATTAATTTTCAGCTGAATCTTCCACTGTTAATGAAATAGACAAGTGAATATCATATGTAAATATCTTCTTGTGATCAACTATGCAGAAGACAATTGCCGGTAAACACTGTACGCTTTCACTGTATTTACCTAAAAAGCTTTGCTTTGGTTACTTTTGCCATAGTTTTGCGTTGAATTTCAGGCGCACGTCCAAGAATTAACCCGAAAACCACAGAAGCCACAAAATTATACCAGCCTATTTCAAAGCTTAAGTATTTTTTAAGTGTGTTCAGCCTCCTATGAATAATAACTACGGCATTTTCAACAACTTTCCGATCGATTAGCTCCTTATAAAAAGGGCGATCGTTACAACGTAGCACTAAATTGAAAGCTTTCCATGATGTCGTGTATTCTTGCAACGCAAATATCAGATAATCGGAGAGAAGTCTTGAAACTTGTTGACCACTAGCATGGAGGAGGGTTCTAGACCGGAACAGGGCCATTGAGTGTAGGAAATGACGAATTGACAAAGGGTCAAATTTAATACACTGAGCTGATTTAAAAATCACGCACTTGATCAACACCAATGATCTGGGTATTTTATTGTTTTGGAATCCTTTCAAAGTACCTTGAAGAGTGCATGCCGAAGTATACGGACCGAACTTCCCGCTTTTTGTCTGCCCAATTCTACATCTATGTTTTCCCAGTGTGGAGCCATTCACGATCACCAAAACACAACATCCTCTCGACTGTATAAGGCTCGACACACTGGTGCAGAATTAACATGTTTAACAAAACGTTTCCGCAATAAACCACAGATTTTATAAACTAATTCGATTTCATGGTATGCAAAGCGTATTTTCCGCAAGAAACGATTCGAATGCAGGATAAAAACTTCGCAGAATCGACGACAGACGTTTTGAAATCAACACGCCGCACTGCAATTCAACTACATTGCAATATTCCAACTCCGAACCCAACTGCTCATTTAAACGACACAAAATTCCTAGAAACACAAAATATGCGGTAACTAAGAAAGCCCAGACAGACTAACACGCATCAATATAGAGTGGGCCACAATCCAACATGTAAAAACAGAGCATTCTAGAACTACTTTCAGCAATATCACTTGGTTCATGCATAGACTTCCTAGCTATTATAGACAACTTACCAATCTTGGTTTTCCATCTGGAAGGATCGCTTTGACCATAAAAGTCTGTCCCTGCCCTTCATCCATACGGAGTATGTTTAATACTCCCAGCAGTGTTTGATCCGTCATTGATCTTGTTCGATTTAAAAGCGAGATTGTAGACGTGAACGAGTGTTTTCGCTGTCTTGTTTTCGTACTCGTGCTGGCAGTCGCCATGTTATAGCGGAGACTCGGGCTACTGAACGCTACAGTCAAAACAATACAGAACAACTAAGAATCAGTCTTTTTGCACTGAAGGTGTCCATCGCGAAATACTCGTAGCTGAATGTATAAACATTTCTAGGTCCTTCGCCCGCGAATCGCGAGCATAAAACGGAATCAATGGTTGACTTTGCTCTAACGAGAGATTTGTCACTCACGTTCAGCAGCGAAGTCAGTGGAGTGTGAACTATGTACAAAACAATGCGGTTCGGCTTATCTATCAGCAATTTGATACACCCTAAAAGCCTCAGTCCAGCCGGGCAATTAGAATTCGGGGGTACATAAATTACCATCATTATCCCATCAAACCAACGATTAGGTTTAAGCCGGAACAAACACATAGAACTGAAGAAAATAGGAAGATTTGAATTAGTATTATTGACTTTTAGCAAAGTCGTGTCCTTGCGAAAAAAATTGTTCGTGAAAAACCATGAACCGTTTCCCGTCAAAAGCAAGGAAAATCAAAATCAAGGAAAGTGCGATCGAACAATGTCAAAGTTCCAAAAAAGCAAACATTAGTAAAGAAAGCCAATACACAAGTATGTAAATTAAAGTGCTGATTTAGCAAAGAGCGATCTTTAAAGCTGAGAAGGGCTCCGCTGGTTCAGTAGCTATTTTTACCCAGCTAATTTAATCCGAGCATACATTTTGACGACAGAAGTGGCGAGCTGAATGTCCAAAGTCGTTGACTTTTATTTGCACGCGATGCGACTGATGACAAACATTGGTTTAATTTGACCTTTACAAAATTTTCCAAACACTTGATACTAGATTTGATACTTCAATGTCGCTGAGTTTTACGTGTGTAAAAAGCTAATTAAGTATTTGGAAGACAAACATGTGACCCGAGTTGGCCTCTCGCAACTGTTTCCTCTTGGAAACTCCCAAAAACACAGCTTACAAATAAACAAGTCTAGGGCTTGCCTTGGAATTTCCTGCCGCAGAAATAGCAAAAGAAAATAAGGGGACCCTTCATTTTCTCTTGGCGTAGATATTATAAATAACACCTAGGCAACTATGAAGGAACTTTTACCCATTTTTTCCGTCATCAGACAGTACAGATTTTGAAGAACTGAACGCTGTTCAAATGAAGGTAGACGATTACAAAGGTACCAATTTCAAAGTGACACTGATATCGGAATTTTTCATGTTTGGACACCGGTTTAGGCAATTAGACTTTTTTTGGTGGGAGGGGGGGGGGAGAGGGGTGGGGAGGGCGGAGGAGTATCCCCACATATAACCTAAACCGGTTAGGGTGTGATTTCTACAAGGAAAATGTCGGCTTTGGGCCTGGCAAAAATTGCTGCGGATACAAATGTTTTCAAGATTAGCCAAGCGGGATTCACGGGAGACAGATGATGGTTTCAGAAGTAAAACATACCTCAAGGTACAAAAAAAATGTTTTTGAAGTTCTCAAGAAGGGTTTTCTTTTTTTCCTAAAAGAAAAACATTCCGCTGAATCACATCTCCCACGTGGATGAAACAGAAAATATTTGCTTCCGCAAGGAATGTTTCCCAGTTTAGCCAGCCGCCCATTTAAGCTTTTGCACTTTGGCTGGATTCAAACCACATGCGAAGGAAAAAACATGATCTACAGTAAATAATTGCGGTAATCCGTTTAACGTACAAGCCAGCCGGTATCTTCAATTAGCTAGGTCACAGTTTGTAAAAATAGTCGTTGCAACAAAGTTGTCTCGTAACACCTCAAGCCTTGGCCTTTCACATTACCTGTGAAAACACTTAGCGACTTAATATTAAAATGGATCAATAACACAAGTTCAAAAGGATGTAAACTAAGCTGCTCATCAAATGTTTGCGAAGGGAAAGGTCAACCAAAGAAATCCGCTTAAGATGTGATTGCTTTACTCGATTTCAGCAGTTCTGTTGGTTTCAGCGATGAAACTAAAACAAAACACGGTTATTTTCCGACGCAAACCCGAAGTGTTTGACATTCTCGTTCTCTAATCACACAACTAGCACGAGCATTCCGAAAATGTCACTTGAACTTGTCGCCATAAGGAAACGCCGTGTTACTTAGCAACAACCTCGTAAGACTACGGGCTCACCAGAGTTTACCCACTGTACTCTGTGAGCGGGTTGGAGTGAAGAATACCCTATTTAGCGCAGCAGTAGAAACCTCCAACTCGCCCTCTCGCCGTCTTAATGTCACATATATCACAACTAGCACTAAGTTAGATCAGAGGGAGAGTTACACAGACTATACATGACAGTTTTTTTCTGAAATAATTTGGTTCAATTGCGTATTTAAGATGTTTTTCGATTTCTTTCGATTCCTTCTTACATTTTTCCGTTTCCCGTTTTTCTTTTTTGTAAACGACAGACGTGAGTAAACACTAATTTAGTCGTTTCACAGTCGATATCAGAATTACACAAAACAGCCTTCAATGCCGGACGGGCCCATTTTGGTTATCTTCGGAGATCTGAGGGAGTGAATTCGAAGACATTCCCATCAGGCAATCGTGGCCACTTGACGAAAATTCTCGAGATTCTTCAAAATTGTAACATCTCGCGTTAACGGATTCTGTTCATTTCCCTCAACCACGAAAGCCTCTTAACTTATTTCTGAAAATGAGAATTTGTCCTTAATGACCAAATTTGTTGACAGGGTCTCTTCGGGCGTCCAAAACACAGAAAGCCGGAGGAAATTGGAAAGCGCAGCTTTCTGTCTACGATTAGGCCTACCGTCCACACTAATCCGCCACGAAAACGAAGCTTTTCGAAAACGCTCTTCAAACCGGAAGAATTTGAAAACGCAGGCTTTGTGTTTTAGTGTGGACGGGAAGCAATTTGAAAATAGAGCATTTCGAAAACGATGACGTAACATAACCATGTGATTTCCCTGTTCGAGTCTTCCTCAAACACAAATCCAAAATGACCGGTGATTGTTGCGTTTTAAAATTTCTCCGGCGTAGTGTGGGCGGAAAACATTTGAGGCGTTTTTCAGAGTGAAAACGCCGCTTTCAAATTTTTCCGGCTTAGTGTGGACGAAGCCTAGGTGACAAAAGTTTTGCCAATCACGAATCAGTTCAAAATGTCGTGGCTGCCAGTTAAGGTACATCGAAGTCGCGTGAAAATATGCGAAAGAAGAAAATTTGATCTCTTTGTAAGTCAAGTGCTGGCTCTCTCGAGAGCGACAGATAAACGATAACATAACATCCTCAGCCAAAACACTTAGGACTCTCAAGAGCTAAAATTAATTTTGAAAACGATGCAAAAACAAATATTTTTCCCCTTTACAGACCTGAGCGCTCACGAGAAATTTCGTAGAATGCAAGTTGTGGTAACTCTGGAGGCCTAAATCCCTGAGGCTTTTGCTTTGAAGGCTAGCCTGCAGTGCAGGCGTCTTATTGGGGCGAGTTAGCGTTACAACCTTGCGACCGCCTTTTTAGACCGCCATGTTAGACCGCCATGTTAGACGGTGGGGGATGGGGGAGGGGAAAAATGAGAAGAGATTTTCTTCGCTCCACCCCTCCCCTATCTTTCCTCTTGCCTATCATTCACCCCCTTGGTAAAACTTTCTTTCTCTCCCCAGTCTTTCACTGCATGAAAAATTCAAGATGGCGGCTAAACTTTTTACGATGTGAGCGCTCGCTCGAAAAAATCTCGCCTGCTCTGCAGGCTATTTGAAGGCAGTCTAGTCTCTCCGATAATACTTCCAGCTAAACGTATCTTTTTATTACGCTTCGGTGGCATATCAGGTGCGTTAAATCGAGTCAGGGTTCCTACTTTGGTAAGACTCGGTCAAGCCAAATTACCCAAAGCGAGACCAAAATAACCTGATAAGCCACCGAAACGGTACTCAAAAAGTACGATCAAGTATTTAACGCCCATAAATTTGGCCAAAAATATCACGATGTCAAGTCAGTGACTTGATAAGGAGGAAATCGGTACCGAGAGTAGACACGGCTTCCTATTGGCTAATTTTGAATGTGAGTCAGGTAAAGAAAATACGTTGACTAGCCCTGGAGCCCTAGTTTTGTTTTCTCTCTCTGTCTCTCTTCGGAGTCCCGCATTTTGTTTTTGTCAGGTCCAGGAGCCTAGAGACTACTTAAAGCAAAGCGAACGTCGATATTTCTATTTTTATCTCCTCTCTGAGTAACTGATACCTCATGTGTATTTCATTTCCAACGTTTCATGTTGGCTGGCATCGCGAAATGGTCAGAATTAAAGCAGTATTAACATAAATCCAAAAATCTGCAATGTTGTTATTACTTATTAACATTCCTTTTTAAAAGTTGTGGTAAACGCACATAAATTATTGTTGTGGTAAATATATATAAAATAAGCCCACATATGCCGTCTTCAGGTAATCAATCGGTCTGTATAACATAGTATGTTAACAAGTAAATACAAAATTATGTCTGGTCGATACGTGAATTATAAATAGCTTTTTATCGACACTTGTCTTGTTTTCAAACAATCGGTAAGCCGACAACCCAAAGAATTAAAGATATTGGATATAACTTTTTGAAGCAGCCTGCTTTTAAAATTCCTGTGTTAAAGTTTGTTTGAAGAAGATAATAAGAAACAGCTGAATGAAATTCTTTTACCCTGTTGATTTTGCCTTCTCCGTTGCACCAAAAACAAAAGGATACTAAGATCTGTACAGGCATTGCTGATGTTCATCCGTAACATTAGCGAGGAAAGTTGACTTATTATGATCACGCTTGCACAGAAGTAGAAAGCAAAGTCAAACGGTATATTTCCGAAGGACAAGACCACACAAACGGAAATATTCGTAACTCTAAACCACTCGGAAAAAATGAGTCTCTCGAGGAGTCTATAGAAGTCTCTTGACTTTCCCAGTAGCCACTTACCCAGTAGCCATGCAGACCTTAACTGCAGGCATCCCACTGAGATTTCTAGGATCTGTGATGGAGATTCTAAAGAGGCGACACGACTGAACTACACAACTTATTCCATTTCGAGTTCTTTGCGAGGCCGCAGAGACGAAATTAATCTGTTGAAAAATACACCCAGGATGAAAGATACGCGCCTCAAATCAATACGGATAATTGTTATACCGTGGCACAGAGGCCTGGAAGTAACACAAGATAGCCAACGTGCTAATATCATTGCAGAACTCTTGTTTACTTCTGCGATAAGATCGTTGCAAGATGTCCTTGAAAAAACAAACTCGGTGTTCAATTAGGCTCTCGCGATTAAACCAAACAGGAATGTGGCTAGGCGTCGGTAGCGCAGAGAAACTGACATATTTGAAGGCGAGGTCACAATAAACCTGCTCACTCATGGGATCAACGACGGGAATTTCCGTCAACGACAAAGAATAAGTTGTCGCGGTGAAAGAAGCTCAAAGTTCAAAGTTGAAATAAACGATAGTCTTTGAATCAGTTTTCATGCACAGAGAAGGTTTGCACGGGGAAAAAAGAAATCTGACAATTCGCAACGATCTAGAGGGGGCAGTGGAATATTGTGTACTAAGAATTCACTGGACACCTAAATAACACGGCCACATGGGCAAGAAAGGCACGCGAATCATAAATTCAGTCACGGCTTCATTCCGTACGGGTTTTTCTTGAAGTTATTGCGTGAGTTTTATCGCTAAGAAAGTCGCGAATGGACAAACGTTACATGGATCCTTTCAACGAAAAGTAAACAGTATAAAAGACCTTTCCAAGCTATAACATAATGGACCTCACAATGCGTCATGGATAACTAGTACAACCGCTTTTATCGAACCACTCGTTTCCAGCATAGTACTTACTTACGATGTTCGTGATAAACTTAACGTGGTTGTTCCCAATACTAGCTTCGATATTTTACACTGAGCAAAATGGAGGGGGTCACAGCTAATTAGAAATTTGGTAAGACATTGTGCATAAGGTTAATTAATTCCAGGAGCCCATTACCGCTCCTGTTTAAATATGTATACGAGGCAAGTGGCCCATCAGGCCGGTGATTATCCCGGTTTCAGTATCATGAAGCAACTGGGAGTATTTCTACTCCCCCCTTAGATGGGATGCTGGTACATCACAGGGTTACCCCCAGCATTAAATTCACCGGTACCCATTTATACACCTGGGTGGAGAGAGGCACTGTGAGAGTAAAGTGTCTTGCCCAAGAACACAACACAATGTCCCCGGCCAGGGCTTTAACCCGGACCCCTCGATCCGGAGGCGAGCGCATTAACCATGAGGCCACCGCACATCCACAAGACCTTGTGCTTAGAGTAACAACAAGCTTTTAAATTTGAACGCGAATGCGTTCTATGGTAAAATATTAACCCTATTCAAACTAAACAGCTAACGTTGTAGGTCTTATCATTTAAAAACTTATTTCAAGCACTGCATTGTTAGCGTCCTTAAAACTGAAACCAATGGTTCATTTCAGACGAGTGATGCTGAATTTTATCTTCAAATAATTATGTGCAAAACTACCGCGGGGTTGGTCAGTGTTTCTCGTCTGCGAAGATTTTTGCAAAAATTGTAACAACCAAGCATGCTCCAATCCAGTTGAGATCGACAACAATTATTGGCGTCCGAACCCAACTTCTTTACCGTAATGAAGGTCACTGCAGTATTCTCTGTCTGGCTGTTTTTGAATGGTACCTTAAAGGGGTCAATTAAGCAGCACCCGGATTGGTCTCGTTAAAAATAATCCAAGGAGCATCCCTGTCCCATGGTTGTAGCCGCTATTGATTACATCCCGTCCCATGGTTTCACCCCCCGGTAGTTACCTTCCGTCCAATGGATGTACCCCCCGGTGATCACGAACCCTCCAATGGGTGCAACTACCAGTGATTAAGTCCGGTACAAGATGTAACCCCCCGGTGATTATGTTCCGTTCAATGGGTGTACCCCGGTGAAAAGACCCCATTCCGTGGTTGTACCCCCCGGTGATTACCTCCCGTCCAATGGATGTACCCCGGTGATTAAGTACCGTCCAATGGGTGGAACTTCCGGTAATTAAGACCGTTACAATGGCTAACCCCCCCGGTGATTATGTTCAATCCAATGGGTGTACCTCCCGATGATTTCGTTCTGTCCCATGCTTCTACTGCCGGTGATAACATACCGTCCTGTGGGTGTACCCCCGGTGATAACATCCCGTCCTATGGGTGTACCCTCGGTGATAACATCTCGTCCTATGGGTGTCTGACCCCCGGTGATAACATCCCGTCCCATGGGTGTACCCCTGGTACTTACGTTTCACTGTGATTATTTGACGGCTCCAGATTGAAAGGAAGAGACCTAAACATTCATTAAACGCTGAGACGGTTATTCTCTTTAACAAAACACTGGCTTTAATTACGCTCGGCTGGTTAATAAGATAAAAGATTAAAAGAATTCTCATCAAGGAAATCCTTGTTTATTCTGTGATAAGAGATTATTTAGCCGCCAAATAATTGAGGTCATTATTAGGTATATATTACGACTTCAGTGTTATTACAAGCCATTTGGCCAGCCATTCCTTAGCTTCTTGTAAGAATTCACTTATGTCTTCCATAATCACAGCTAACGGATGGCCGAAAATCCGGCCGCTTCCAACTGACTTTCGAAGTAGTTACTTTACACGAATGAGAGCACTGTTGAGTTTTCACTTCAATAAAACTTAATGCTCTGTCCAAGCAGTCCTCTTTTTCTTCAAGGATAGAACAAGATAGGAGGAGAAAAAGGAAAGCCATGTGGCCATGTTGTACTCTCACACTTTTCGCTTTCATGAGGGAAATATTTAGACATTGCACAACGTTTCATTCATGTCACGTGTCTTGCAATAACGACAAGCTGCATTATCAACGAGGCCGATTTAATATTTTGAATAATGATTCTCTACTGCTGCCATTGCATATTGCAACAAAAGTTATTTTGAGGTCGTCGTATAAAAATCTGATACGAATATCATGAGCCCGATAAAATCCCAAATGCATGCAGGCCTTTTTAGAATGTATTCGGGTTATGTAGCTATTGTAGACCTTAACACCTCAATAGAGACTGGAACTTCGATAAGCTGACGTGACAACTTCGGCGTACTCGCGAGTGCTCATGTAACATCCTGATTGGCTGACAAAAGCCGAAAAATCTCGAGGATTTTAACGAGAATTAACGGCAACGCAGACTGCCTCGTGCACTGAGAAGGCTTAGAGAGACAAATTAATCTACATAAATTAAGGACAATTAGTAAGATTGACTACTTTACTCCACCTTACCTTCATTGTTGTTCACGGTTTCCGTCACCTACTTTTTGATACTTTTAGTTTTCAATCAAGTGAAAATCTGCAACACAAAGAAAACAAACAAAAGTGAGAACTCTTGAAATTATCGATTATGTGTATGAAATAACAGGCTCAATGGTTGACTCCATGGTTTGGTGATATGTTTCAGCGAAATGACTCGCTGAAAGAGACATAGTCATTTTTGAGCATGATTTTGGGAAGCTAAAGAAACACCCCTAGATCATCAGAAATACAACATTTTGTAGATTGAGTTCTCAAGATATGACCGAAATTGAAAGTGAGGACGGCTAACAAGAGCGAGTCTGCAAACGAGTCAGTTGTAATAAGGAAAAACTCTACAGGTAAGGGGTGGACAATTAATTTGACCTTTGATGTGGGCTGGGTGATTTTGAAAAAATTATCCTGTAAGCATAGTTGTACCAAAAAAAAACTCATGCACACCGTGAAAAAAATTTCACGTAAGTTAAGTAAGTAAGACTTTATTAAAGTGACTGACTCTTAGCTACATAGAAAGGGACTTTATAGGTCTAGTCACAACATAAATAAGAAATAAAATAAACCACAATGACTTAAATTAAAAATGCATAATTACTGTTAAAATCGAAACAATATAAAATACATATATGCAAATAGTTTGTTCGAACTTCTGCCAGGTGCAGCGGCTGGCTAGGTCTACCTTAAGTTCACTTTTCTTGAACAATTTATAGTTACTTATTTGCCTGTATCCATTTGGTAGTGCGTTTCAAAGTCTGGCCCCTTGATATCTTATCGATTGTAATCCATACTTGACTGTATTTGCTTTCGGCAATGTCAGAATTGCATCTCGTCGTAGATTATAATGACTTTCTTTTACTTTTAAGTTCATTAAGCCCAGGAAAAAAAAAAGCATTAAAAAATCATGTTGTAAGGAGAAAAAAATATCACGCATACACACATCCAAGGAAAAAAATTCCTAGTGCATGAAAAGGTAGAAAAAAAATCGTGCCTATACCAAATCATCCGCACACCTCTCAAAAGTCAAATGGTCCACCACCATAAAACACGACAATCACGTTAAATTTCTTTTAAATTGTACCAATATTTTGTTGCATTATTTATATTCAAGGAGACCGTGGAAATGACCCTTCAATAGCTATGTCTAATTGGATTTCTATGCATCTCGGTAATAAAGGTTGCATCTGTTTTCCGATATTTTATTAGGTCAAGGGCAGTACGGCGAGGCGTTCCATGGAGTTTTCAATATTGCTGGAACGCACGCGATTTCGCGTGGCTTCTGGCACGCTCGCACGAGCCTCTATCCATCCGCGCGCATCGCGGCTGCTGTCTCTTCCCCACTCCTTTGCAACGAAGATAAACTGCATAGCCACGTTGATGAAATGACAACTGGAATGAAACCGATCAAGGTTGCTGGCTAAATTGAAATCAGAGGTGTTTCCTGGTACAACTAGTTGCATTCTAGAGGAAGAAAGAGTCAGATAACTTCTACTGGGGTAAAATTTTCTGAAAGAGATCTGAACCTGACGCGAGTGTATGAGTCTTCACATTACTAGTCGAGTTCTGTTCAGGCAGTCAGTCGGTTGACTTTCTATGTTCCGAGCTTTTCAAGTCTACGTTACTTAGGAAGACAGTAAGATTCCTTCCACCCTCTCTACCCCACTCCACCAACAAGCCTCGCCTATTAACTTCTTGTACGCCCTCTCTCTACACTTGCTAACGTGATAGATCACGACCTAACATAAGCAGAAAAAGAACCATCACTCTGAGGTAGTTCTACTTTAGAGAGTCTGTCGAACAGTTACAGGGTTACTGTACTTTTTTTTTTTTACAATGTGAACAAGTTACTTTGAGACTTAGACTTTTCACAGCCCTTTATTTTCTCGTATTTTCATTCGATCATTGAACGCGCGGATAGAATCGCGAAAGAACTGGACGCCAGCGCAAAACGTGAGACTTAACGGGGTAGGGGTTGGGGAAAGGGAACGAGGTCTCCCTTCCCTTACCTACCCTCTTCTCTAATTAAGCCCCCTCCAAAGGTATTGAAAAGGAATCGTCCGGGGAGAAGGCTCAATAGATCTTTAACTGTCCTTCGTGTAAAACGGAAATATTTGTAACAAATACTGTCCTTTATACATCCACACCCAAGCCCTTTGAGTAACAACCTCAGGGGAGTGTCTTTTGAAGTATAAATTGAAGGCTTTCCAGGTTTAACAATTAGTCAGTTTAAAACAGTTTGCCAGCATTTTGATAGTTAAAAAAAAAAAACAGGCCGAGCTTTTCTTTTTCAACAAAAAAATAAAAAATCAACACCTTTATCGAAATATAAACTAGACTTTATGGAGCTGTTAAGGCAACATGACCTCTGATTGACAAACCACATTGATTTCTACATTTTCGCGAAAATACTTTGAATCCTTTATGAATTATCTTCGAATTAGGTCCGGTACTTAAGCGCTAAGCCGATTATGCAGCAAACAATTACCAGACACTTATCAGTAATAACCAAGGCACCTTGGTATTAACACTGACCGCAGAGGGCAGAAAGCGCGCGACGGAACAAGACGCGACGAGGCAAGCTTTTCTCCGTTCATTAAGATTTTTTCCCTTCTTAAGGAGCAATCTGTGATTACTTTAAGGCTCGTTGACATTTAAGGCCTTTTAACGAATTTCAAGTGTCGTTCTTTGCGTGGACAATTCTCTAATTCATTTGTAGTTTTTCCTAGAAACTAAATGTTGTTGCTGTTGGTTACATAAACCCACCAAAGGAATCGAAGGGCCTCGCTTGTCGGACTTCCCTCAGCATTCCAGGAAAAACAAAAACAACCATCACTCGGAGATATTTCAAGCATTTTTTGATCGTTCTTAATGACAGTTTGCCGTGACTTCAATTGAAAGATGTTAGCTAGAGGTTACAAGGGTGCAAAAAGAAACATTCTTTTACAGAGAAAAAAAACCATTCTTTTACAGAATTATTAACATTTAAGGCCTCTAGTCTCCGAAGTAAAGCTGAGCGAAAGACATTCGGATAGAGATAAAATATTGTAGCTGTAGAATTCAGAGCGTGGTTTCCACGCCCAGAAATCTACCACAACTTGTCAAATTTTGACCGTGCGTAAACCTAACAAATGGCTTCGAAATATATCTTTCCGTTCTTTTCTGCCCTTTCAAACAATAGTATTTTCAGGCTTAAACCCTGTTACATAAACTTAAACAGAATCTCCTAAAATAGTATCACCAAAATATTTTAACTTTAGCTTGACCAGCTTCAGCCATCGGGTTCTAATGCACTCTCAGAACATGTTTTAAGTCTATCAACCACAGGCCCAGCCTTAACTATATAACAGCTGAATGTGCTGGATTTTTTTAGTCAGTTATTTTTCGCGCATCAACGGGTGTGAATTTTTGTGGGTTTACCTACGTCAGATTCAACATTTTTTCCCATACGCAAGTCGTTTATATATATAGAATATTATATACACACGTAAATCCAGTTAACTTCACGTCCGTTGTAATATTGGAATCCTACTTTGAGAAGGAACTGATAATCGGAGAATGTTCATGCTAAGAATGTTGAAAAAATCCTACTTTACGTACCGTACACAGCAAATCCAGCCGATCACGTTTTCTTCTAACTTAAGATCACTTTCTGTACGACTAACCACTTTTCAGTCTAAACCATAGTATATCCGGCAGCGACGCGACGGTATTGCAAAGTGTAGGCAAAGTGATTCTTTAATATCAGCTGGTCATGTGATATCAAATATCACGTGACAGACGGGTGAAGCATACTCAGTCAGCACATCAAAGTATTTGTGTGTTTAGCTTTGTTATTCGTTGAGTGCCACTTAATTAAGGGCCCCAGCCTAATTTAATATCAAAGTCCTTGGTTTTCAAAATCGAGAGTGTATCACTAAACGCAACGCATAACTGAATTTGCCCCAGCTAAAACTAAGGAATATCCGAGTGATAATCCCCAATTTTTAAAACTGCGTTGTTGAGAAAAATATTTGAAGAATATTAAACACAATAGCCTCCATTTAGCGCGAAAATAAGCTCGAATATTTGTCCTTGGACATTATCTGTTCCTCCAAGCTCACACTTTTCCTCGAGCTTCGCTTTCGGAAAACCTTTCGCTTCTCGGAACAGATAATGTCCAAGGACAAATATCCGAGCACAGTTTTGGGTTTGGGGTTTTATCAACTGAACCAAAGGTCTGGAACACAGAACTTCACTGAAGACTTGACTTTGCTAGTGAAAGGGTCAAATGCAGCTGTTTTGAGAAAGTTGTGCTACAACGGCGTATAAACGTTCGCGACCGTGAATGTCGAAAGGACTTACGGGTAATGGTGGTTTACGGTTGTGGCTTGATTGAAGCTTAACAGAAGGTGTAACAGCTTGATAGAAGAAAACAGCACAAACACGTGTACTCATGTTGGCTTGCTCTTCAATTCTTTCTTGCTGAAACACCGTGAACCTCAACCAAGCAATGATAAACTGTCACTACCCAATCATTGTAAGTTTCAAAACGTAAACGAGCAACCAGCTTGTGTCCTGCAGTGTTCCGCTAATTAGTAGCATTTAATTTGCGCACGGTCGAACCTCCACCAACGGCCATCTCCAAACAACTGCCACCTCTCTACAACGGCTAGCTAATCAACGACTGACGAACGGTGTGTACAAAACCCAACTTCTTTTATTGTAAAAGGCCTCCAAACTTGATCCGTACCTCGCGCCGTGGGCCTCTGTTTCCGTTAAGATTCTGTTTCATTGATACATTTTGATTTATATATGCTGCAATAACAAATCGATGTTGTAATCCCCCAAAAGACAGGTTTCCTATTACACCCCCACCTTCCTATAACGGCCACCTCTCTACACCGGCCACTTTCCTCTGTCCTCTCTAAGGTTCGACTGTATTAATTACAAGTGTCAATGTGAAAATTTGGCTATGATTGGCCAGTTCGGTGCAAGTGATAGAATTATATCTTCGTAGTGGTAAAAAAAGGACAATCAGTGGAAGAACAACAAACAGCTTGGGTTATACTGAATATAATGTTTAGGGGTGCTCAACAATGCTTTGATCATGAAGCCACTGCGGAATAGGGCGGTTTTCATTTGAGTGTCGAGAAGTAATTGGTTTTGCATCACTACGCTACGCGATTGGCTTAAAAAACTCGCGCCAGTTTTTCGTTCAGTCAAAAGTAAAACCAAAACCAATCACGAATCGTTCGCAGACGTTTTCCCGCTCTTCCCGTTAGCTACATGTAATTACTTCGAGTTTTGATTGGCTTACTGTATTGCCCGTGTCCTTCGCGATTGGCTAGAGCGATTACTTTGGTTTTTCTTACGAGACGCAACTAAAAATCGCCCAAGCCAATAAGGAATTATTTATATACCCTTACCCTTGATATGACGAGTATGAGATGATGCAATATGGGCTATATAGGTATGTGCGGCCCCAAAGGGAATGGCTTTTGAGCGGTTTTGGTCAGAAATAGAGTACGGTTTTTACACTCTTGTCTTTAATTTGGGATGTCTTTTAGTAGAGGCTATCCTACTTAATACAGGAAGCACATAAACATTGCCTTTAACATTGGTCTGAACTAGGGAACTAATAATTAGTTCCGTAATTATGAGACAATTCTGAAACAGGGTATTGATTTAAGGGTATCGAATTTTTGATCGGGTCATAAATAGGGAAGTAAAAATCGCAGATTTTGGTCTTACATAGGGTAAGGCTTTTGGGAAGTGGTCCGCACACTCCCCACCCAAGTTTTCTGGGAGTATACCCCCCGGGAGTTTCGCTCTTATTGAAGTCTGTACTCGTTGCGTTCGGAACTGATCTGGTCTGTCGTGACATATCCACGATGATTTGTTCGATAACGAAACAAGAACCAAGCAAAAAGACGCTCCGCATGAGGGTTATGAAACTGAAAAACTCGATATCCTGTACGATACTATTTTAGAATATTAAATTCTCTGTCACTGAACTGAAGCTAACTGAAATAGAAAACTTTCAAGAAATCGATCTTGAAAGTAATTAGTATGTTAAGTGACATGAAAACTAAATTCTAGAAGAATTAGCAGCGTCCTTAAGATATTATTTTTTCTTTTTATAAATAAAGACTTATCTGCGTGATCCTCGGTTTACAGAACAGGAAACGCACCAGCCCTACCCAGACTGTAAATGAAATGAACCTATCAATATCATTTAATCTCTGTTACAGAACCCGCGCACATCAAGCTGAACCTCATCCATCAACTAAGCCATTTAAAAGCGATTGGCTCCTCTCTGATTATTCGACAGATGTGTTCCTTGAATGATAAACCCCTCTGAGAATTTTATCAACGGCGACCAGAATAATCTTTCAAACAAGGCGCTCTATGTTTCATTTACTCAGGAGCGGGAGTCTTAATCCACGCAACTGCGGTAAATGCATCCGCAACTGAGATTCAACTTAATTATGGTCGACTGTAAATACTTTGTTTGCTCGCTCGCTTCGTTCACAAACCCGCGAGGAGCCGTGATCCAGATTGTTACGTCTGACCGCTTTGTCCTGATATGGTTCATATCCTGAGTGGGTAATATAAGGCGTTTCTTTTTCATATCGCAAAGATAAGAAACTGAAAAGCAACTAGACCTCTTCAGAATCACTTGAAAACTTAAGATGTTCGCGTTTTGTAAACAAAAGGGACAATTTGTTTGCATTTTGCGAATTTTAGAATAATCTTCATTTCTATTAATACACTCGAAGAAGTAAAACCTGTGCTTTTTGACTCGTCAGCGAGAAACGGATCGAGTTCTCTCTTGTGTTGTTGCAAGAGGAAACAATGACGGATGGTTTTCGTCTAGAGAAGGCAAGAGCTCTTCTCAGTATTGACAGTACTAACGGGCTTTCACGAGCTAGCACAAGCAGCCCGCAAAGTTTATATGGCTACCGACATCGGACGCTTACTTGACATACTTGACAATATTTCGACGGCGCCTCCCAATAGGGAACAAGGGCAAATGACTTGAATTTGTCTAATAAATACAGCTGCACTTCAAGACACTCGAAAGTACTCTTCGAGTTAAAACAACAGCATTCCCTGTACCAAAATTATCGACTAGAAAGTTATTCCTCCCAAAGAAAACATCAATCACAACCTACCTTAGCCGTGAACGAATCAGTCTTTTAGAAAAGTTATCTTTCATCCGTGGAGTAAGAGACGATATCGCATGTTCTGACTGATATACGTCCTAAGTCGGGATGACTTCACTCCTCTCTCTCCCTCACACCAGGCAGCAAATGTAAATCAGCTGCCTTTCCGCCGATCAAATCGCTTTCTATGAAAGTAATTAAGACAGAACAAAAGCTGGTCGTCACTCGCACAGATCCTCGGCAAACAGTTTACTGTGGAATGCACAAACACACCAGGCGATAAGGCGACAACGCTTCGGAACCCGAAGTATTTGCTACACAAAAGAACTTTACACGTGTTTTTTGTCAATTAATTTTCATGATTGAAAATAGTAATAGAGCTCGTTCATTTGAGAGGCTCAATTACATCATTTAAAATCGACGGATTTTGGAAGGGGTGCAACTTTCTTTGACAAATATCACGGCGCCGTCTAGTCAGCATAAATTGAGCCGCTATCGACGAAAGTTTGTGGAAGCCAGCCAGTTTACCGCATCGTGTATCTTGAATGTTTTTTTCTAATAGCTTTAGTGATATGTAAGCACTCAAAATGTCTTGAATACTTTTCTGGATCTCTTCGATGAAGCAGTGTGTTTTTTCATGGCATATCAGTTTCACTTTTTTTATTTAGTCTATACACAGTACTGGAGACACTTCAAATACGCAACAAATGTGAATAAGGTACAAGAACAAACACTTCTACACACAGGGGGTCTTGAGGCTGCTTAAGAGCAGAAAACAAAATGTTGATAGAATTATTTAGAGCACCTCTTGTACATTCGTCTGTATCTACACCTGCACTTTAGAAGCAACAACAATACGACCAGAAACAGCAGGAGGGGAAGGGGAAGGAGAAGAAGAGGAAGGAGCTTAAACCAGAAGAACAAACAAGAGATATTCCCATAGTCCTCTATGTGCTTTCTCTTCCCTAGTCTGCACTGAGTGCCATTACCCTTAAATCTGCAGTGGCGGATCCAGATTTTGAGCTAAGGCGGGGGGATGGGGGGCGCTTTTGTTTTACTTGCCCTGCCGGCTTTTCTTCCTTCAGTCATTTCTTCTTTTTCCACCCAAAACAGGGGGGGGGGGGCGGGCCTCCCGGGCCCCTCCCTAGATCCGCCACTGATCTGCCCTGTAAGTTAGTGTCGTTTCTCCTCGCTTTTGAAGCCTGGAAACTCAACTTGTAGTCTCAGAGGAACTTCGGAGGTTACTAATCTCTATACGAATTAGGACCTCTTTCATTCAGTAAGAGTTATTAACATTGAGAGGGCATGTAGTATCGACCTTGTATTGTATTTAAACCAAGAGATAAATATTCGTAAGTTCGCAAAAATAAAAACAGCTGCAAGTGTTAAATGAATTGTTTTACTATTCGGTGGCTATAGGGCTTACAGAAAAATACAGCTTATGGCATCTTCAAAATGGAAATATATTTCTTTTACAGTCCATTAACGATGAAAAACTCAGGCCCAAGAACTCATTACATTGTTCTTGTTCATCAGTGTAAGATTCACACAATTCAAAATTACCGCTATCTGACGATAATGGAACTATAATTTTAACCTAGTTCTTAGGGTCCCACTCGCTCACTTGCTGCATTGCGATCTGGGTACAAGTTTGTGGTTCTTATCACAGAGACACGTGTTCAGAATGCTTTGATTTAATGTGATTCAGCAGGCCTCTATAACGCACAAAGTTTCTTCCGCAATGTCTACATTTATGAACAGTGTCCTCTGTCTCGTGTAGTTTGACGTGTTTCTTCATGTTGCTTGGATCGCTAAACGACTTGTCGCATACTTTGCAGCGGAGTGGCTTGAAGCCGGTATGCGTGCGCATGTGGATTTTCAGCACGTATTTCCTGCAGTATACTTTACCGCAGTATTCGCACGTAAAACCCTGGTTTCGTGGGGAAGTCTGGGACGAGTTTGCAGCATGATGCCCAAAGAATGGAATCATGCGCGGATAGGTAGAGTAGCGGTATATTGAGTCGACAAAAAACGCGGGCTCATGATAACGCGATAGATTCTCAGTTGTTTGGTGCAGGGAGGACGCTGATATGCAATGGCATTGTAAATGTTGTTGAAAAGTCGCGCCGTTGTCTCGATGCATTCTCTGATATGCAAAGTACGACCCTAATCTAGAAAAGTTCGTAGGTGAAAGTAATTGGTTGAATTGGTTTGAGCGGCAAATGTTTCGATCTAACTCTTCTATAAGCGTCGCCTGATTTTCCTCATTCTCCTCGGTAGTTATTTCTTCGATTGAATTCGTCTCTCTATTGGAAGTTGAGCTCTTACGCTGCTTCGAAATGTCACTTGAGTCATCATGGTGATGGCACGTGCATTCACGAACTGGTGCACGTAACAAATGTTCTTCGTGCGCACGCAGACTTTCGTGACCATTTGAAGGGGGGCACCCACGAGTGATGAATGTCAGTTTGGATTCCGAAGAGCTCGCAATATTCGAATGAGAATTAAAAGAGTCATTTAACGGCAGATGTTCATTTTGAAAGTTATATTTTGAAGCGTTTTTCCTACTTCCATTTTGGAAAATTTCACCCTCCGATGATGGAGCAAAATAGTTGTTGCTTTTATCCAGATCTATCATATAATCGTCACGAAAGCAGTCTATAAATTCATCTTTCTCTTCTTTTATGTGTAGTTTTTCTTCATCATCCTCCAAAGAAAACTCACTATCTTCTTTCGTCATGAAAGAGCGCCGATACTGTGTGGCACATCTCCTCTCCATGCCCTCACGGTAAAGGTGTCTTCGAAGGTAATGCTCGTTCCCTTGGAATTTCTTTCGAAATTCTTGCTTGTGGAACTCAGCTAATGATTGTGGTTCGTTGGCAAACTTTCGAAAGCGGGGCCGTGAAAAGCTTGAAATCAGACTCGCCAGTTTGGGATTGGACAAGACACCACTGTGACTGAATGTTAAAGATTGTCCGTTCATTTTCGGAGAAGTGTCTCTCTGGGTATTTCTCTCATTCCAGTGACCTTGTTCGGCAGTGGAGGTCTTCGCCTTTACTCTCTCCTCGTGGTATTCCATTCCTAATTCTTTGGATTCGAGAGATGAGTCTCCGGCGCTATCATTTGGTACTAAACCATGAATGCCTGCCGTTTTGTCAATAGCTAGCCCTCGTGGGCTTGTACTGGAGCCTAGATTGCTGCAGCCATAAGTTGTGTGAGCTACAAACGCGCGGGAATATTGAAAGGTTTCTTTACAGTGTTTGCAGATCCACTGATAATCTACAACAAGATAAGTCAATAGTAATTAGAAAATTTTTATCACTAGTTAACTTGAAACAAAATTCTGATACGAATGTTGGCGTTTATAATGCACAAAATACTGCCAACCAACAGCTTGAAAGAAAGTTGCGGAGGTACTTTCCGTCTGGCCTATTCTAGTGTTCATAAAATACTTGAGAAACTACGCGTGCCCTCATTGGTCGATATGTATGTTGAGATGAGAGCATGTGAACACGGTTGTGACGTTTTAGATTGGCGCACGTTTTTGAGAAATATTTTATTAAAGCAATCAATAAAGTAATTTTTCCGTGTTTACATAGCCTCGTCAAAACATTTGGGAGTTGGGAGAATTCTCCAAAGTTATGTGAACCCTCGGCTACGTCTCGGGTTTGTCTAACTGACTCGAATTCTCCGAATACCCCTCTCGTTTAGATGAGGCTATCACTGAAACACGGAAAAAGTGCTCTATTGCTTAAATATGACTCCATTTTTTTTCGGACGAAAAAGCTATTTGAAATAGTGTTGGTACAACTGACCTTTAAACGCCTCCTCAGAAATGCATCCCAATCCATGTTCTTCCTCCAAAGACGGAGCCAGCCACACTCTCAGTTCTTCACCAGACGATATGTCTCTTGTGGTCCTGAAGTAAATTTGATCTCCGTCAGGAGTTCTTATCGCTTCCATGTTCTGTTCATCTTGGAAACGAGCAGGATTCACCTCGGACATCCACGAGAAATCGCCCTCCAGCAGATTGTGTTCGTTGTAATCTCTTTTCTCTGATGCCTGCAGAAGAAATACGGCTTCAGCTTGAGGACAAGGAAAGATACTTATGTTCAAAATCGTACCTACGGTGGCCCACGCAGGCAGTACAAAAATATTTATTACAGACCAAACACGTTTGTTACAGTACAAAAGTGTTTATAACAGTACAAAAATATTTACTCTTGAGATAATTTTTTCAGCTCAAACATCCAATACAAATGTATTATTCCAGCACAAGTATGTTTATTGCACTATAAATCAGATTTTTTTTTACAGCAGATATATCTTTTTTCCAGTGCAAAAATTTTCATTATTTCCCAGTCCAAAAAAACATATTTTTCTCTCATCCCTTCTTATCCTGCTTTGTCCACTTAGTATTATTCCTGTCAAAACATACTGGCTGGTTTGTGTACAACAGGCATGCAGCGAAGAGACCGTCGCTAGCTCAGTCACTCTTTTATCGTTACCAGTGACAATGGCCTCAAGATTTACCCTAGGTATTTCACCCGAACCACAACTGCAACATTTTTTGCATGTGAAAAACTTTCGTACCGCCTCTATGAGTCACAGTAAAAATGGCTTGACAATAACAGTGGGTTTGCCATTTTTGCCCATAAAGACTTTTTCTTTGAAATCAAAAGAAAGATTGCCGGGCTCTGGCGGCGGAGGAGGCCGCAACATTATACAGAATAGACTGCATTATTTTCGCTGTACACTAATGACTTTCTCACCAGTGCCAACGCCCATTTCCATTTTTAACGCCACTTAGAACTTAACTGCTAGCGTAATTTACCAACACATATTAGAGAACGAAAGGTTACAAGCAGAGAAAACTGCGTTATCTTTTTTTAGCTCGTGCAGACGAAAGAAAAAAATACTATCCATCAAGACATATCTGCTTACCATTGCTCAGCGATTAGAGAAAAACAGAGAACTGCAAGGTTTCTTTAGTGGTTTGGCTCAGTCACGACAGCGAAGGAAGATTACCGTACTCCTCGCCTCCCGTCAGTTGTTTGAAAAGAGTTGTTCAAATATGTCCAGAGATTGAAATTTTAAAATCTCGTCGTTCCCAAGCAAAAAATATCGATCTCCGTATTGAGCGCCTTGGTTTCATTCTACATAGGTTATGAGAATCTGGTGTTGCAATATCCCCTGTTTGATGATTTTCCTAATTCTCCTTACCTGACTACTTGACAGTGTATAAACATTATGAAGATAAATCAGTTGTTAATCAGTCTTGGGAATTAGAGAGTTAGAGAGTTATGCTGGAAACATAGAAACTCAAATTCTCATATTTACTGGCCATACTTCCACTTGAATCTTTACTTAGCAACTCAGGAAGCGCATAAAAACGAGCCTCTTAAACCATGCGAGGGCGTTGAATTGAAGCGGAAAATCATTGGATGATTTGAGATCTAGGGAAATTGACCAATGTATTCAAAGAAGTGTTCCGTCGAGGAAATTAACTCTCACGTACTGAGGACATGAAAGTTTTCGTTTCCTTTAAGTTGAATTGAAAATGAACTTGTCTGCTGAGAACAAAGCAAATGTTGTGTTTATTTTTGTCCTGAAACAAAGCCCGGTTAAAGTGTGAGCAGTTTAAACACAAAAAAATGCTTTTAAGAGCATTGTACAACATGTGCGACCAGCCAATTATCTTAATAGTTTATTCACGATTGATCAGCGTTAACAACAGAGTTTTGGCTTAGTAGGTAACTCTTTAATCATAAGGGTGATCTCTTGTTTTGTTTCATTTTATAGTTACCTTGGTGGTTGCATTATCATAACATAGAAAAGGAACTGCTCACTATTTTCACGGTCAATTAACATTCTTTTTTGCTGCTTTTAAAGTTTGACCTTCTGTGCGGCATCCCTGGAACCTTAGTAACTTTACTGAATTGCCTCATCAAAGCACTCCGAATAGGAAAATTTTTACTTATTGCTGAATTTTTCAAGTACGTATTGACTCACATTGATAATAGTTCTTTTAATTTGTCAAAAGAAAACAAGCTCAAAACAATCCGCAGAACTTCTACAAGTAATTTCAAAACATTTTGCTACCTGAGCTCAAACAATCATATTTTGCCGCTATGCATTTAGCATAAAATCTACAGGTATAAAAATTTTGAAAAAAAAATATAAGGAATTTTCTTGCTTTAGTACCAAAACGTAACTATTATGCAGCAAAAGAGAATGATTTAGGACCATTCCTTCTTGCATGCAGTTATTTTCACATTTTGAGGACTTCTTTTAGTTTATTTTATTCATTCAGGTATATACATATATGTTTCCCGGCACTTAAAAAAAAAAAAAGAAATCGAAGGTGGCGGCTGTTCCGATATAATGACAGAATTTCCACGTGATATCACGTCATCATGCCATGTTGTTTAACTCAAAGGAACCATTTTTTGACCGTGGTATGTACCCTCTAAGGAGTACATGCATGGTTATTGTTTAACAATTCTTGAAGTTATGAAGACGATCTCCCCTCCTTCCTCCCTGCGTCATACAAGATCAAAATCAAAGGATTGGAGACATCACATCACAGAATGTAAATGTATTAAAAAAAGTAATTTCGCTATGTTTTGTCAGAAATCTTCGATCTTCCATTGCTATTTTACTTTCGCCGAGTTCTCTCTTCTATCAGGATAAGCTAAATCTTCTTGTCTTGTTTCGCGACCATTTCTTCTTTTAGTCGGATTACACGTTTTCATTTGAATAGCGACTAGCTGCAAGTAGGGCCGTAGCTAGTAAAAGACAAACTGAGGCACTTGTCTCAGTCATTTTTTTTCGTTTTCGTTGTTTATAGTCATCAGAAACACCCTAAATACCTAGGAAGAGACCGAGGACATTGCCTCAGTCATATTTATCAAGGACATTGCCTCAGTCATAACTGATTTTTTTTCTGGCCAAGGCTCTGCCAAGCAACCCTTTCTCTCGAATTGCACTTCAGATAAATATATGTTTCATTTTCATTTACAAACACGGTTTTTAAATCATTCGATCTCTCGAAGATAATTTCCCTTATTTATATATAAATATTTTCTTCAAAGCTACTTTTTTAGCCCAGACCATATTTATTCATACAAGTTTAAAAAACTGTGAATTCGGATCAGTATGGCTCCTGATTCGGATCTTTTTCTTCATCTCATGTCGTTGTGAAAATTTGAAGAGGTAACGCCTGCAAGAACTGTGTTCCTGACAGAGTAGACTAATTTAGGCGTTTTAAAACAATAGCATCGCGACTTCATCTCGTGTGATTGTTCAAATGAAAAGAAGTCTTGTGAAACACTTCTTGCGATGACAGATATTTCAACAACAACTTTTAGTTTCATACCGTTGAGGAACGTATTAGTAACGACTTTTTTTATGACTTATTCATTCTTCCCAAAACGCTCCTTCTTGCTTTTGTGAAGAAATGCCCCAGTTGTAATGCGTGTACATTAAGCTGAAGCTCTATGACTCTTTCGATTCTTTTATGGCGAGCGACAAAGCATCGTGAACGTAAATATGGACTAAATCAAGTCCGAGACGACTCCCACTCCAAAACTGTATTGTTTTAAGTGCGAAATGCTTTTATACATTGTTACCACAGTCTACCAGCTAATGGCACTATCACTGAACGCCAAATGTTTAATTCTCAAACAAGATTTAAAATGGTGTCATCAAAAATATTGCTGTCAGTCCTTTTAACACATGTCCTTTTTGTTTCATGGGAGGGGTGAGAAGAGAAAATATTGCAACGCGCGAAGCATATTAAATATTCAACACGTTGCTGGGAAGATTGACAGCGAACGTGTTTTTGTTTCCTTTTTGTTTTAGAGACGTATCTATCCTGTTCAGCTATTGTGATGGATCGGTTTTATAAACAAGTTCCTTTCTGAGCTATTTGTTCTATTATATTCTTTCTTTTGAACCCCTTTCTTTCCGTGTTATTTCAGTGAACTGTTCCGAGATAACATGAGAACAGATGTTTTGCTCTACGCGCGCGACTGAGCTTATAAAACTCTAAACCAATGCGATCTTCATTTCATTGAATTTTTTTTTTTTTTGCCTCAGCTCAGGTATTAGTACTATCGCTTCTTACTCTGGCCGAAACGGTTTTTTTTTTTAACTTTAAACTGCTTATGGCAGTTGATGGCTATTAACACCGCGCCATGAGAACAACCCATATGTTCTGAAGTTGTATTAAAGTATGTCAGCTATTAAAAATTTGTCACAGAATTCATTAACACATGCAAAGTAAATACATTTCGATCTAAGTGAAACAGACCTCTACATGGTTCAATCTCATGAATCTGTTAATCTCGCCAGTGACGCTGGATATTGCCAAAAACCCTCTTCTTCAACAACTAATGTATTTTCTGGCGATTCAAGCTCCAAAGCGAAGAATAATTTCAAATCACTAAAACCAAAGCTAATTGCGACATTGACTGGGTCGAATGAAGACTAACCTTAAGTGCTTGTAAATATTTGAATGGAAAGCTCACTTATCGATTAATGTTTACTTTTATGCTGTTTACTTTGTAAAGTTCTCTGAGGAACTCAGGAAATTTCAACCGAAAAATTGTCATGACAAAAAAACACGATGAATCCGCCGACGATTTTCCGCCAGACTTGCGACGTTGTCTATTTTAACTCACAGTCAATTGACCTTAATGAAGATCGTAAATGGCTGTGGGAAGATAAAATTTTTGCCACGCAGCACCTAACAAATACGACCGCTGTTTGAGCTCTTCAACTTGAAAATTACCAAAAGACTAAAGGAGAAAATAAAGATCACGAAAATTTATTGCTCTGATTTTTTTTTGACGGCGACGAAATAGAAACGTTACGGTTTTTTCCTGTGGACTACATACATTAGAGGAATCAAATAGCTTTGGACATGGCCGATCACAAAAGAGGTATATCCCCCTTATATCCAGTTTATTCCTTTGTAAGGAGATATATTCGCTCTCGGCCCGATGCAGTAAAAACGAAAACTAAATATTTTTTTTTTTGGACACAGACTTCGTTACAAAACTAACAACGACACCGAAAATATTACTACCTAATCTCCAGCCACGCAATGGAGCTATTTTTTCAAGGCAGTCTAGTGCACGCAGTTTGTTTCATCGGTGATTTGGCTTAGTTTTTCCTTGTTCACAGCCTTTTAAAACGAAAATAAAATAATAGAGAGGGTCAAAACATTAAAAAAGAAACTTTCGTTGAGTGAAGGCTATCGATCATGTTGACAACACATAGAAGAAGTTTTGTACAACTGCTTCTGTACACACTATTTAGCTTATAAATGAACAGCTAAGTCACGAAACAAGCCGACCCATTCGAAATCTGAATCAGAGAAGTTCCTTGGAGGCCAATGTTGCGAGAATGTTCTCCTGTGGCTGTTCAAAATGTCATCTTTTAGAGCGACTCCGATACGAAAGCGGGACATCTCATTCTACGCTCGATCGCTCATAATCAGTGCATGGCCGAATGTTTTTTTATGAGACAGAACCCGTATACGTAGAGAGAATCCTTCTGTAGAATATTATGATCGATGACAGAATCGGTGAAAGCTATTTAGAATTTCAGTTATAAATTGAGCTTAGTACCGCAATTTTGAAGTGTGCCTTAGATGCTTAACTGTAGAATACAAAACAAACTGATATATGTCGTAGTTAGTTTTAAAACATACCTTCTACACTGGTCATAGTTTTGTGCAAAGCTAGCAAAGCTCGAGCATTTTCCTTTTTGCTAGCTCCCAAAATGTTCTTAATTATTATATTTTTCATTCTCGTGTTTTCTCTCTTGTTGCTATATTTTTCCTTTATTACGGGCAAAATTAAAATCATACCAAATATTGAATTAATATGCATTATCAAGCGTGTGGAGCGAAACGACAAAATTTTCTCTCCTTTTTTTCCGAAAAAGGTCAGTTTCGGCAGATCCTTTTTACGTTTTTCGCTCTCCAGAAAAGTACAAAAGTTTCGGATCAATAACTTAAATAGATTTGCAAAGCCATGTTTTGTATTCCAACCGTTGACACTAATTCGACTATTTAAGCATATTTTATGTAATTTCAATTAGAGACAAAAAATGTGCTGTGTTTTTAGTGAATGAAAATCTTGAAGAGAACCGACGTTTAGCCAGTGTTTGGATCATTTTTATGCCGCAATTTGTTTCAAAATGAAACTTCTCTGTTGTTCTCTTTTGCCGTTGAAATAATACCCCAACTGATACCAATAATCCTGGATAAAAACCTGCAGATTAACTCAAATCGCTGGGAAGTTTCTTTATGCTTGTATCAATTTCCACTCAAGTGCATTGAGACAGAAAATCAAACCCATTATAACTATGGAATCACCGCGTCAAGTCCATAAAGAAACCTTAGTTTTTTATGGCTTTAAGGTTCTACCCTGCTGTTAAAATGCTATAAAACATGCCGCCAAATTCAATAAAAAAAAACATCAGCGCTTACCTTGAATTGGACCGAAGGTGTTAGTGGAAACTGAACTCTGTTAATCAACTGGGTAACATCTCCTTGGTACGGACCGAAAAAAAAGTTTCCGGCGAGAAAGCTCTTCGCCCACACTCGACAGTCTTTCCGTGCTGAAATTATTTTTGACATCGTGCGTTTTTTTGCCAGTTCTAGCTCGAAATTCAGTGTTGTTTCGCAGGAACTAGTGTAAAATTTTTCAGGTGGTTCAGTTGACCCTTAAAAAGACCTCTGAGTGGGAAGAGAAAAGTAATCTCATTCCTCGAGCAAAGAAAAGTCGTACTTGAAATCACAGAGGAGAGAAAAGAACTGACAATTTATTAACGCTTGTCTTGTTTTTATTTTTGCATTTGAGTGTGGGAACGCAAGCCTGTTACGCATCTGTTGACCTAATAGGTTTTAGTCTTTTAATACATTGTTTAGATAAAATACCTTTGTTCTTTATTTCTTTAAAGTATCTATTATTGCCTCTAGAAGCTTTTAAATACATGTCGAGAACAGACATCTGTGAAAGAGTCCAATGAATCAAACCCAATTCAAGTCACTAATTAAACCAAATTGGACTCAGGTTGACTCCGTATGTTAAATCGTATTGTGATGCGGTGCATATTGTTTTCTCGTGCATTCAAAGGCTATTTCGCGCTATTTCCTGCATGGTTTTAGGGTATCAGGGGCCATCTATGATCCATATGTCTCAATTCCCATTAAGTATATCAAGAATGTTCCTCACATTTTTGTTTTCCCAGGGACTTATCCATGTACTGTTCTCGCGATCAGCTCTGCCAAAGTCCTCTTTTCGCCTAATTCTGTGAATTTAACTGAAGAAAATGGAAATTCAAATGTCTAGCTATATATGACTCGCTAGACTTAACAACTGACTTAGTGCAATAGATCATATACCTGGGTCAGCAATTTTCGTAGTTAATCGTAACTTTTCAGAGAGGACTCGTCTGCCGATTTTATATTGGCGCAATACAAACCTCTTTAGTGAAAGAGTGTGCAGTGATATGCGTTTGACAGTTGATGTAAGTAAAGGAAAAATATAAGAAATCAAAATTAAAAATAGAAACGAAAAAGAAGAAACAGCTGAACAGCAAAAAGATTAACAGAACCGGAATTTAATTAGTTAAAACCAAATTAGCTCGCTGATGAAATGCAGTTTCTTTAATTCACAGCTTGAGGAAATCCTTCTGTTTCCACCCTGTATAATGACTGAAGAGCTTTTAATATGTTCCTAAGAATTACAGACCTCATGATCGCTTGGAAAGCTTGAGTATCAGTCGTAAAAGAGTTTCGGCGCTAGATTCAACGAAAGTTCACTTTTTTTGATTAACCGAAAAATTTCCATATGTCAAAGGTGTTTCCGCTCGAAAACATATAAGCTTGATAAATGTGATGTTTGTAGGTAGTAAATCTTTTCCCGAGCATATCTAAATAATAATGGCATGGTTCTACCGTCGCTAATTAGACTTAAAATACAAGGACACCAAAAAATTACACCTGATCCTAACCACAGTATAATATCGAAAACCTGAACCAAGGAATAATTATCATTTCATCTCAGGAGAGGCCGCCTAAACATAATGACATAATTTTTGTGCAAAGAACTATTGAAGTTCGAAATGTCCACTTTTCATGATGAAAAATTGGCTTTATTTAGGAAACATTTTCGTTTTAGCCATCACTTTAGGAAAAGGAAATTGAGCATTATTTTCAATGCTTTCAATCCAATCCTTTCGGTAATTAAAAACTTTGGCTTTGGGAAGCCAGAGAGTTTTAACTTTCTTCGAAGGCCGAATGTCAGATTGGCTGAAATATTATCTCTTCAGACATCGTTAACAAACAGGAAAGCAATCGTGATGTTTCTAAATGTTGCTAAGCAGGTGACGAAAGCGAGCGCACCCCACGTCACCGGTAATCCGGTAAATGCGGTGAAATTTCCCCTGGATTCTCGTTTCTTTTTTCAAAGCAAACTTGAAGGAGAGCTTAGCTGCAAGAATCGACTACTCGAATATTAGAAACCAGAAAAAGAAGGAAAAAGAAACGGTTTTCATCCTTTTTAATCTGCCCGGTCCCGTGAACTCTAACCGCGAGACCCGCGCACACCCGCAACGTTCCCGCATATGGACTTACTCAGGTCTAGCTCTCCGCGGCCATTTACAGGTGACGCCTGGCAACAAATGTGCTGATGTAGTTTTACCGGTTCAACAATACGATTTCTGTCGGCTATGTCTTAGGATCAGCTTAGAACTCAACTCACTAGAACAGAAACATGGCAGAAAGTCCTTCGGCGGGGTATGAACTCCAAGATGAAAACGGTAAAAAGTCTTTCAGCTATTTAAAAATTCAGGGTATCCATCTTTGTCACACGCATGTACAGTAAATAATAATGTTTTTGTTTTTGTTAACTCATTTAGATGTACCTCCTCTGGAGGATATGTCAGAACTAATTCAACAAGTAAACAAGTTACGCGAGGATGTGTCACCTGGACAATCGTCGGAACAATCGACAAAAATGTCAGCCACAAAACCAAAGATAAAGTCAGAATCTGCAGCACAGGTAATATTTCCCTATCTGTCCTAACATTGGGCCATTTCATTTATTATCGGCACCCTCCCCCTCCCCTATTGTGGTACTTTTTATTTTACCCCCTCAGAAAAGTTAACTTTCTGCCCCTTGAGAAAGGAAGATCAAACTGCCGACACACTTCTCCCTTTCATAATTTATTAAAAGATCAAAGGAGCCAACAGTTGCCCCCTCAGAAACGGCCTTTAACATTAACGACTCTCCCCCCCACCTCAGATTTCCTAGTACCTCAATAGGAGGGGTGGGGGTGCGGATAAAAAAAATGGAATGGCCCATTAATTGTGTGGTCTAAACCAAGGGGAAAAAGGGTTTTAGTTTGTATTATTATGTAATTCACGTATGGATAGAAAAGAACCAACATAAGTGCATTAAACTTCCAGTTGTGATTATTGGGTGATTTCAATACTGTGACTGACTTCTGCTGATCAGATGGTACTGGCATGTGGTCAGAGAGAGAATGAAAATATTTCTGCCACCCTTTCCTCCCAAGTCCCTTTTCTCGCATATTGTTGCCTCGGCCCCCTGTCATACCCAGTATGGAAGTGTAAAACAAAGCTATCTGCTTAGATTGATCATTTATATATTATACATAGCCCTAATGTTCTTCTGTTCACAGAATCTGACTTTTCTTTTCCTTGTCTTTGTTTTCGAAGACCCCCAAGGCTTCAGAAAGTCAGAGGACATTTGGTGGATTTAAGAAAGGTTTTTTAACAAACCCCAAACCAAGAAAGGTAAACTCTACGCAGTCATCAAAATCTACAAAGAAGAGTGCTGAAACAGATATGCCTGTGATCAGGGCCAAGAACCCAGAACAAAAAACCAAAGGAATAGAGATACCAGAAGTTCAGGAAGCAATGAAGTCTAGCATACCAAGCTTGGAGAACAAAGGTCACTAAAACATCCTTACTTGGCAGTAATCATGAATGAGAAATTGTCTGCACTGAGATCTAGAGAAGCAACATTAAAGCTGAAAGTGTGCTACTTTGATTAAATCAAAGGGGTTTGTAGGGGGGGGGGGGGAGGATATTTAACAGGGCTATCTTGCAGCATATAATTTTTGAGTAAATGTTAGCAGAGCTCTCAAGTATTGCGCATTGAGCATGAGACTCATGCAAACAAATTTAATCTTACACGCTCACGCTGAAACTACTATTTCTCATGCATTTAAGGTTCCTTCATGCTTTAGTCCTGCCTATTAAATTACCCACCTACATAATTATCTTTTTGGACATAATTTACTCCTTGTTCGCCTTGTACTCTCTTCGAACACTTAGCAACAGTAGGAATTCTTGTGCAGAGAAAGTGTTTCTGCAGTCAGTGGAATATAAACAGTTACTTTTAAAGCAACACATTTCCACTCAGAACGCAGGAAAACACATCTTAGCTACTTCAATTTTTTAAAATTTTATGGGAGGCATGCCCCCAGATCCCCCTAGGAAGGTGACACCTGCAGCATCACAAGTGATGGCTGCACTGTCAACAATCTCACTCTTTGGCAACAAATCAACTTGAGAGCACTGTGTTAGTAATTCATACAAAGTTGCCTTCAAGTATCCACTTCCATTCACATTGAGCAGCCTTATTTTTGTCCAAATCAGGAAACCCGAAACCTCTTTGTCATCTTCAATTTGACAACATGAGCTGGGAAGGGGTGTCTCAGAACATCTTTAACTGGAGGTGTTCTGCTGGGTCCCTCACCCAATCTAGCAGTACAAATTAGGGAGTACCCTGAAACTGTCCCCCTCCTCTGTCCCCTTTAAAGTCTGCAAAAATGAGAGAATTTTGGTCTAGTCATGTGACTGTAAAGGTGCATCACTTTTCCCCATTTTTATCTAGATGATAATATAAGTTAATTTAACTTTGTTACATGTTAACTGTAGATTGGATTACAGATGAGCTATTAAAGAAAATTGAGAGCAATCCTTCTCTAGCAAAGCTGCTTATGGATCCCACCTTCACAGCTGCTCTGTCTCAAGTGCAGACAGACCCCATGAAGGCACTGGCCATGTTGGAAAGCCACCCAGAAATGCAGAAAGCTCTTCAAGACTTCAGTGGAATTTTAGGAGAACACTTCACCATGCTTGGAAATGCAAGAAGTGAATCGGTAAGATTGAACCTGATACTGGGAACTACCAAATTCATGAATTTGATTGGCTGAAATCGATATTGAAAGCGGTCTAGATTTTCCCATCTAGACGGGCATCTAGACCGGAAATGTTTTGCAGTGAAAAAGTTGCAAGCTAAAATGCATAATCATTGACTATTTTCATCTAACAATATTTATTTATGGAAGTAACAAAAAGCCTGATGAGAAAAAAAGTAAAGAGGATGAGCAAACTTTAGCAGAATTAAATTCAGCTCCCCACCTTTCACAAGCAGAATGTCAGCTGATCCAAACCAGTTACATTAAACTAATTAAACTGCTCTTGTTTGCTGTGTAATAAACATCTTATTAACCAAGCTTAGTCGGTCTGTATGGGAGAAACTTGACCTTGGTCATGTGTACAGACCTCAGTCAAGATTCTCCTATACAGACCTCCTGCTCAGTTAAATGAAGAGCTAATTATATACTCAACAAGGTAGAATTAGTCAATACGGTCAAATAAATATAAATTTTGAGCAGTTGTAATTTTAAGTGAACACAAGGTATGTTTCAATCTATAGGAACCAAGCAATCCTCAAGATACCAACATTGGACTGACTGAAAGATCAAGTGCGAGGCAACAACCTCCTGTCCCTCCCTCCCCTGAGGATGAGGCCAAAATGCAGGAAATTCTGTCAGATCCTGAAGTTATGAAAGTGCTTCAAGATCATCAAATACAGCGATTATTGACCTTGATGAAAACCAATCCTGAAACTGCACAGTTGTGAGTAATGCTGCCATCATGTGGTTTTCATTTAACACTAGAAAACAGAATTACTCCATGTTGTGATGAATACTCCATTACTGTTGTTCTGGTAGACACAGTTCAAATGGAGCCAATTCAATAAGGTTTGCACTTTACCCAAGTGAATAGAATCATTAATCATTGCATTTAGGAGAAAGACATTTTGAAGATTGAATGGTATTGCATCACTGAGGTTGAATTAATTGATAAACACAAATTTATTGGCTACACTGAAAGTCAAGCAGTTATCTACTATCGTTCAACAGAAGTCACTTTCAAAGCATATCAGTCTTTTTGTTTGTTATGACTGAACAGTATCAATTACATGATAAAAAAAAACTTAATTTTACATCATGGCAAATGTTTAGAGATCTTCCCCTTGGTCATGTCACTGCTTGCTGTATTTCGATGTATGTTAGACCAGTGTACTTTCTTTGACCCTTGACAACTAACAGCAGAAGCAACTCAAACTTTTGTTAGAAATAAGCTTTTTGACATCATGCAACAAGACAAAATGTTCAAAGTAAAAGACATGCAAATTGAAATGTTGTAGTTTTTCACAAGGAGAGTTTAAGTTTGGCTGCCAGTTTCAAATAACAAGTACATATTAACTTTCAATTCATGAACTGTTTTGTAATGAGAAGTTAACATATTCTTTTCATTTCTCTGCAGAGAAGTAAAGAATGCTACTGCTGAAATGAGAGTTAAAATACAAAAGCTGGTGGATGTCGGACTTCTGGGCTTTGCTCAGTGACCTGGCAGAAATTACCAGTAACCTCATTATTGACCATTATTTGTGGAGCCTAAAAAGAGCTCCTTAAGTAAATGTCAGGCTGCCCAGTACGATAGACTTCAAGAACTACTATAAGAAAATCTGCCATGCATGGCAACAAGACCCAGCAACATGGCATACCAATCAGTTCAAAGAATCAAATGTACCGGTAGATGCTGCACTTGAAAGTTTTCAGACATAGATGTTGCATCTGAAAGTTTCATTATCAACCCAAGATAACAGCCTGACATCAGCACAACTCCAGACTGACTTGACAAGTGAATTATGACTATACTGCCTTAATCATTCAAAACTAATCATACGTGAATAGTTTCTGTGTTAGACTCTCTCAAAGTCCTGCATGGCTGTAGCTGGTCCTGGGTCCTTGCACTTGTTTTAGAACATCGCAGACATTTTCATTATCTATAATTCAGCTTTTTGCAGCTCAACTAGATGGAAGAACAGAAACACTAAAAGCTGTAAAAACAAGATTCAGTACATTTTGTCAAGATTAAATCTCAATAAAAAGATGCACTGCACCATGCAATCTTCTTTTGGTCCCCTATGCCTCATGAAAAATCAAAATTTTATTCTACAAAACATGCTCTCAGCTTTGTTACTCTTCAAATCCTTGCAGTTGCTGATGCAGTTGGCATTAAATTCTATGATTTGTTCAACATAAGAAACAAGTCTTAGGTAAACCCAACAAAGCAAAATCTAACGTAAAAAATTGTAAAATATCATGAAGTTAAAAGCTTAGTTTCATTAACAATTCAGTAGTTTGTGTTTTGTTACACAAGATAAGAGAGAAAAAAATGTTTGGATTAGGAGAGAACTTTATTGTTTATCTAAACATGACCGTCACCATGTATTGTACAGATTTTGCCAATGACATTAAATTAATTCCACTTCTTTACAATGAGATGCTTAGCTATGATAATTTTACCACATAAATATAGTTAGCAACTAACTTGATAAGAAAATATGAACACTAAACAAGTTGCCAAAATACAAAGTGCAAAATAAACTTTAGCATATTTTGCCAGTATCACCTTTTTAGCAAAGAAATAGTTTTTCTTTAATGGAGATGTGTTCGTCAAAATAGTAATCAAAATGTGGTCTAATCAGTAACAATCATTGTTCCATCTTTCATGAAGTGAGGACTGAACTATGTTAACCTCTTCCTATGCAATGGCTTTGCCCATTTTTGACTCTGGTGAGTCAACAAAAGCTGACAGAAAACCACTATTGTAACATTTTGTAAATGTTGATAACATGGTCAATTCTTCCTGCTGGGTTTGAGGGTGAACATTTGATGATATTTTCTTTGCTTTATATTTCTTTTTTAAGTGATTCCTGCTTGACTTTGTAGTCATTCAGTGCAGCTTTGATGGCATCCTCTGCAAGCACTGATGATAAAAAAAACAACAAAACATTCTTAGTAACCCACTGAATGTTACATGGAACACAAGAGACACAATTTTCAGTCATAATATTGTTTTTGAAAAGTATGCTATACTTTCAGAAATCTAAGCAAGAGATAAATGTAAATTTATCATCTGCCAAAGGTTGGTGTTTAACTGGGAACAATAGGACATACACATGATTGGTACATTCTTCCCAGTAACTACTCTGTAAAAGCCTCTGCAAACAAGGAAATGTTGTGGAAAAATTGTTTCTCAAGACAAGGGACAATATTTTGGCAACAATGTTTCCTTGTTTCCCGTGGCCTTAACTTACTTGAGCAGTGGAGTTTTACTGGAGGAAGAGAAAGTTCCTTGGCGATTTCAGTGTTTTTAATCTCTTTAGCATCGGTTACCTGCAAAATCACAGATATCATTAATAATCACCGTTACAAAGCATGGATTGCACCTTGACATAAACTATCCTGGGCTCAGCTGCTGAAAGATCAATGAACTAATCTACCGCGTGCGTGAAGATTTATTTCAGTTTTATATCTTGTTCTCTGTATCAAGAGTTCATTAACCCAATTATGCTACACATATTTTAGCTACAGAAATGTCTGAAAATAAAGAGATTATATGTGCTAGCCTTATTATAATTACATTCAATTCAATTGAATGACTGAGCTGCAATTGAATTGCAGCTCAGTCAGATTTTTTTACCGATTTTCCTTTGACCCACTCAGTAGCCAGGGAACTTGAGGCAATGGCAGAACCACAACCAAATGTCTTGAACTTTGCATCCACAATTTTACCATTTTCATCAACTTTGATCTGAAGAATTAAGCATGCTCATTATAACCAACATTACATTATTGTTAAAACCTGATCAACAAGAAACATTGTTCAAAGACTAGATAAAGAAGCAAGGTTGTACGTATAGGTAATGAAATGATTTCAAGTGCAAGTGGGGATACATAAGCACAAGTAAATCATTCAAAGACTAAAAAAATGCACAAGCCTGTACGGCAAGTGCTATTTGTAGTCTTTGAAAAATTGATGAGTGCTCATTAATTCCAAGGTGCATGGGAAAAAAATTACTTGATAACGTGTTAATAATATGTGTACAATTTTATTTCAACTTTCTGCACTCAATTTCAATGCTTTGCACTCAATTTCAACTTCCTACACTGTTTTTGAGATAAATTGACATGCTCTCAGCCAATCAGTATGCCAAAAGTTTTGCATGTATATTAAAATAAAAAGATAACAGTATTATTCAAACACATATATATACCCTGTCGTAAGGTAATCTTCCCCAAAACAGCTGTATTATATGCATATAGACCAACCTGAAGTTTCATGACGTCACCACAAGCTGGAGCTCCAACCAGTCCAGTTCCTACACTCAAGTCATCCTTGTCCATAGATCCAACATTTCTTGGATTTTCATAATGGTCAATAACCTATGGACATGTACCACAAAGCAAATATTTTTACAGCACATGCATCTGACAGCAGCTCTGTCTCTGTATTACACATCAGCTGTGGTGGTCTAATGGTTATTGTGCAGGACTCACTGATTGGGCAGTCCTTGGTTCAAGCCCTGGGGCTCATTTCTTGAAGGTCCCAAAAAGTTTTCACACCCGAAAAGTGTAGCAAAATCTCAAACCTTAAGACTACAGAGCTGTTTTATAAGCATATTCTTAATGTGAACAGAGGCTCTCTTCATACAAGAAGTTTCAGGCGTATACAACTCTCTGTCTTTAAATACTGGTTAACTAAAAGTAGCTTTGTGGGCCTGAAACGTTTCCAGGGCTTTTGAGAAATGGGCCCCTGGCCAGAGTCATAGCATTGTGTTCATGGACTTGACTCACATAGTTTAACACATATCAATTTTTAATAGTGAAATTTTATTTATAATCAAGCATGAAGAAAATAAAACCTATTTTTGGCAGGTTGACAGGTAACTTTGGGAATGACAGCACTCAGTTGTTGTTGAAGGTACGAAAAGAGTCTGAAAGTATGTTGGAGAGACGATTCATTAAATTGCCTCTCGAGTATGGATGTTTCAATTCAGAATCTCTGTTCTTTTAACAATTTAAAGCTCTTGTGATGATCCAAATTTGTTAATAAAATTCAGTTTTTCATCTTAATCTCTGCTTGACCATGTTGGGTTGTTTTTATTGTAAAACAGATAAGCAAATCACATTAGTTTTTCCTCCTACTGAAATTTTCAATGGCAGAGGCTTAATTTAGCTAAGACGACGATATGGTGATATACCCTGACAAAATGTAAGCTAATTATGACGCAAGATACAAGATGTGTAATAAGGGTTGACGTTAAGTTGTTCACTCCAAAACAGGCGAGACATTCACAGTACCTAGAGCTTTTTCTTGGAAATTTAAGACATAAGAAGGTTGTGGAAAGTTACTTTTCTTTACGCATGAGCCAAAAACCTGACTTAGCGCCTGCATGACTGTGCAAACATAACCAAACAACTTAACCTTGTTTACATTTCTGAAAACTGCAAGCACGAAAAAGGGGATTCTTCCGATCAACCTCGCAATCACAATAAGATAGCTTGTCTTTGAATGAACAAATTTTGGATGCCCTGAAACAAAGTATAAAAACGCGAACAAGTAATTAACCAGAGCTTGGTGAAAGTTCTAAACCGTACCCGTGCAATATAATTCGCGTTTCACGTCAGATCGACAACCGTAGCTATTTTACAACGCGTGAGGTTGAAAACAAAAGAAAATAACTCTTACATTCTTGTGGTAGAAAGCAACTGCAGCTCCTATCCTTGTATTAACTCCTAACTTTGCAGCGTTCGTCAAACCCCGAGTAAAAAGCGCCATGTTGTTCTTCTTATGCAACAGCCTTCCTGACAAACTGACGATCAATCGATTCTGCACGTGAGTAACCCATAATACTCTATCTCTGATGATGTAACATCGAGGATGCTGCCTAGGCCCAGGCCCCGCGCCTGCAGTGGTCAAAAATAATATTTCGCGCAAAAATCCACTGCGGTCTACCTCATCATGAGAACATTACTTTACGGTATCCCATCGTTGAAAATTTTTGGCGCCGACACCTATAAGCTTACGTATCGTAAAAGAATGTATACACGCGAAGCCAGTGGGTTAAATTTATCTGATGTAAGAAATGTGCCAGGGCAGAGGGTGTGACTTTAAGTTACCAAGAAAACGCCTGCACGGAATCATGGTAGTCGTATTCATCGTCTAGAAGTGGGTATTTGTTTTGATGATTTAACACAACTATCATGATTCATGCCATAGAGGGAATTGGCCATTGACCGTTTCCTTTCTCCTATACGGCCTACTACCCAAAATTTACGCACATCCCTTGATCGTAAGGGAAAACCAACTAGGCCGTTCCGCTGTTTCTTGGTCTTACTTCTGCTGAGTGTGTTTAGTCCAGTTCTAGCCACCACGGAACGCCACATGTAAGAGCTGGACCAGGTGTGTGTCAGGACGAGAGGTCCTCTTTGATACCTTTGTTACACCTTTATATCAGCAGCAATGGTATACAGCTTTTGGTTGTTGGGACCAATGCAAGCTGAAATGGTTTATTTTAGAAAGAGTGATATTGTTTAAGAGCTCTTTATTGGCCTTAAGGATATTACACAACATCTTCAGTGCAAGAATGTTAAATTTTATTTCTGCTGATGATTCTATCAATAACCATAACTTTCCAACACTTCATTCACAGACTCCAGCTCATCTGCTTTGTCTTGCTCAGCCTTCTGTTTTAGTTTCTGAAAATAAAAATAAAAGAAAGTAAGAAAAAGTAACAGTACAAAATGATATATTTCCTGGTTTTGAAAGAACAAATAAATGAGAGGAGTAACAGTTTTTCTGAAACTTTCAGAACCTCTCATGTTTACACATAAAATAAATAAAGTAAATCTTCTTCTACATGAGACTTTTCGGAGGTTAAAATGTTTTAAAATGCATTGTTTTGGGCAGTTTTACTGCTCTTCTTCAGGCAATGCAGCTCCAGCTACGTTCCAAAGTCCACCATATTCAGCTGGAACTACAGTGCCTGAAAAAAAAAAAAAAAAAAAAAAAAAAAACACAGGAAAAACTAACAGCCCGAACCGAGCCCGAAGAGGAGAACAGATGTTATTTCTCACCTGGAGTTTCTTCTTATGTTCGTAGTACACAGCAGCTTTAGCCTTGCGCTTCTCTTCCAGGGTTTCAAGAACATCCTAAAACACACAAAATAATTATGTCTAACTGTGCACTTGAAAGTGCAGTTTGCCAGCAAAGTTAATAACAAACAGCAATCACTTACATTCACCTTATCAGCAAACAGCAAAGATAGATTGGTGGGAATTATGTGAGACAGGTATAATTTATTATTGAATAAAAATACTGCCACTATTAAAACCAACCTTGTACTTCCAGCCAACCTCATGTGAGAGTCTTCCCAGCACACAATACTGCAATGGGAAACAAATTATGTATAAAAGACTTCCATAGGAGAAAATTGAAAAAATAAATTAAATAAAGTTATCATTAGGCGATACATCCCTCACAAAACAAGCCACAGTTCTGTCATTAACATTTTGACATATGCACATACACATTGCACAGGAGCAACAAGGAGCACATGTGAATAAGCACTAACAGAAAAGTAAACTAAAAAGTGAATAATAAACAAGCTACATGTATTTGAACATTTTACTGTAACTGTTGCTTAACAAAGTTTCAAAAGTTGAAGTGTGTAAACACTGAAAAAGAACAATACACTATACATCACTAATCAAGAACTGCGACACAAACATGTTGCATTAGATAAAGACTTGTTCATGTATGGAGTCCATCTCTGTATAGTCAAATCTGGACAGTAAAAGTTTCTCAAACTTCCCTTGGTGCCTTTTTAGCACACAAAATGGCCTTGTTTGGGTAGATTCATATCCTGAATGCTTGCCTATCGCTGGCAACTTATGAAAGCAGCAAAAAGTATTTCTAGTCACTGGTCATAAAGCTTGATTCAGTGAATTTAGGGATCTTACCTTTCTTCCTGGCTTCAAACGAACAACTCGCAGGGCTGATGGCACCACCATCCTCTTTTCCTAAGAAAAGAACAAAAGGTAAATGCAAAAGATTATCAATGGAAGCTTAAAATGAAGGCCTAGCCATGCTTTTCAAGATTTGTAAATGTACAATAAAAAGAATAAAATAATATTTGTACAGCAGTTCCTATCAGATCAGCTTGTAATAAGAGGAGGAGGCAAAGGGGCCAAGTGATAAGCGTGCCAGAATTGAGATCCAGAGGTCATAGGTTCAAGTCCTGCTCTGACCACTAATGGGGGTTGTTTCACAGTAGCCCCAAGTTCAAACCACGGCCATGCTTATAAATTGCAAACTGAGTGGCCTCCTGCCAGTTGGGGTTTTTACCCTCAAAAAGTTGAATTTGAAAATGTTTGCTTCTGAAATTTAACTGCTGGTCCCGAGGGTGAATAAAGGTTGGTTAATTTTTTTGATTTCTTTTTATTTACTTTATTTATATAAGATCAAGCTGCCATATGTAGAGAAATCTGAGAAATCATGAGTGTTCATGTGACCTAATAACTTACTTTGTCATGAGGTGGAGGAATACCATCAAACACTTTAAGACGATTCATTGCCTCTGTGCCTCGTTTGGTCTTGTGTGGAATCATCCCTGGAAAAGTAAAAGACCTCTGTCATCAAATTTACCCAAAGATTTGAAATTTTATGATCTAAAATAAAGGTCTTCTCACAAAGGGACATGCTGCAGCAACAGAACATGAGGGGACGTATAACAGGAACATGCTACAGCAACACATCCCCCTTTGCTTATGCCAAAAGTTTTCAATGGCATACCTTATTGCTGCACCATGTAGCTGCTGCATGTCCCTTCATGTGAAAAGAAAATAATTTTGTCACAGAAACATGTGCCTGTACAGTGGAACCCTGCTTTAGCAAAACCTTGTTAATATGACCCCATTGTTGTTTTGGCACTTTTCGTTTGGCACACAAAAAAGCTCAGTCATTATTTCTTATCCAAGAACTCCTTTAACATGGTCACCCAGCAGAAATGAAAAGATCTGGTGGCCCATCATCAATGGGCCACTAAATCAAGGGGTCCACTGCATTCTTAAGAGACTTTAAAACAGTTATTAGCCAGACAGCAAAAATAACACCAACCAAAAAAATAAAATATTTACCTCTAACTGTCCTCCATACAATTCTGCTTGGAGCACGGAAATGGAATGGTCCCCTGCTTGGCTTAGTATTAGTTCGCTTCCTTAAGAAATCAAGGTACTTTACTATGAAATCAAAAACAAAACATGAGGTCAAGAATTTCTTTAATCAGTTACAATTCAGCATTCAAATCATTAAAATCTCAACACTAAAACAGAAGTTTGCATTATTTGAACTTAGAGCATTTGTTGGATGCTAAAAATCCCTTGCATGCATTGGATAAATGTGGCAGGTATAACCTTGGAGACCTGAAAAAGGTTTCTCTCTGTTCCCTAGTGTTAGCAAAAAGCTACAAAAACCTTTGCCCAAATTTCATTGTCTCAGACCCACAGGCTTGGTGCCCAATTTCTTTAAAGAAAGGCGTCTGCAGAGAGTCGTAATTTGGGGAACAGGGATGTCACAGTGGTGAGAGTGCTCACCTCCCACCAATGTGGCCTGGGTTCAATTCTGCCCAGGTGCCACATGTGGGTTGAGTTTGTTGTTGGTTCTCGCCTTGCTCTGAGGGTTTTTCTCCGGGTTCTCCAGTTTTCCTCCCTCCACAAAAACCAACATCTCCATATTCCAATTTGACCAGGACAGAGGACCCACATGAAAACCAGATATGGCTGATGTGGCTTCCTCTCTAAGCATTGTAATTTATTTATCTTTTATTTATCATAACCATCATGGTAGCTGTATTCACCAAAATATGTCCAATACACTTGGCAACCTTGATTACAACTACCCTGTTCCTCTGCCGCAACTTCTCAGAGAGAAAATTGGACATTAAGAGTGGTGCACTGATTGTGCATCATTGAATATCCACAACACAAAGGCAACTTACACTTGTTTCTATAGAAGCTTCCACTGATGTTCACTTGCTCACAGCGGACAACAATTATTCTTTGCCCTGTAGAAACATTTGCAGATTGTGGTCAATAATTTTATTGTCCGACACAAAATCTGAATCATCCATACTTAAAAAGATTCAAGCCAAGGGCAACTTTATTTTAGACTGGAATAATTATGTGGAATGCAAGGAATACCTAAAACGTAAACCTTGTTTACCTACTTTTGAAAAGGAATCTGCATAGAACTTTCAATTCTTCATTTCTTGTCTGGCAAATCGAAATTCCTAACTCCTTCCTAATCTTGAAAAATTTAGTGAATATACTTGCTCTACAAACGTGTTTTGAATCAGTGTTCCCGATTCTTACCCTTCCCAGTTCCAAACTTGAACAGAAAATTCAGTTATAAGGCTCTATTAAAAAAGATGAAGTCCAAGTCAGACTTGTAATAATCATCGAAAAAATAGTATAGAACCGTAGTTTCTTACCAGTCAACAGGCTCTTGGCAATGGTGGAGGCTAAACGGCCTAACAGATGGCCCGAAGCGTCGATGACAATTGACTGCAATTGCAAAGAAGATTCTTCTTATATCAACAAGTAACAAACGGGGCAGCCTTAAAGGCTTTAGTACTTTATAGTGATTAGCGACAGAGTTTCCCACATGTTGCTCGAGAAGTTCTTACGATCTCAACTTTCTTATTTCAATTTGGCAATACCGCCGCATCTATGCAGTATTTTGCGGTAATAGACGACATCGTACAGAGCCAAGTATTTCTCTTTAATTGCATCAGTATTTATTCAATTTTCGGGGTTGATAAAGACGAAACTTGTCTTCTTTCGGTACACACACATTACCTTCTCAAACCCCATGTTGGAGCCGCTAAAAGAAAGAACGAGAGACACATGCGAGACAAATATGAGGGGCGGCCCCACAAGTGGTCAAAGGGGTTAGCCTGGTTACAAAGGCCAAACTATGGTACTAGTCTCCCCGCAACCAAGCATTGCGTTGAACAGGAAGTCGGCCCTGAACTTAAGTGTTTACATAATTTTATTACTTCTACAGTCTCTCAAAAACAATTCAAGATAATTTTTAATTCATTCGTTGAAACTTCGCACAGAATGACATAAAGATACATTTAAGTAACAACAGGGAAAATTCAAAAACTTTATTTACTGAATTTACTCATTCATCAGTTGATTTTATTTCAGGTCCTTCAAGTCTCCAAAAAAAGTCTTACGCTTTTAATTGGGTTTCCTGAGGAAGTGAGCTAAGATAATAATGAGGAAAATGGGATTAATTTAGCTTGGTGGTCTTAAAAATTATACTGTAAGCCTGAGTAAGTCTGGCCCATTTCCCCTCTTGGGTAACATAAGGCATTAGTTGAAGTATCTCGTGGGTACTTAGTAAAATAATTGTTATATTTGCTAACTTACATCACAATCTACAATTTAATGATCATACAGAAATTAAATATAAATAAAAACATATACATATTAACATATACCACTGTAATCTCATAGATATTAAAAAAAAAATTAAAACTGTTTTGTTTTCAAGGGGGTACTTTCATTATTGTCTACAGTACTTTAACTGCAAACTTGATGATGGAAGAAGTCTTCTTCAACTGTGCACAAAAAAGTACAAAATGAGGCATTGCGATCATATGGAGCTGTCCTTAAATTGATTAAAATGTCAATTTTCCACCATGGGAATGATCCCATGATGTTAACAACCTAATAGACCATTCTATAGTTGTCTGTTCAGTGACCTGGACTTTGAATGGCAGCAAGGCTGCAGGTGACCTTGTTTTGTTGTGTAACTCAAGTTGTTCCTATGCTAACTAGGTGGCATGTATATGAGAAAAGCAGAGAGGTCTGTATCAAAGCAAGGTAACTAAGCACACAACTGCAAAATGGGCTATATTGTGGCATAATCCAATGTGATCAGTGTTAAAAAAGTGGAAAATGAGTTTAAAAAATTTTCGCATACAGATTTTAATATTCATAACTCATATCATAAAAACTACTACTTTACATTAGTACTTCAATCAATAAATTTGCAAGACAAATTGTTTACTGGGCTTATTTTATTTCTCTTTTTCAATTTGCTGTAATCAAAAAGCTATTTACGCCTCAACAAACAGCTCATACTTGGAGCTGGCATATTTACATGAGATATGAAACTCAATCAATATGTAAGAGAAATGCTGTAAAATTCTAATAATAGGCACCCTAAATAAATCCCAAAATGACTCCCCCTACATCACAGATGGAAAACACCTTTCAATAATACCCACCATCTCCTAAATTCACCCTCCTTCCTCCCATAAATAAATCAAAAGGCCTTTAGCACAAAATGTAATAAACCTGGAGTTGATTATCAGAGCTTTACAGTTACTCTTAGTTGATTTACATATGTTCAATATTTGGGAATTTTAAGACCAATCAATGAATTTGCATGGTTCTACATCTCCACAAAGTAGCAGGTGAAAGTTTGTTCATTTCTTTGGTATTTTGCAACTACAGTGTAATTAAATAACAAGTAATGATAAAAATGTTATCTAAAATGATACATTGAATAAAATATGTCATCATGTGTACTTCAGTTTTGTATTTATGGCCAAGTGACAGCTATTTTCTCAAATTTCCTTTTTGTGTTTCTAATTTCAGTATCATTAACATCTGAACCTGATTCACTCGATGATGTGGATGCAACAACTTCCTGCAGAAAGAGAAAAATCAATCATTTCAAAACAACAGCAATTAACTTCCTTAAGGATGCAACATAAATTATAGACCATGGAAAAGTATACAAGAGATCTACTTCATCTGGCACGATAATTATATTCTAAGTTATAAACGCATAAAAATCAACAATAAAATAAAACAACATATTTTTTGGGCCATTGTGATGCCATTGTCAACTTCAAAATGATTAGAGTAACTTATGTGTTGCAAAGCTTTGCTCGTTTACAAGCTGTTAATAATCAAATGTCTAGATACGAATGTATGTATAAATTCCACAAAAATAAACGGCAATTTGTCTCATGGTACTCTTAAATATTTTTCGGTTCAAGTTTCTTCACAAGATATGTAAATGAAGTGACAGTCTGCTTGTAATGCATGTTAGACTATAGTGAAATTATTGCTTGTTTTCCAAATTTTTCGTGTCAGGTAACACATAAAGCCTACCCATTTGACCATCAACAGCTCCCATACTATACACACCAACTTAAAATGGATGGATTTTTGAAATTCACAACCCTGTATAATGATTATTTAGAAGATATCCAGGTTATTGCTATGCCATCGTACCTTTTGTGCACCACCATTTAAACTTGACCTGGAATCATCCTTCAGTACAGAGTGTTCAAATGACTTATCCACATTAAGTCCTAAAGTTGTTCTATTCAATTTAATCACTTTTGGTTTGATTGCTTTGTTGACTGTATTGCGTTCATGACTAGTTCTTGTGTTTGTGGTTGGAGAAGTTGCATTGATGGAAACTGAGTTTACTCCTTTGTTTATTGAATCAAGATAAGCAGGAGTTTTGTTAATATTGATACTGTTTTTATATTCTGTCCTTGCTATCTTGATTGGAGTTGTAGCTACAATTTCTTCAGATTTCCTGAAAGGAAAAGAAAATAATTGCTGGTTTACACTGTCACACCATTTGTAACCATTCAATAAAAAAATTAATTACGTCACGAGTCTGGGATATGATAGATGATTGATATATAAACAACCTCGCCAAGATTTAGGTCTGTGCAGTTTTTCATTCACACATTATTTTGAAAAGTGTTTCACCCAAATTTATAAACCTTTGTATGGAGACACCATGTTGATGTCCTTCCGAGGGACACCAACATGTTGGCCGTGAAGTAACAGAAACATCTGTCACTGAGTTTTGCTATTGAAACGAAAAATTACTACTCTGGAGTTCTGCCACATAATTGAAAGTAATAATTCTGCTAGTACAAGGACTGTTCATAATTTTAGCAAAAACTTGAGCAATAACTTTTCTTTTGACCTATGCGAGAACCTTCTCAGGCTGCCATTTTAATGTCACGCAACGCATGAACTTGGAAATTCAAACTTCCCCTATAACATAACAAGGAATGGTGTAAAGGTTACACATTGTAAAATGTCAAGTTCTTAGATGGTCCTACATCTGATGAAACTAAAACTTCAGAGGGATTACTAATTGTTTATTTTGGAAAAAAAAAAATGATGTCACATGAAAACCGGAAATTAAAGCGAAAAAAAAAAAATAATAAAGTTTGAGTTACAAAAAACCTAGCTAGATGTATTCGCTGAAAGAATAGCCAAAACATCCACTCAGTAATCATTATCCACTGGATAATGCAGTTTCTTTATTTGCACTTCACCTCTCTAGTGGATGGCATTTGCCACCCTTTGTACAACCAGGGCCATGTCAAGATTATACCTATCTTTTTGAAAGAAGTATGATCAGGCAAACTTCACAGATGTAGATTTGTTGGGAACGTGCTATATTTAAGTTATTGCGTTTTCAACTTGAAAAACCGAAAAGCGACTGCTTGCTACCTAGGAGGGATACATCCTTGAAGCTTGATGATCAGTAGCACCACTGTTTCATCAAAGTACTGGGTTTGAAAGCAAGGCGAGTAAATAAAATCTAAGCTAACTACCACCTGCCCGCTATGCAAGCGCGCTGCCTTCAATTGTGGTCTGAATCAAGACAGAATCAAGACAGCTAACACCACTGATTTGCTGGTTTCTCGATTAAACAACCCCTTACCTTTTCCTTAACCGTACTACTTTAGAAGTTCTTCCTTTTGAACAATTACTTTCTTCAGATTTGCCACAAGGTATCATCCTTTTCGCACGGCGGAGTTGATGGAGTCTTTGAGGCAATGGCGTGACGTATTTATAAAACAGCTGGACTAGATCACCTTTCTCTAAATTCACAAGATCTTCCTGGCGCAAAGATCTCTCGCACAAAATTTCTAGGAGCCGCTCTCTCGAAAGAACTTCAGGATGATCAAGTTCATTACCTCCAAAAAGCCTCGCTGCGTCCGCCATTATTAAAATGTCTCAATGCGTTTCTAAAATGTATTCTGATTGGCTTATTTGGGTCCCAATTACAGCCAATCAAATCACCGTTTAAATCCAGCTGCTCACCGCCTGAAGATGACAATTGTTATTGTCATGGCAACTGTGACGTATAGTTCCCTCCAAACAGAATCATTGGCAACGCCATGTTGTTTAGGACACTTCATAACGAGAGAAATTGAGCTAATGTTTTGGGCATCGTAAGGTTCTCTCGACCGATATTTCCGTTTTAAATTATTTCTAACAATTCATATCGTCAATTGAGTCTAAAACAGAGTAAAGCATGGCAGCCGTTGTCGCTCAGAAAGGAGACGGCACCAGAACGTACACTTTTGCAAGTCAGCCCCGACCTGTTCAACAGAGGAAAAAATTTCGCGATCCGCTAACGCAAGAGTAAGTCGCGTAACAGCATTTAACTTTTTAAAAATGTATTATTATTATTTTTTTTTTTGCGATAAGCTTTTTCGAGTGATTCTGTCGTGAGAATCGTACTGGAGAAACTGGCGTATGTTCAATATCTTGATCTGGAGAGCTTGAAAAAGGTCTTTTGCAACTAGTTGATTTGCACAGTTAGTATTACGCTAATCGTATGAAGAGAGACCTCCTGTCGTTGTATCATCCAGCATCAGATGATTTCTACTCATAAAGGTTTTGTTCTCTGAGGAAAAAGCCCCGCACATAATCGAAATATCTAGTATATTTGTTCAAGTGTTGTAAAACATCAAATAAACCAAATTACACCAGGAGTTCAACACAAGCTTAGTATTTCAGCCTGACCTGAACAAAGCAAATTTCACTTTTTTGTTATAGCTTACTTGATATTTGGAAAATTGACATTTGGCAGTAAAATGGTTCAACTAATATGTCTAAATTCTGGTTTTGACTTATATTATGGCCTGTTCTGTTTTGGGCTTTTGCAGAAATGAGAGTCCTACACCTTACGGGAACATCATGTATGATCGCAGAATTGTCAGGGGTAACACTTATGCTCAAAGGACTTTACCGGCGGTAAGTTTCAAATGGGAAAACCCTTGCTATTCTTTCCCAGGGTGTGTGATGTTGGGTTGATCTTTCCCAGGGGGTGTGGTATAGGGTGTATGTTTGATGAATACATTGTAAATCTGTTGTTGAAAGTACATTTGTTAAAACTCATGCGCAAGACAGAATCTTAGTCCCCCTTTAATACTGTCTCTCAAATGCAAGTTACCAGCTCGTCTTGGGGGAAACATAATGTAACAAGGTATTTTGGGGGGATTATGATTTGGAGTGCAGTGAGGTGGGTGGTTGCAAAAGGTATGAAGCAAATTTTGAGTTTTCATTATGGAGTGTTTTTGTATTTGACCTTGACCATTTTTTAAAAGAAAATTAAGGGTACCAGTGATATTAGCTGTACATTGTTCATATGTCTCCACAAACAAAGGGTTGTCCCTTCACCTGAACATTATTTTTCCTTAGTTGATTCAGAAGTCCACAGTTTCCTTATCTATCATTTCTGGTTTATGGAAAAAGTGTATGTCCAACTTGTGTTTGTGTTTGCCTTTGTAGACTGCTCAGCCTGATCCTATAGAAATTCAGAGACAGCAAGAAGCAAGAAGGAGAGCTATTGCCAGAAAACGAGCAAAAGCGCAGTTAAAACCAAGGTCACCAGAACCTGTAGAGGGAAGGAAGCATATTGATGTACAAACAGAGCTTTATTTGGAGGAATTAAGTGATCGTGTTGAAGAAGCCGATGTTGAAACACAGACTGACGCCTTTCTTGATCGCCCTCCTTCTCCGTTGTTCATCCCAGCAAAGAGTGGAGTGGATGTTGCAACACAAATTTTGGAGGGAGAAGTATGTTGTCATACTTTGAGTTAAAAGCTGTCGATTTTGTCAAAAAACCACATGGAGTGCTGGCTCTGCCTGGTTGAATGATGCAATGTAATGCCATGCACTGTATAAATCATGAGATGCACAATCTATGGTTATTGTCGGTACTCCAAATTCCAAATCAAGCAGTCTAGGTTTCATCCCTTGCCTGGGTTATTGTGTTTTGGTCCTGAGAAAGAAACTAATACTCCTTCAGGCTTACAGGAACTAGGATAATCTTTTTTTTTGTGAGTTATTTTGGCATGACGCAGACTATTCAGTGTATAGTGTAGTTATCTACCTGTTGAAGTTAAACTGGTCAGATTTTCTTCATGTCTTTAGTTCCATTCAAAAGTTTGTTGTTGTTTTTTAAAAGCATTAAAGTGAAAGAAAAATTTCTTATGGATCAAGATTTCATTGATAATTTCTCAGTATGTATAAAGAAAAAACAGTAAATAGAGTTTCCAGAATGTAATTTTTTGTTGTTTGTCCTTCTTCCACAGTTGTTTGACTTTGATATTGAAGTAAAACCAATCCTTGAGGTTCTTGTTGGTAAAACAGTTGAGCAGGCACTACTTGAGGTCATGGAAGAGGAAGAACTGTCAAATCTTCGTGCACAACAGAGGAGATTCAAAGAACTACGTAATGCTGAACTTGTTGAGACCCAAAGACTAGAAGAACAGGAAAGACGGCATAGAGAAGAGAAAGAACGTCGTATGAAACAACAGGCAGAAGTACTCAGAAAGGAAAAAGAAACCGGTGAAAAGATATCAGCGCGTGCCTTTGCCCAGGTAATTGCAATTTTTGTATGTTACAAAGAATAAGCCTCAAAATAGTCAGTCTTATCTAACAGTACATTTCGTTATTCCAAATGTAGAGTTACCTTGCGGACCTTGTGCCATCAGTGTTTGGCTCACTAAACGAAAATGGATACTTCTATGATCCAGTGGAAAGAGGTAAATGATTTCTTGTTCCTAACTTACAAGATCTCTACTGAAATTTGTTTAGCTCAGTTCTCAAGTGACTACATGTACACATACCAATTTTAAACTGCTTTTTTAATTTTTTGTAATAATTCAATTTGTTTAATTTCTTTTCAGACGTAGAAACATACTTTATGCCATGGTTATTACAGAGAGTGGAGGGTGAATTAAACCAGAGTGTCATCTCGAGAACTGTCCTTGATGGTTGGTACCATGCTGTGATCATAACTTACAATCATTCAACAATGAATAATGTCTATTCTTTGCAGATTTGTGTTATTTATTTACCTTATTATTACCGGTAAACTTCAGCTGTAAAAAACTGCCATAGAATATTAAGCAACATAAGAAAATCATGTTAAAAAACAACCGTTTCGACATTTAGCTGTCATTATCAAGTCAAAATGAGGGTCAATATAAATTGTATAAATAGTACATGTAAATAAACATTAGCTGACCACAGAGGAATAAAATTGGTAAGAATATTCTTTCAGACAAAGAGTTCTGCATGAATGGAGTCAGCCTGTGTGTTTAAACTGGGATTACATTCTTTTATGAGTAGCATTTCTATGAGGTAATCATGGCACTTAAATTGGAGTATGCAAAACCGGCTTTTTTTTTTCCAGGAAACTTCTATCCCCATGGGTTTCCAAAAAATGTTTACCAATCCCCAGGTTCTTATTTTCTTCTGTGCAATGTTTCTGACGTTTGTTTCTTACTTTTCTTTTTTCCTGTTTGACTCTGCAGCAATCATAAGAGATGTTGTCCGAAGACGCTTTGAAGTATATCATAAGCTCGAAGAAGCTGCTAGACTTGCTGTGGAGCAAGAGGCAGCAGCCAAGGCAGCAGAAGAAAGAAAGAAAGCTGAAGAGATTGCGGCTAAAGCAGCTGCAGAAGAGGCCAAAGCCCAGGCAGCAGAACAGGGTGATCAGGAAGGTGAAGCTGATGGTAGAGAAACAGCTGATAAACCTGATGAAGATAGTGTTGCTGGAGAGGATGGTAGTGGTGAAGCTGCTCCTGCTGTCACACCAGCAGAATCAGGACCAAAGGATCCTGAACCAGCAGATGATGCTGAAGCTGAACAAGAATAAGCAAAGACTGCATTTATTATTTGTGTTTTTCAGCCTTTCACAAAGTACCTTTCATTTGAACATTTCAAGACTAGAAGTACCTGGCCTTCTCTTTTATCGTGATGAGAATGCATTTCCATGTATATAAACTCTCTATTTACCAGACAGAGGCCATTTGTCAGTAAAGTTCCACTGAATTTGTACTTTGCTAATATCTTTTCCTGAAGGCTGGCCTTTATCCTATCCATAAAATCTTCCATAGAAGAGGACATACAGAAAGACTGTATATAGATTTTCATTATTATTCATATAATGGGATGTATGATGAAATAGGCAGTTGAAAATAAACTTTGCTGCAAATATCGCTCAGAATGAAATCCTTTCTTTATACTTTCAACTTTTCCCAATACTTTGACACCAAAATGGTTTAACCATGCAGAAATTTGTCAGATATTTTTTGACAACAGACAATTTTAGACACCAACATATGCTCTCTTTTTCTCAGATTTTTTCATTTTGAGTGGTAACTTGGCAATCCAATAAGATGGTGTAAGATACAGTAAAATTGTGTTCATATATTAGGTCCTGTTTACATGGAGGCAGGGTGCTCTGGCTAGCTAGGCTAGCCAGCTAGGAGGGGTAAAACATGGCCCGACTTTACATTCAACTCACCTAGGCGGAATACTGGTAAGCAGTGTGCTTTCTTTCAAGTAGCTGCTAAGAACAACAAGTAAGGGTTTATTTTTTATCACTCATTCTGCTGGCAGCCACTTTTTCAATGTCTAGGGCTTTTATCTTGCACTCTACTACTAATTGAGCATAGTCACGCTGTCTTGGAATATAATGCTGCAATATAATGCCTTGGCTAGCTGGGTAACCCAGCACAACCATTTACATGGCAAAAAGATAGCCCTGCTGGAGGGGTGTTGGGCAAGTAGAATGGGAGCTCTGAGAACGTGTGAACCGGTCTATCGCATAAATGTATCGATGTGTTTTCTAAGGAAATGTATGAAAAGTTTCTCTCAGGGTAACTCAGCCGGGCACCCTTCCCACCCCCTCCATTTATACAGGCCCTTGAACTTGGATGTAATTTAAGAAGAGATCACTTCTTAAGTGGACAAAAATATCACTTTATTACCAGTGTTCGTCTGTGTTACACAACAAGGAATTTCCCAATGATTAATTTATGATTTAATAATAGAACATAATAATTTAATTTATAATTTATAATATAATAATTAGACTATCAGAAGTCTTGTTGTTAACTAGATAGTGTTTCACCTGGAAAAAAGTGCTAGATATTTTTCCAGTCTTCTACTGCAAACTTCATAAAACCTGGAGTAAACCAGGGTTGACAAAATAAATCCAAACTTGCACAAAATGTAGGTAAAAACTATGTGTGTCCTCTTACTCTGATAAAGATCACATATTATTTCACCCCTGAGAAGGTATGTCTTGAAAACCCAAAGTACAAAAACTGGTAGTAAAATGTGCTGGATGAATTTGATCAGGATATGAAGACAACAGTAGAGGTCTAATTCCCATTATGAAATTGCTCCATGATAAAACATCTCAGGGGTCTCCTATTAGAAAAGGGGTGGGGTACTTGTTTTCCCTTTTAGGGTTGCATAGGGTGTTGGGACGGAAAACCAATCTTATAAGTTACTTCTCAAAGTATTAAGGCATTTTGTCATGCAAAGAAGTAAACAAACGTGTCAATTTTCTACTGTGTTGGTGGGCCAGCAAAGACAGCTCAGGCATGTAACAACTTAATCTTTAAAATTCTCTCAACATGAAAGCACTCATCTACAACATCAATCATTAGCATCTGTCTGTTAGATTGGTGCCTTTCAGGGGTTAAATAAAGCTGGGCAACACCAGACTGGTTTCATTTAGAAGTTTAATTCAAATTTTCCATGTAAGAAGCATCTCCACCCCTTTAATGTTAAACACTACCCCTGCTCTAAGTTAAAATGCAAAGGAATGAGGTTACAAAAAAAATTTTTTTTGAACAAGCAAAAAAATTGATCCACATTGCATACTTGCCATGAGGTGTACTGAAAGATGGGGAAAAAGTTTCTGCTTTGCAAAAATAGCAAATATTTTATAGAAAAGCACTCTAGGGATGAAGAGGTTGAAAAAATTATATAAGAATACATAACAAAAAATATGAATTTTACAGTAATTTCCCTCTGCTGCCCCAAACAAAAATGTGAATTTAACTGGTCAAAATCCGTGTTGTAACAAAAAAATCTGTTTTTTAAAATTCAGGTTTTAAGTTGTCTGCTCTTATAAAATACAGTTCAACTCCTTTTAAATGGTCACCCTTGGAGAAATGGATAGTGGCAGCTCAAAGGGGGCTGGTCGTTTAATAAAGGTAAAAACAATAGAAAAGCCCTCATCCGGACTTTGATTACCGGCCACCTAATAGGGGTGGCCGCAAAAAAGGTGGCTGCTTTTAGGGGTTCGACTGTACAGGGATGTATATCATTTGGATGTAGTCAAGCATTATAATTTACAATAAATTGTATTTGAGGCTCTGTTCAAATTGTTGCATCTATGTACTTCCTAATGTCCACAGAGCCAACATGATGTTTGCCGCAAGCAACAGAGTTCCAAGTGTAAGGATGACATTACAAAGCATGTTTCTCTGATCTTCATCTGGTATAACTGAGGTGAGAGTGTGATCTACCAGAGCAAATAATGCCCACTGCCCATCCAGTGAATAACAAGGAACCATGTTTAGTAAGGCTAAGGCTCCAGATAAAGACACTAAATATCTTTACATAGTCAAGGAGACAGTCAGTTGGATCAATGGTTAAAGAAAGTGCCCACAGTGAATGGGAATGTTGTAGGTTAATTTGTTCTTTAAGTCAGAATGATTTCAACCTATGTCAAATTTTTCAAACCTGTTTATTATTTATTTATTTTTTTCTTTTTGGGGAGGTTCTTAAAAGGAATAACATGCACACCCTCCGCCCCCCTCAGTTCCTAAACCTACCCTAGCCCTGCCAGGATCCCATATCAACCCTCCCTAACCCTAACCCCCCCAAATCAGTGTTTCTATTTTGTACTAATGTAGCTAAGGGCTGGCTGCCAGTTTATTTTACTAGCTTGGAGAGAACTTATTAAATCCATTTGAAATTTGACATGTAAAAAAAAGACTTAAGAGTAATTTTGGAAGTGTAAAAGCCAGAAAAGCTGACTGAACTTGTTCCTGAGCCTTTAACTTAAAGGGTTTTCTTAGCTTTATCCTTGCAGCATTATCCTCTAACCACAAAACAAGTGGCAAAGCTGCAAGAAGAATGCTGATGAGAAACCTCTTTCTTGTCATTTATTTTTGCAGCTATGCCACCCATTTTTGCATTACCCACTACACCATGTGTTTCTGTACCAGGCACCACAAAACCCCAAAGAAACCACCAGCTATGCAGGTTACCACTGGATCTTGGCTTGATGTTCATCTCAAGAAAGTAGTATAGGGTAAAGAAAGACCTAAAGGTAAAGCTATGCCTTGAAATCTCTGAAACAGTGGTGCTTACAAACCCTCCATTTGCTTAACAGGTAAATCCTCTCTTTGTTCACTCAAAAGGATACATTAAGAACATTTCTAACATATTAGGAATTTCCATGGGTAGAAGTATGCTCCGAGGCTGATAATTAATCACTCCAACTGAAAAAGAAAAACATTAAGAACATTTTAACGTTAAGTCTGCAGACGAGCCAAGCAGCCCCCCAGGTTAGAGCTTATCCTGGTAACTTCTGTAGCATGAAGCAACCACTAGCCAAGGAGTATTTCTACTCCCTCCCTGGATGGGATGCTAGTCCATTGCAGGGTTACCCCCAGCATTAAATTCACTGGTATCCATTTACACAACTAAGTACACAAAATAATCACCTGAAAGAACTACCACTCTGGTAAACATAAATACATGTTGCACAACACACACAAAAAATCATCTGCTACATTTAGTTTTAATTAAATTAATAATATTATTTTCTTTTCACGTCTGGTTACCTGTGTACTGAAGGAGTAGAGGGTCACCCACATACAGCACATCTAAGCCCTCACTTCTTACGATCCTTATCAGCCGACTGGAGTTATCCAGAGATGGATGAACACAAACTTTATCACCTGTGGGTTACAGCACAGTTTGATGATTGTGCTAACAATACCAGCCATTAAAAGCTGATGACCAGTAACAAGTTTGGAAATATTCAACTCTTCTTTCAAACCTTGATATTCAAAATTCTAATTCCCTTAAATACAGGTAGATGTTCATCTTTTACTGCCAACTCCACTGATAAATATCAGTATATCTTTTGATGATGATGGTTTTAAATTGCGTTTATACTGACAATCATTTCATCTCTTCCAGTATTTCTATATTTTGAATTTTCTCAAACATTTCCGCCAAAAAAACTTCACTGGCCCATTAGGTACTAGGTAAAATTTCCTGACTGCAAAATCCACTACACCTAGTGCAGGTTATAAAATGCCTATTGGACACAACCTTCTTTGCAGACAGAAGAATGGTTGAAGCCTTGATTCTATCTTTACCTGGTCCATCACAGTCAGTTGGTTGATTGCAGAGTTGTCTTGACTGCATTGTGCTCCTTGCAGGGAGACAAGCATACCCCTAGCAGAAAACAGATGATAAAAAACTACGTCATCAGAAAAATGACATATTAGATACCAAAAAATAATGTCAAACTTATCCTCTACAATAATTATTATTAAAGACCAAAAAAATTCTTAAAACTATCTCATGTGCTCATGAAAAAAAAAACTTTTATTAGAAACTCTTGAATTACCAGTAAAGAACACACACGGTTCTCCAACTGATTTCCACATAAAAGACAACTTTCAGATCTGCATGGTTACTAAATGTTATTAGTTACTGACAGGTTCATCTTACATAATTATCAGTTGAAATTCATTTATACCTTTGAATGGCTCAGAGACCCATATTTAAAGCAGAATCTTGAAGATGTTGAATTCTGACAGCAGTCATATACCCCTCCACTGTAAATAGCACCTTAGGTATGCAAAACAAACAAAAAAGCTAGCTTCATTTGATGTTTATCACTGCCAAAACACTGCACATGATAACTAAACAAAGACTGAAGAGTTCAACTGTCAAATTGCCCTTCATAACATGTACTTAAGGTACACTGAAATCCTGATTTTTCCAACCTGCCATTTATTTAAACAAATTTTTGCTCCCATGGCAAAGAGTTGAGAGAAATTTACCCTCAAATTTTTCAAACCATCAAGGTCTATGGCCAAAAAAAGTATGACCAAAAGCCAAATATTTTCCTGTCCACTCATGCTCCCCCACTTACTCACTTGACAGTTACTTCATCTTACCACTTTTATTGAGCTTGAGTTTGTTACCTGATGAGGGATTTGTAGCTTGATCAAAGGGACTGACAGAGGTGCTTATGCTAACAAGATTGTTATTAGTAAACAAAGATTTGCTTATGTACAGAATTTGATAACACCAACAGTGGGATAAGCCCTAGCTGTGTAAAAGATAGGTAAGGTTATTAAGTCTGCACAAGAGCCAAGTGGCCCATGAGGCCGGAGCTCATCCTGGTTTTTGTAGAATGAAGCAACTAGGAGTATTTCTACTCCCCCCTGGATGGGATGCTAGTAACCCCAAGCATTGAATAAATAATAAATAAAATAAAACCTTTATTTACCCTCAGCAGTGGTTATAGCAAAAAGGCTAGTAGGGCCGAGCAAACTACTGAAACAAATAATTCAAATTGAATATAACATTGTTAAGAATCCCAACTTGCCAGAGGCAAATCAGCTGGCTATTTACAAGCACAGCCAAGGATTTGAACTCGGAGCTACCAAGAGACAAATCCAGGTAGTGGTCAGAGCGGGACTCGAACCTGGGACCGCTCGGCCATGCTGCCACGCTGCCACCATTAACAGAATCCAATTGTACACCTATGTGGAGAGAGGCACTGTGAGAGTTAATTAAACATCTTGCCCAAGAACATGTAACACAATGTTCCCGGCTAGGACTCGAACCCAAACCACTCGATCCAGAGTCAAGCACACTAACGATGAGGTCACCGTGCCTCCCTAAGCTCTAGCTGCATGAGCATTTAATTACCTTCAGCTCACCTTTTGAAGAGTTTTTCCTGGTGATGGTTAGCATGTCTGTACAGTAGCCATGCTGTGGTGATCGGAGTGTTTTGCTGATACAGCTGTTCCAATCTTGCTTGTCATACACTTGGCATCCATACAGTGATAGGACTGTGTCACCACGCTGAATGCTGCCGTGTACTGGAGATCCCTTTAGTAAACAAAAAAAGAAACTGTCACATATATCCGCATATATTTTTAACGTCAAATAGGAACCTCAGTGCTTATTATCCTTCAAATATTTAAAGCAACACAAGGGATTTGATAATTGGGAAATAACAATCAGATATTCGCAAATTTTAGCTGGGGTATATTCAGTCTCATGATGCGTTTAAAGCAATTGCATGTGACTGAAAATATTTCATGGATTATAAGCTCTGATATTTTGTAACTTACCTTCAAAACATTGAGTACCACAGCACCCTGGCCAGTCACATAAATTGGAACCAATAAATAAGGCAGAGACCACAGGAATACCAAGCCTACTAAGAGAAGCACAGCATTATGCCAGACACCTTCACAGTAGATCCTCAGTTGTCTCATGGGGGAGATGACGGTCAAATGTTCAGTGTACAGGTCTACAAAGGCACCAGGATACACTGCCATGAAGAACATTCCAAATCCATTCACACGTACTTGTTCTCTGCAAAGATTCACAACTTATTGTTTACAAGGTGCAAATAAAACAAATTTTCAGCTGGGCTTTTGGACTTGCCGTAGCAGCGCACTTTAACTATAATTAATTTTTGCTAACATGAAAGTCATTCTTACTACCACTAGCTCCAAAAAGTTCATCTCTTACATTACTACAATTTCTCAAAAAAATTTTCCAAGAAACTTCACTGTCCAATCTGGCAAGTCCACTAGCCTAACTGGAAAATCCACTAGCCCCAGGCTATCAAACATGATTTCCTTCGCACATTGGTTTACCATTTGGTAAGTCATTAATACAAAATTATATAGTCATTTATTTATAGCTTCCTTATTTCATGCAACATCATCTCAGTCAATATGTCAGCATGCAATTTTGTTATTGTGTTACACATCCCACATTCAAGCTGCAGTAATGTGAAGTTTTGCAACTAACAAGCTCCTTCACAAACAACTGAGCATTAGAAATTATACTGAAAAACATCCAGAAACATTCTAAAAGACCAAAGCAAAGGCTGCCTGGGAAATTTTGTAAAAACATTAGGGATTTTCCACAGAGCCACTTCTAAGGTTAACTGTATTGCTGATCTGTGCATCTCGGAGCTTTGTTACGTAACAATCCTCTGTCATCAAACTTGCTTCTATTGCAATGGAAAAATAATCTACATACCTGACGGCAGAGATAGCATGTCCAAATTCATGAAAAACACCACTAATTGTCAATGTGATGAGATAATATAACACTTGGCTCCATGGAACATTCACTCCTGGCATCTAACAATGAAAAACAGACTGAGCAATACTAATCATAGTGAAAAAAACCTACAAAATTTGCCCCATACCACTTAAGGTTTAGGGAGACGCGGTGGCCTCATGGTTGGTGCGCTCTCCCCAGATCTAACAGTTCAGGTTCAAGCCCTGGCTAGGGACATTGTGTTGTGTTCTTGGGCAAGACACTTTACTCTCACAGTGCCTCTCTCCACCCAGATGTATAAATGGGTACTGGTGACCTTAATGCTGGGGGTAACCCTGCAGTGGACAAGCATCCCATCCAGGGGGGAGTAGAAATCCTAATCACTTCATGCTACACAAACCAGGATTAGCTCTGGCCTGATAGGTCCCTTGGCTTGTATACAGACTTACTTGTGCTTATCTAAGTTTAAGTTGCTTTAAGTGGCTAAGAGCTCTTAATTATATTTTATCGTCAAGACATAATATTGAAACTGAAAGAAACTCACCACAGGGGTCAACACTTGTTCTGGTGAATCCTTGGCAAAGGCTTTGTAGAGGGTCAAACAAAGGATAACCACAGATGCAACCATCAACAGGACACCCACAAGAATGCCAATGGAAAACCACATGTGAAGCAAATAAGGATGGAATTGCCCAAGCTTGACAAAGGACCGGTTGAAGCGCATGGTGTACCATCGCACTTGACATACTGAAAGGGAAATGCCATTATTTTCCAGAAACTCCTTGTATCTCCTCGAGTATTTTCTATAATTCTAAAAACAAGAACAAAAAAGAAAAGACCTCCACTTAGTTCAATTGAAGTCTTGATCTACAATGGTTAACACAGGCCATATCTGTGCCACATTTTAAATACAGTGCAAATATTTTATTGTTTTACTGAAAGGGAAATGCCATTATTTTCCAGAAACTCCTTGTATCTCCTCAAGTATTTTCTATAATTCTGAAAACAAGAACAAAAAAGAAAAGACCTACGCTTAGTTCAACTGAAGTCTTGATCGACAATGGTTAACACAGGCCATATCTGTGCCATATTTTAAAAACAGTGCAAATATTTTATTGCTTATTATCTGGAACGGGGTCCCAAATGTTGCTCAAGATTTTGTAAGTCTGAACAAACCCAGAATCTGGCGCATATAATTTAGAGAGTGACCAACCTCACCTCATTTGCCCAAAAACTATTTCAATTCAATTGGCAATTCTGTAACCTCAAGCTTCGCCATACTCCCCAGGGACACTCCATGATCCGCATTCTGCCCCCCCACCCACCGCTTTGAAGAAGTTTGCATCCCAAGGGTTCAAAATTAAAAACCTATGTAAAATCATCAGATAGGCCGTGTGCCAGAGGAGAAGAAGGGGGTGGGGGAGTGCATATAGAATGGATGTCCCATATACTCAGCAGTTAGGTCCAATTTCTGTTAGCCCGAGTATCAGTCTAGTCGGTGTTGGAGGAGAAAACACCCCCTACCGCTACCTTCTTGCTGACAAAGGCCTGATACTCAGGTTAAATTTCTGTTTATGCATTTATGAATAATGGGTCATGGAAAGGACTATTATATCGTCTGATGATTTTGAGAGTTCTCATCTCGCACGCTTCGTTCAAGATCGATGCACGCTCTGTTTAGTAACACAGATGCATGTTGCCCATTGTCGGGAATAATCTCAGTGTAAGCCGGTTCAACTCTTACCTTCAGCAAGGCATTAGATATAAATAAGATGGTCCAGAAACCAATGATCAGGGCCACGCTCGACATATGAACCGAATAGCCTCCGTCTTGCTGTCTGTACCTTGTTTTATTTCTCCTCGGCAAGGTAAGGTCAAATTTCTCCGGGTCTTGATGGCTTTTCTCTTCTCATCGATCCGCATGTGGTTCACTACATCCTGAAGATCACCCAAATCAGATAATTGTTCCTTGCTCAAACATCTTCGGAAACGACAAAAATAACATACGAAAAGGACCAATCACAGGGAAATACTGCAAACCCATTCACAAGACATAAGTAAGATTTGTAAATTAATCCGACGGCAGCGCATATATCAAACTACCGCTTGAATAGATCATGAACGATCCAGGTTTCGGGATTGAAACGCGTGCGAAAGTAAGTGTTGCTTGCGGGCAGCCTCATCCTGGAAACGAGGTTCTAGGTCGCAGGATTGTCAGTGCAAACGTAGACTGTGGACTGCGGACTGCGGACTGCGGACTGCGGACTGCGGACTGCGGACTGCGGACTGCGGACTGCGGACTGCGGACTGCGGACTGTGGGTAAATGAAGACCGGGGGGGTTAAAATGCAGACTGCAGGCCAGGCTTAAAATGAAGACTTCAGACTGCAGCCTTTTTTAACTGATTCGGGGGACCACTGAATCAATCATTTAACGGTTAAAAGCTAATCGTAAGCAGGTTAACTGGAGCGTCATTTAAGGCTAATCCGAGTGATTTCCAGGCTAACCGGTGTGATCCTCAAGCTAACCAGAGTGTTAAGCAAATTTTGACGATTAGCCTGAGTAACCCTGTTTTCAGTTAGCACTCGAAAATGGACATAACACAATATATATACTTCAGAAAGTCAGCAGTCTGCCATTTTCCTCAGTCTGCAGTTTACCCAGTCTACACAGACTGGAGTCTGCAATCTGTAATCTGTACGGGAGAGCTCTTTCGCTTCTTGTACCCCAAACCACCCCATTCTGTTTATCTTACCCCCTTTTTTCGCTACTTTTAATGGTAGCTGGAGATTTCGCACTCAGGCGAGTTCGCAACCAGCAAGTTCGCACCCACACCGACACAACTAGCTATCAAGTTCACCCCAGATTAGTTGGCATAATGAAACAAAATCACACAATACATGTTTATTTCTCGTTCGTTAATCCATTGAGCTAACTCAAAAAGGGTGGAGGCGAACTCGAAATAGGAAGTTTAAAATGCGTTCAGGGGTGCGAAATCGATTGGGGGCCAAACAGGTAGCATTCCTTTCAATTGACCAAACACTTGGAACACGCCAACAAGCACGCACATAAATAAATGAACAAGTTTACAAAAACGATGAAGATTAGGAAGTCAGAACTGAGCCACACTTTAGAGGTAGATGTTGATTTTATTTAAATTGATTACTTTTTATCACAATGCCAAAAGTACTCCAGTATGTACTTCTTGCCCACGGAAGTCGGGGCTTCACTTGGTAATAATGCAGAAAAATAGCTACATATTTACTAAGAAAAGGTGATCGCTCATATCTTTACTGCCTGTAAAATACTACAGGTCATCTTACTGTTAACTGGTCTGTTACAGACTGAATCAACAACTATTACTTGTACTCGAATGGTTTGGCATAAAGCAAAATCTCACGTTGTACAACGAAGGAGTCGAATGAAATAGTGTTAACAACGGCAACATGACAGCACTGGATTGAAAGACAGGACCTCAAATCATAAACCAAGTGTACAATGTAACGAGTTTCACTCAATCATACAAAAGGGATACTACAATATGCCTTCTTTACAAGTTTGAAAAAAAAATACCCTACTAATCCAGAACAATACAAGCCATCACAAAATAACACCCAGCTGAGATAAAATCGGACAAGCAAACATAGTATGAAGTTGTGAATGCACTTGAAATGTGTCAACGTTGTTGAAGCATGCTATAAGGGCCAACTAACAACATGGCACTGACAAGGCACTGCAGTTTGAAATGAGACAAGGAACATGGTATGTCAACCCTTGCCTGGTAAGGTCACTTTTCATTGATGGCCTCACACGAGTGGGAAACTATTTCTACTAATGCAAAGAAAACACTATTCAGCATAATTATGATATCTCTTTCTGACATAATACAAAAATTAACTAATTAAGACAATATCAAATTCTTTGCATGTGCAAAATAATCATTATTCATTGGATTAAAGTTGTAGTGAGTGGTTCAGGTAAAACTGAGAGGGACTCCCTTTGAAATCGCCAATATTGACTGCACCTAAGAAAGAAAAACAAGTAATCTTAAATACTTTGTAGAACAAAGACTACAGTCACATAATTAATAAATTTGGAATTCCCAGTTAGTCACTGTTATAAGCAAGATCGTTTTTCCATTCTCTTCCATACCCATTCAAGGCAGTCCATGGCAAGTTTAACATAGGTCTCTTACCATGTTAGCAATGTTGAGGAAAGGTTGCATATGTGATGTTTCTCTTATAGTTATTTCTTGGCCTTAAACAACATTACTATTCAGGATGAAGGAAATAGTTGCAACTTGTAAGAACTGCTCACTCACAGTGTTGTTGTGACGAAGGGCTAATGAGCATAATATCAGCTTCACAAACACGCTACAGTGCTTAATTTCCCTTAATCAACTTCAAAGCATAGCTAAGTGATTCCACATGTTAGACTACATACTTTCTCACCTTAGTTAGCAGTGGCTGCATCATTTTGGCCCCAACTTTACATAGCTTCAAACTCGTCAACCCTTTGCTTAGTGTTTCCTTGCCTTATCTGCTTCAGTGTCTTATATTTGTCTCTTCCTTCTTTTTGGTTTTGCATGTGGAGTTTGTCATAATTACTTAACATCCTGCTTTCTTTATCTTTTTCAAGATCTGCTTGAAGTTCCTAGAACACAACAGAGAGGGCTATGAATGACCATACCATGACAGATGCCTAGTTATCTGTGACATGTAATAGTGGCATTCTTTGATAATCATGGTTTAATTCAAATCGTACCAGAAGCATTTTCCTCTGTCGCTCATTCTTTTCAGCTTCTGTTAATCGGTCCTCTTCAGATCTGTCTCCTTCAATGCCCTCCAAACTGAGTTCAGCTTCAAGAGCTGTCTGTTGCTCTTCCATTTCTACTTTTTCTTGTACCATTACTTTCTCTTGCAATGAAACTGCTTGTTCCTGAAGCTTCCTGTTCTCTTCCATTTGATCCTCAAGCTTAAAAAAAAAGTGAAAGGAACTACATCACAGAAGAGCCACTTTGCTTTATCAATACTAGCCAGTATTTAGAAAGTACTTCATTCTACCTTGATAGATCAATTCAGTTAGCTTGAAATAACATGACACACTTAATATAACTAAAAAACTGCCATGAAAAGGATCACACAGAGTTAATATGCTGTGATTGGGACAGAATCACTTGCTAAATACAGTGAAGCCTGCATAATATAAGGACAACAGTGTGGCATGCCAAAGTGACTGTATTATCTGGGTGTCGTTTCAGAAACATGAGTTAGTCTCGTGTTCTTTATAAGAAAAACTTTCCACTAAATGATCAAACCAGGTGCACGTAATCATACTCACAGCCAGTCAATTTGGCTGATGCCCAGCCCTTAATGAAACCCATGCCTCAAAATGATAAGCAAATTACCACACTGTGTAATTTTTACCTCTTTTTGAACCCGCTCCTGTTCTTCTTTTGCCTTTCTCTCCTCTTCCTCTAACTCTCTTAATTTTAATTCCCGGTCCTCTACTTCCCTGGCCTGTTCAAAAATAGACAAACATGTTTTAATTCTACAGTCAAACCTCTATTAAGCAGTCAGCCTCTATTACCCGGTCAGGTATCAAATTCCAAGAAATCACTCCAACATTATGTCCGTATGAAAGTGAAGAATGATCATTGCAGTAAATTTTCCAATTTAAGCAATTGGAAAGAAGAAGCCTGGAAAAATCAGGGCTTCAACGGGATTCAAACCCGTGACCTTCGCGAATACCAGTGCGATGCTCTACCAACTGAGCTATGAAGCCACACATTGGGAGCAAGGTCAATTAATTCATATCTTCCCATGAGGAGTGAAATGATGTAAAGCATATATGATATAATTCATATTTGAACTGCAGTTGTAGATGAAAGTGAAGAATGATCATTGCAGTAAATTTTCCGTAAATTCTCAGTAAATTTTCATATATACTTCACATCATTATGTATGTATGTATGTAACATTTATTGTAAACTCAGTCATCATTTGGACTTCCCATATGGCTGATTTTATTATATTTTGTGAACAAGATCTATTGGACTTGTGACTACAATAACAATAATGCCACTATTTATAACCTATCAAATATTCTTGCTAACACGCGATTGGTCTAAATATGTCACGTGACTGAATATTCCACAGCTAAAACTGGGGAATAACTGCGTGATATTCCCCAATTTTCAAAACTGTGCATGTTGCAAAAAACATTTGAATGATAATAAACACAATAGCCTGCATCTGGTGGAAAAATATGCACAAATATTTGTCCCTGGACATTATCTGTTCCTCAAAACTCACAGCTTTCCTTGAGGTACGCTATCAGAAAATTGTTTACTTCTCGGAACAGATAATGTCCATGGACAAATACCTGTGCATATTTTTTGCGACAAATGGAGGCTGTTGTTTATTTAGATAGTGCCATTTCCAAAAGACTCCAGCAACAACCATTTAACTAAAGGGTTTAGGGTTTTTTGTTGTCAAAATACTGACCAAAAAAAAGAAAATCTTGAACTGGGGAATGTTGTCCATGTCAACTTAAATGTTTGATCTGTGTCTAACTACAACCACTGACTGCAAGCAGGGAAGTTGATCCAAATTTCACAATCTAAGTTACATTGTGTGAAGAGCAGTAACTAAACTCTTTTAGCAGAATGTTCTGCTCTATTGTAGAATTTGTGTACAAGTGTGTAGAAACTGCAGGTTATAAAATATGGAGTCTAAGTGTTTATACAGGGCTCAAAATTAACTTTTTCGTTTGGGAGCCAGCTGGCGATCAACAGAAAAAACACGATTTTATATGTCCCTTTGCATGCAAGAAAAGTCACGATTGAAGAGCGAAAACAATTAGCAACAGCACGAGTAACGCTTAGTTATAAAGCTACCGTTGTTCTCAGGTGATATGTATCTGGTCCGAAGGTGATGGTTGTCTCCATAGTCATTTTAAGTCCGTGGTTTTCACACGGGTCCTTGCATATTTTCCCTTTGCTACTTCTTCAAAATGGCATTCTTTATTTTTGCCTTTTCGCTGCCGACAGTTTGGCAAAATCCACTTTCCCTACATCACCAACTGATGAAGGATCCAAAGTTTGGATTAACCTTTTGGCTGAATTTTAATACCCCGCACGTAAAAACTCATGTAATTCCTTCAACCGATTGGTATATCTGCCGCCATTTTCACAGCAAATGAAACGCACATGGTGTTGAAGTGCGCCTGTGATCCCAGTTTCGGAAGAAGCCGCTGAAACAACATGGCGCGCCGTGAACGCAGTATTGACGTGTCGAAATACATTCAATATTTTTCGATTATCTTGTAATATTCAGACATTATTTTACTGGGGACGGAAAGGTGAGTTGTATACTAGCTACCAGATCCGATTGATTTCCTAATATAAAGATTTAAAAACAAAAGTTGTGTCATGGTTTTCTTTAGTTATCGGACGAAACGCAATTGAGTCGCCAACTGGTGACCAGTTCTGAAAATTTAGTCGCCAGTGCTCAATTTTTGGTCGCATTGGCGACCAGTGAGTCGCAATTTCGAGCCCTGTTATATTTAATTTGCATCTGGACATTACCAACTTCTCCTTCTCTGCTTCATCTTCAGCTGTTCTCCTTTTTATTGCCTCAATTTCTTCTCTTTGTCGTCTGGTTTCTTCTTCTTGTTTTCGAGTTTCTTCCTCAAGCTCTTCTTTTTTCTTTGCCAATTCTGCAGCTTTTTCTTCAGCCTCTCTCTTTTCTATAACAATGACAAGTACACAACATAAAACCGTAAATAACCATTACTTCAAATTAATAAATTGACAAAAAAGATCCCACGTTGCCATGCGTCTATTCATTACTTGATCACAGATGACATCAAAAATGTACTCAGAACAAAAAAAAGTGGCACACTAGGTGACAGCCGAGTGTCACTGATGTTCTTACCACATTTTGACATCTTCTGTGATCAATTACTGAACAGATACACCACAACATGGAATCCAGGATCCAGAAATCCAGGAAAAAATGTCAATGACATCATCCATGGATCTGCCTTCCAATTGATCATAAGTAAGAACCAATCAAAATGAGAGAGCAACTCCACCTTTTAAAAACTGGATCATTAGATAATGCAATTGAAGAGTTTTCATTGGCTTGTTTGTCCCAAACACATCATGCTCTACAAATATGGTAAGTGTACGTGAACATGATTGCTTGGGACGTTTTAATTTTTTATTTCAGTTTAGTTTCTTTGGGGCATTTTCAATAAAACTATTATTCCACACATGCTTGCTGGATATGATATGACTATAGCCAACTCCTATCCAAAGTGTGCTCATGAAACAATTGTTAAATACTATATAAAGATTATTAATAATGCAGGTCAGTTTTGATTCTAAATTCAAGTTTTGATGTAAATAATGGGACTTTTGAGAAATAGTAAGTTTTGTGGTCACCTTGGATTATATATTTGTACTGGAAAAAACAGTAACATATTTTGGTCAGGCAGACATGTGGAAAACCATTTAATGCAACTGAGATGATGGGAAAAGCAACAGGAACCAAGTTCCCTACGCAGAAAATTTTTTAAAATGCACTTCCAGATTCTACCTCTTGCTTGTTTTTCCTGTGAAGCTTTCAAGAGAGCTATCTCTTCCTCTAATCTTTTTCTTTCAGCCTCTGCTTTTTCACGAGCAGCCTTCTCCTTCTCCAGCTTTTGACTGAGTATCAGACAAGATAAAAAAATAAGGTTTCCCATAAATAAAGCTAATTTAAGACCAAAAAATTGCTAGTAGTTTATCTGTGCATAACAATTTAAGTTCTCTCAGGCAACAAAACAATGAGCTAACCAGCTAGGTAAAGGTGAAGTGTCTGTCCATACAAATTGGAACCGGTGCTTTGCCAGAAATAAAAACCAATTAAAAATCACTTTTTAGTTCAGTGTGCCCCAAAATATTTGTAGAAAATATTGTACTCCTCATCTAATGTAGTAGCACGTGACCCCGAGGAAAGTATACAAACAAGCTACAACATTTACAGCTGAGTATGCTTGATTTCCCCCCTAGATGCTACGGATGTAATTGCCTGTTGTTGACGGAATTCACCCACAAAGTAACAAGTTTGCTACAGGTGTGGAGAACAAGACCACAGGTGACTCTAAACTTAATTTAATGGCAGCCCTGCAACATGTTCACATTCTGTTTTTCAATTGTGACACCACAGCCCAGTACGTGACCGAAACAGCGATGTGCAGGTCCAGAAAATATCCATACTCCCCCCACAGAAGGGATTGGAATTTCCTGGGGGGTGGGGGGTTCTGTAAGACCAAAAAATTTAAAGAAATGTGTGAAGCTTTATTGGAATTTCCAGAGGGGTGGGGGAGTCTTAGAAAAAATCCCTTCCGTTGGGGAGGTATGGATATTTTCTGGAACAACACAATACCGAACAGAGCTGGAAAAGCAATCAAACGCTGCTACTAATATGGGAGTATTAACTGATTTCACGGGCTTTGCAAGCTTTCAAAGTTCTATCTTCTCCCTGTACCCTCCACCTCCCAGTTCTCTTGTCCCACCACTCTAAGTCTTGCAATTCAACAATGGTTGCCAGAAATAGAAACAAAGACAAATACTGCAAAATGGTGAAATTTGTTGGTCTGTGTAATTTTCTCTTAAAAAATTTCTACTTGTTGGAGAAAATCAGTTTTGATTTTAGCACACCCTACAATCAATTAAAATTATAAAAGTGCTTTTGTGCCCATAGAATTCAAAAACAGTATTATGGTAAAAAAAAAAATTATATAACATTATTATGTCAAAAGGACAACCTTCATGAAACAAAGGTTATCAGAGTCTCCTTAACACCAAATCAGAAGGTAGTCAGAATAATCCATGTTAAAACCTGGATTGATAACTGTCAGCAACGTCAGGGCTCAAAAAAAGTGCTGTCCCATTGTCCCAGATGAGTAGATTTCCCTTCTGGGGAAGTAACTTTTCATTCTCACTTGCCTGATGAACAAGGGATCAGGCAAGTCATCTGCTGAATGAATCATAAAAGAGCAAACTAAGAATTGCCCAGGGCAAGCAAGAATTGAGAGCTACTTGTCCCAAAGGCAGGCTGGAATTCAAATTTTTTTCAAACCCTGATTTATGTGCATTCCAGAACTGTCAGATCTTTGTTTGCAATCTCTCTTTCAAGGTCAGTGATGCAAGGCTAACCTTTGCTTCAATCTTGATTGCCTCTCCTCCATTGCTTGTGATTTCATTTGCTGTACTTCAATTGTGTCAGGTTTCCTACGCCTCATGTAGAGTTCATGGTTACCCATACAGAGAGCCAAAATTCGCTTGTTTATTCTCAAGCGTTGAGCGTAGAAAACAAAGTCCTGATGATTATCAAAAATAAATCAACATCATAATCTTGGCTGTGAATATCCCACATGAATTATTCATTACCTCTGGAAATGTAACCAAGGGACATTCTAACTCTGTGCCTTGTAAATCTACCAGAACTCATTTGCACACAAAGAAAAACAGTTCCTTAATTCAGCTAATTAAGCTGGCCTCACTGACATGATTTGGCCTAAAAATGTTGCTTGAGGAAAACCATGGTTAAAATTACTTACACCCAAGACAAGAGTTTGGGGAACATACTCTTTTTCAAATTATCTCCGAAATTGTTTGAAAATTTGATCACAAGAAAAGTGAAAGACCATTAACAGCCAGTAAGAAAAATGGCTCTATCGCAGGTTACATCAAAACTTACCGGTGCTTTTTTGTCAATAGGTTTGATGATAAATTTCTTGTCATTAAAGGAGATGTTTCTGATCTCACTCCAAGGAAATCCAATCTTTGGTGTTAGCCTGGATACAAAAATTCAGAGAGAGCTCAGTGTGAGGTAGTTCTTAGACTTTAATTTTTTTTTTTTCCTCAAGCCAGTTGGGAGATATTTGGTTTTGAATCATCCTTTTGATAGAAGATCACTGCCTACCATTAATAATTACATTTGCTGTCAAACAAATCTATAAATTTAGCATCTTGGAAAGGTTCAATTAACACGAACCAGTAAGTCAGTAGCAGTATGCTCTGCAAGTAATGTAGGTACTGTATTTATAAGTGGAGTATTGTTAGTAGGGTATTATTAGTTAGTTAGTATTATTAGTTAGGGGTAGTATTGGTATAGGTAGAGTATTGAAAGTAATGCAAGTATGTGTTTGGTAATAAAAATACTAGTAATAACCATAATAAAAATCAATTAATTAAATTTAAAAAAAAAACATCAGCCAGGCTTCCTTGTCTTGATAAAGAGCACATGCTAGGTAATAAGAACAGGTTCAAATATAATGCAAAACATGAACAATATTCTAGGCGAGTACTAGCTGAAAAATCTTACTTGTCTTCTTTTTCATATATATTCAAACCCAAGGCATCCACTCCAAGGTGTAGTTCTGTGCCTCTCTTATTCTTGATTTCAAAGTAGTTTACTCCATACATTTCTAGGTCCTGTGCACCTTTAAGATACTCGATCATTGCCTCCTCTCTGCAATATAATGGAGTGCTATGAGATTGACAGTGACTAAATAACAACTGCCCATGTAAGGTAGCATGAGGCTAAGCAAGAGGCTATTCCTAAAACCAAAACAGAGCCACACATTCTGTACCTTGCCATATGTTCGTGTTCAGCCCACCAAATCAAGCATCTACCAGGAACATCATCTATTAACTTGTTAGTTATAAATCTAAAACGAAAATAACAACATTACAAATGCAGTTTAACAACAGTAACAACCTGCGTGTAAGAACCTAGAGATTGAAGAGCCTGCTAACAACATTTGCCATTTTTAAACCCCAAAATATAAAAGCCTGTTTATCCAAGCATGATCAAGCAGGTTCTTATGTATGGGTTACAGTATGATAATCATCTTAACCAAGGAATGTAACTTTTAGATTGCAAATTTTTATTAAATTTTCATTGTGTATATTCCAAGACCAAACCCAAGTTAATTTATTTTTTCTTGTAAGCAACAACTATATCTCCTGGATACAAATTAAGAATCTAATGAAGAACCTACTTAGCCTAAATTGCCAATACCTCCCACAAAATATAAGAACCTATTTTGCCACACTTGAAGAAATGTAGGTTCTTACACATGGGATTTTACTGTGTTTTACAACAACTCTCAAATAAAGTCACACACTGTTTGGCTAATATTTATTGCCAAAATTATGAGAGTAAAGACACAAAGACAATGCAACTGCATGCAAACCTTGAGAATTTTCCCAAATTGTTTTAAGACTGTAACAGTTAATTCAAGTGTTGTCAGTTTGTGATATAGGTGGCCATTCCACCTACACAGGAGTTCTTTAGAAACCTTATCAGAAATTGTACTCTTTTCTTTTTTTTTATTTTGGTACAAATAGCTGTTGTTGTTGCTGTTGTCGTTATGATAACATTTAATTCATATTAGATTGAAATGTAAAGTGAAAAACACCTAATACCGGTAGTCAAAGTTTGACGTGGAACTAGATGAATGGAACCTGTTCAATCCGCCATAAGAAAAAAGATGGCGACTGGTACATTTACCCATAATTCTTAGTACACAGAAATTTAAACAACACTCGTAAAAATGTACAGAAAAGTTGTAAAACCTTCAAATCTAAAAGACACAATGTCATCAGCACAGGGAAATACACTGCAAAAATATGGCTTTCCTTGTACTTTATGGGCTGAATTAGGTTCGCATGGTATTGTGGTAAAATGCACAGCTGCCATCTTTTTTCTTACGGAGGATTGGATAGGACTTACTGGTTTCAATATGCCACTTCTCTCTCACCTTTCAGGCACTAGTCTCTCATTTTTCAAAGATTCAGGGGTGTGAATTTCTTTATTGCATGGTCCATGTTTAGCTTGTAGCTATTTACATGAAAAAAGCAATGTTAAATACAGGTAAGTTTTGAGAATAGGAGAATAGCAAGTGGATACGGCTTCATGACATGACTTGCTCCCTTCCAGCCAAACAAAAATCAGATAGCTGTAATAACAAGGTGGCTGTATTAATAAGATGGTTGTAAAGCAGGGTTCTGTGTTATTTAGCTGCTCTTAAATTGACTATTTGCTCACAGAAAAGTCAGGTAACTACTCTAATAATTAACAAATTGTCTTAGTCCACTTACAGCATAGGAGGCCAACAGAACTGCAGTTTCAGCTGGAACGAAGGTCTTCTCTGTGAGGAGGTCCTCCTTTACTTGCAAGAAGAACAGCCTCTACAAAAGGAAAAATTACATAGTCTGAAATTCAGTTACCATTCAGGAAGTTATTGACATGAATCTTGCAAGGTCTTTATTATTGATCAAGATTTGACATTTCATTTTCAGCCTGTCACATAAATTTAATTGATAAATGCAATAACTGCTAATGAGGTATGATTCTGGAGATTATAAATGGTAATCTCCATTAATCCCTACTCCTTTTCACTGGATAATTGTGAAAATAACTATAGCATTTACACCACACAAATTTTACATACATTTTCAACTGTGCCTGACAATATATCTTACAGGTAATAATAATGGCCAAAACATATGTAGGCAATTGGATGAACATTTTCACAGTTTTGCTACTGCATAGAATCTAAAAAGTAAAAACCTAAATCTTATAAATTCCATATAAGAAAATGAAGTTGAATTTTAAATTGAAAAAAACAAGTACTCAAAAAAATTATCTTTGCTTACCCTTGTGACTTCTTGGATGAGTTCCTCAGACACATCTTCGGGGAAAAATTTGGCCCGGAACTTAAACTGAAGTGGCGATTCTTTCTTGACATCCTGACTTTGAACCTAAATAAAAAATAAACGAAAAACAACAAATGGTACTGAATGATTTCAGAAACATCCATAGCAGTACCAAGGAGAGAATTCCAAGTAAGACGTCTCCCCACCTCCCTAAAAGACAATAACGCCCCCACTCCTCTGAAATTTCCAACAGTATTCAGTACACCACTTAAGCTAGTCTCCTTCACAGCCTTCGTTTGCAGTCTTCACAGCCTTCGTTTGCTGCTTAACGCCAAATCACATTTTTTTCACTCTGAAACAGGGCTCAACTTTGAGAGAAAAAACCTTGGGGCCAGCTAGCCCCTAAGTTCTCAGATTCAGTTCCCAGCAAAAGTATTTCTGTGAAAAGTGTGAAAATTTAATCGCAGTGCGAAAAATTCAGTCGCATTGGTGACCCCAGCGGTCGCAACATCAAGTTCTGTCTTATCTTCCTCAGTACTACCTCCACCAATCACTAAGTTGTCCTATCGTGACGCCAAGCTAAAGCACCAGATGTCCCCTTCTGAATTTGATGCAAACCAGACATTGAAAAAGAAAACAATGTTTCACCCATACAAAGGTTGTCCCATTGCAAAACATTGTAGAAAAACAATATTACAAGTACTAACAGGCATTCAAGTTTAAGAATTGAAGCCATCGTACAGCATCTGCCTTTTAGCAAACTGTTTGCTGATAAGCGTCAAAGTGGTTGCAGTAAAAAAAAATTATCAAAAGGAAAGGAATGCGGTTGAGGTTTAAGCAGCCATTGTAAGGGTGAGAGTTGTATTTTACTCCAAACAATGGCCGCAAAGGAGGCTATGCCTATGCCCCTCTGGAAAATTCACTTAGACAATTCAGTGTGTCAAGGCTAAAGCAACCACTCCAAACACTAGGCATTCTTCTGTGACACATCCCTACTGTTTATTACTGATTGATCGTAACATCTGAAGCCAACTTAAGCTATGATGGTTGAATAAGAGTGGGGTGTGAGAATGACCAGGTCAGACTATGCTTATACATAAGCTTGCTTAAAAGTTCTGGCTTTTGAGATTCCATCCACACACACCCTAAAAACCTTCCACATGATGGGTATGGATATTTTCTGTAACCACACAATTATACACCTTAAAATTAATGTAAATGTAAATGTAAATGTATACATTATATACAGCACCACTGTCCAACAGCATTGACAAGAGAGAACATGCACTAGCATGTAACTGTTTGGTTCTTGCTGATTTCTGTGACAACTACATCCACTAATGCTGATCTAGGATAACCAGAGGTCCCACTAGTTTTGATAGTTAAGGGTCATTGGGACCCCCTAGTTCCGAAGAGATTGGGGTTCTTTTTGCTTTTCAGAATTTGATAAAATTTTCGGAACTTTTTTCCTACGCACTTTGCCAAAAAAAACTGTGCATGTTTTTCATTTTGGTGCTTATAAGACACACACCTGTGCATTGATGGGAACTCTGGATAACTAGTAACAGACTTCCAAAACACTGAACAGCGAAGGTGCCAGCTTCTAGTGGGGTCTGGGACCATGGAGGAAATGTTTTGGATTTTAACTCTGTAAAGCCCCCCTTCTCGTGGGTTTCTGAGCCACTTGGAAAAATCTGACCGATTTCCGTGAAAGGTGGAAACCGGTATGGATCCACGCCTGCTCCAGATGATTTGCATATTCAAAATGTGGCGCTATAATATGACACCAACATAAACAGTCTCCTTCACTTTCGTTAGAAGTCATCTGCCAAAACCACACAGCAGTATCCCTGATACTTAAAAATATATCAACAGAAGCTGAAAGAAATGAAACTAATTTTTCCAGTTCTAGAGCGAAATATTTATTAATAGAATCAAAGTATAAACACTTTCCACACAAACCTTCTTATTTAGCTTCAGCCATGTTTCAAACCCTTTAGTGTCGGTGTACTGTAGCCCAAAAAACCAAATCTCACGTAAACCGATGGTCTTTACAACCTGAGAAAGTAATTAAACAGGTAGGCTATATTAAACTTTCTTCCTGTGAGTATGAACTGAGCAGGCATCTACAAATAGTTATTGAACTATGCAATGTCCAAGGGCATGCGGAAAGCTGAGTTACTTAGGCTTATTTTCCAAGCTCTGTACCTGATCGAAGAGCTGTTTTCCCGTCGTACTTGGTTGAATTGCGAACTCCAACTCGGCATCCATGGTCGTGACACGAACATTTAGCTTTGAAAATCAACAATCGTGTCTGTTAATCGATGAATCGAAAATGAATGTACACAAATATGCACTTTCAAATACCGCTCCAACTAGTGTTGAATTGCACGAGGAAGGCTCCAAACTCTGCACACCAAAGACACGCCACAAAAATGTCCTTGTAATAGTACTTACCACTTTAGGCATCTTGAAATTTTCTCACTTTTTACCAGAAATAAACTCCCAAGCTCAATCTGATGGAATATCTTGACCGACGAAGGTTAAGCCTGCCTTTGTAGAAATTAAAAGAGCACATATTTAGCACGAGAACTAGAGTCACGATCTTTACGAACTTTCTCAAACTTGCAACGACAAACAGCAAGATGCTCGGACGAAATGCAGCACTAAGACTGGCTGGGACAATAAAAACCATAACCGTGTTATAATAGTCCAGTGAGCTTATCTGTGCAAGAACAATGTTCGACTACAGTGAATTGTAATTACAACTTTAGACATAAGCCCGCCGCGACTCACGAAGTACCACGCATAACTCTGTCGGTAGTGGCACAGAAAAAGCCAAAATAATTCTTTAAGTCTTCTAGGGTTGTCTCTAGAGTCTTACCAACTTCTGGTGAAATATGGAGGAGAAAAGCGAGTGAATTAATCCCAATTTTCGGAGTAAATCTCACCACTTCAGCTAGCATAGAATGGGCGTAACTCGAAGGGGACTGTGTTGAGCAATGTATTCAATCCCCCTCTGGGACACAAACATAATTTACAAGAGAAAGACTGGTATCCATTTCCGGGCATTTGTTGATTTCCGGGAACAAGTATTTTGTAGATGATTTGTAGATGATCGAATATGTTTGTCTCCCTGCCTCGGAATACGTCAGGATTTTGACCTACCCGATTTTAACAGAGGAGAGGAGTTCAGTTTTAACACAAGAACATACAAGTGCGTGGATTTCTCACACGTCTTTTCTCTCCCAGCAATTTTCTAAATTTTTCTGACGAAGTGAAAAACATCATGGCAAAAAAATTAATTCTAGTTCAATATCAGTCTAACGGAAAAAAATTAGAATTTGTTCATCGGCAAAAATGCGGTGGGGAATGCGAAGTGCCGGCGACCGGTTTACCCAGGCGTGAACCGTTCTTCGCGTTCGTGCATGTATTTTAGACAACGCGCATTGAATTTTGACTGAAGAAGTTTCATCATATTCCAGTCTACTACATGGATTGTGATTTGATGTAGGTTTCTTTTAAAAGTGAGGTGAAACTCTAAAGAAGCGTTAACTTAAGCTGAGTTTTTTTTATAACTTCACTAAAGCTCAAAATAGCTTGCGACCAACAAACGTAAACTTATTTACATTTGTGCAAGAAAGCGTTATTGCGTGACCAATTATGGTCAAAAATTTAAGACACATGATATATGTGTTATATAATATAAAGTATTCTCCATATGTTTCCTCAAGGCTTAGTTCGTTTAATAATTCTCACGCTTTCCACCTATATAAGAGAAAATCTTCTGAAATATTTAAACGCCGGACTCTAAAGTTCTTAGAGAAAGTATCAAACAAGGACCTGCGTGAAAATTGCATACCGGCAGAACTAAACCTGTAAAACACACACGCATAAATCAAAGTATGCTGACGACCAGACTTGAAGTCGATACCATGACCATAAAAGCACCCCAGACTCAGGTAAAAGCGAGTCTGCTATTGTCTGGACGAATATCTCTTGCGTCAAGGCGCAAACGTTTTTATTTTTATTTTATAAACTACGAAATTGAAGCCAATACGGACAGAATAAATCGTACTTACCCTTTGTACACGCTAAAATTTTGTCGAGAATGTGGCCCAAGTTTCAAGGGAAGAAATGCCAAAACTTGCGCTTTCAAATCAGCAGGAATCAACGCTATTGTACTCGAAGGTTTAGTTGATTTAAAGACTGGAATTTTAGCACAGGCGTTGTTTTGTGGCCAAGTGGATATTTGCAAATGACGTCAGTATTTGCATGAAAAAAGAATGTTAACACACTCGCTAAAGCCATGGCGACACCCGATTAAGCTAGAACCGGGAAACCTTGTGGGCGACAATTACCACCATAGTTTGGATATTTTTCCTTTGAAGTCACTAAGCGTTTTCGCTTTACGTGGATTGTACAGATTTAACAGTAAACTAATGTACATTCCAAGACATAAAATTCTACACGAGATAACATTGATGTCATTGATTAAAAACAAATTTATTCAGCCCATTATATTAATCTTGAACTTCGTCAAATCAGATATATTTGATGGACTTATTTTCTTAAAAACTAGGTGGCAGATTACACTAAGTCCAATTTTTTAAAATTATTTTTATGTGCTTTCAAGGGTTCACCACTCCTCGCGATGGCGAGAAAGAAAAATAAACTGCCTCTGGCCCCCAGGTAGTAGATATTTTCGTGTTAAGCCAACTATGGCCAGCTGTTTCAGTGTTGAAAAAAAAACCTTTTTTAAAATGATCGAACCTCAGTTGTTATGGGTTTAAATAGTAGTTACGTACATAGCTGTGGTATGATTTTTTCTTTAAAAAAGTATCTTGTGCTGTCAGTCACTTGGACTTAAATTATTCCAGTGTTTCGGTATTGTTTTCTTTTTTCACGTGTGGGTGTAAAGTACAAGAAATCGAAATTTCAAGGTGTTTCTGTTTATAATTATCGATTATCGAGAACTGAACTAAAGATGAAGAAAAAGCAGAAGAAACCAAATCACCGGACGACCAAAATGTATAAACGGCTGAACCTCTTCGATAACCACCAACAAAATTGTACTCTACTTCACCAAGAAGTGGTTCTTGGTTTGTTCACTCGAGCAGTACTAGTGCAGAGTGGACGGGAGGGATCGCAGCGGCAGGGGGGGGGGGGGGGAGGGGAGGGATGTGAGAGTGCGGAAAAGGTAGACAGCTAGGGGCACTTCCCATTCGGCCAAAGATTCCGAAACTCTGAAAACTGAAAGCATCCAGAAAATCTGAGTTGTCGAATTTCCGAAATGTGAACTATTCATTCGACATTCTGAAAAAACAAATCGAACGAACTGACGGAAATTTCCAGCTGTAGCAAGTTTAGAATTTCAACGGAAATTTCCAAACATTCAAACAGGAATTTGGATTGAATGAAAACCGTCCTAAAGTCCCCCGTGCAGAGTTCGTCGAGGGAGCGGAAAGTTACACCAGTTTCAATACGAGCACGATTTTCAAATCTCAATCCAATTACCTTCGCACGTACTTTCTTCTCATTTGCTGGCCAGGTGAATAGAAGACCGTGACTGTGTACAGTGTTTATTGAAATGGGATTGGATGGAAACCTGATACAGCTTAAATTATAAACCATTTGAGTTTGAAACTGAAAGTCGCACCCGTACTATAATTAAGTCTCGTATTCTTACTCCAGTACAGACAGCTCATTGACTTTGGCACTGCTCGCTTGTCAAAGTTTATCTCATGAGAAGTTCTCCCAGAACAGCCAAAACGCTCTCACGCAAGTGAGCAACCACGTGAGGTGTATGAAATTCAGGCGGTGACAAAACTCCCCATATAAAGACAAAACTAAGAAGCTGAAAGGCTTTGATCAAATAAATCAGAGGGTGTGTTCCTTTGGGGTGTTCTGGATCAGGATCAGTGATCCAAGATCGCTCTGATCATGGTTTATCAAAGGAACCGATGAATCCGTGACCAGAGTGGATTGATTGGTTGCTTAAGACGCGCCATGATCAGAGTGATCTTGGATCACAGATCCTGATCCAGATCACCCCAAAGGAACGCAACCAGAGAGTAATTAAGCCAACTGCATGGTGTAGTATGATTGCCAACTAGCTACGAAAATGATATTGAACGTTGAGCGAGAAGATAAACATTGGCGTGATGAAATCGAAAGTACCAGTCACGCGATTCTTGGAACCGCCCAGGGTTTTCCGAGAATAGATGTAACACCATTTTCTCGGTAAATTATTAATCTCTTTAACCCAAAAAGTTTGTGGTAAATTTGCTTGAAAGATTCTTTTCTCACTTTGGACAGACAAAAAGGTCGAAAACCGCTCAATTTTATTTGGATTGAGTTGAGTTGTGCTTGCGAAGTGCACTTGGCTTATCTTGGTTTGTTCTTCGGCGGCAAATCCGTCAAATCGCAGGTATGGCCGGAGGTATGCTTCAAAACTTTGAAGGCAATAGAATAGCCGTTTCTGATCAGGGAATGGTTGCTGTAGTAAATAAACGTGAAAAGTGCGTTGTACTCTACGGCAAGGATGTCGACGAGTGCGTCCCCTGGATGGCTACAAGAATTACAGAGGGGCTTTCGATTCCTTACGACGTGTGTTTTGCGCCGAATAACAGCCTCGTTGTTTCAGACATTGGGGATAACAGAATAAAGATTTACCAATTGGAAGGAGGTCCACAACAAGCAAATCAAATTGTCATAGGCACTGATCACTTGAAACAGTTGATTGTGCGAGATTTCAACTCCGACAGAGTGGAATTTCCTTTAAGGGGAAGTGTTTTGGCGCTGATTACAGGATCTCGAATCCCTCAAAATTTAGTCATCGGTCCAGGGCCTCCATCTCGGCTATTTGTCACAAGCTCAACCGATGTACTCCTTATCAACATTGATTGGAACAATTTAAGTGTCGTAGGCTTCTCTCTGGTACGTTCTCCTGTTGATTGGTGTTTTGTACAATTCCACAAGAGGTTAGCTTGCGATAATTCAAGCGCAGTTCAAGATCACAAAGCAAATCACAGAGTTGGAGGATTTAATCCTTTGGCGATCACCAAAGCTCAATTCTGTGCGATGTTTTACCACGTAACTGAAACTAGCCGCACGGGATTTTCTTGTCTGAGAGAATCAGAGTGCAAGGTTGGAAAACGAGGAGATAGAAAGAAATTTGCTGAAACGGTCGTCATTTATGTTCGATTGACGGAGAAAAATGGTCGGCTTTTATTTCACGCCAGATATGGCAATTGCTACGAAGGTGTTTATGAAAGTACTACCCATGCAGAGTATTTCATGTTGACGGACGAACAATTCAGACAAGCCGTTCATCTGCTTCGAGATCAGAAGGGAGGCTTCATTGACATGTTCATGAACAAACAGCCGTGCTTCTGGTCGACAGGACACGGCAAAAAAACCGATCTCAAGATGAAGGATTGTGCAAAGGATATGGTAAATTTCTACAACCTCCATTGTATACTGTACGGTATTAAATTGACCATTCATGTTTGCCAGTTGTACAAAGTGGACATGCTACCCGGCGGTCAAGAAATATCTCTCGCAACAGATATCAGGAATGCTCGACTAGGGGTGAAAATAATGTTTTCTTGTGGGATTGAACTGAAAGCCATGACTCAACACAACTGGGATAAACTTGCTGAGTTTGCAAACATCACACTTCCAGCATATCGAAACAGCGACCGACAAAAGTTGGACCAACACGTTCAAGGAGTTCTTGCTGAAATAAAAAGATCGCCGATTACTCCACTAAATTGGCTGTTCGTACCGTGATAATCTTATCACGAGTCAACTAACATATTCAACACAACAGAAATAGTTTAAAGTGCTTCTTTACCATCACTCACAAAGATCAGTTTCAGATTTGCTCATAAACATTGTGTCTAGCACGAACAAGTGAAATAATTCCTTTTTTGAGTTATTTTTTTGTAAAAAAAATACCTCTTAGTCGGCGCGTCGGGTATGTTATGGACGGGTCAATGGGTGAGTGAGTGAGTGAGTGAGTGAGTGAGTGAGAGATGTATGTATGTCACACCAATCAGATTGGATCTACTATGAACAGCCAATCAAATTTCTTGTTGTAAAGGTAAATGGTACGTGAGAAACACAAGGTATGTATAAACACAAGGACTTTGGTCATTGAAAAGTAAAGAGTGACGTGTATGTTGCCGGTTTGTGATTTTTAGTCCGGTTTGGAGGGGAGTGTGACAGTTACATACGTACATTGGGTTGTTTTAGAGTGCATAATTTTCAGTGTAATGGTGGCTAGTTATGAACGAGATGAGTCTTGAGTTTTGAAGCATTTCATGAGTAGTAGGCAAATGGCACGAGATATTTTTATTTTTAATTACAAAGGGTAACTTGATACTTTTGTTTTTCACAAGGAGTTAATTCAATTAGAGGTCACGAATCGTCGCTTCTAGTTCTTAGGACATGTTTTAGAGGAGACGAGACCATTTAGATTGAAGCAGTTTTAACGTTTACAATAGTAAGTGCAGGTAACGATTGTTTTGTTCTTATTGCATGCAAATATAACGAGATATTTTTATTTTTTAGTTACAATGGGTAATTTGACACTCTTGTTTTTCACAAGGTAGTAAATTCAATTAGAGCTGACGAATCGTCACCATTTGTTCCCACGAGATGTTTACTATTTTTAGTTACAAATGGTAACTCGACACTTTTGTTTTTCATATGGGAGTAAATTCAATTAGAGCTTACAAGTTATCGGCTATTGTTCCCAGGATATTAAACAAAAAAGCAGCTTTCATTTCTAGAGTGGTTTTACGTCTCTGCAGTAGCAGTTTAATATTTTTATTTGATGGGCATTTTATGATATTCTTTTCAGTCCGATATTTTTAAGGGTAAAAAGTATGAAAACTGTTCAAATGTTCTTTGAAGACTGTGTGGCACCAAGTTAAAGTGCAATTTAATTAAATCAGACTTTCAACGTGTCAGAGAGGTTTTTTTCTCTTTCTGTCAATTTTCGGTGAAGTAGTGTTGTTGCGTTGTGTTGTGTAAAAAGGGTAAACTTACGACTCGTATAAAATGCGAAAAGTTCTCTTAACTTGAGTATTTTTGAGCAAAAATTCCTCTTGGGGGCTGGAAGGGCTTCCGAGGGGGTACTCCCAGAAAAATTGGTTGGGGGTGTGCGGCCCGCTTCCCAAAACCCTTACCCTATTTATGACCAAAATCTGCGATATTCCTTACCCTATTTATGACCTGACCGAAAATTCGAAACCCTATTTACGACCTGACCCTAAAATCAAAACTCTGTTTCAGACCTGCGTTATAATTAGCTCCCTAGTTCAAGGCAATGTTAAATTACCGTTAACATATAAATTTGTGAAGGGCTTTTGTTGATTTTCTTTTCGATAATGATGAAAAAGTGGCTTCTTCTTAAAGCATACCCATATCAAGGCTAGAGTGCAAAAACCGTACCCTATTTATGACCAAAATGACCAAAATCAGCTAAAATCGATACCCTATTTATGACCAAAACGGTTGAAAAACCATACCCTTCGGGGCCGCACAGACCTATATAGCCCATATAAGGGAGTCCCCCCCCCCCCGGGGGGAAGGGCTACGTGATCGGTGAGTGAGGGATTTATGCATGTGCGTGTGTCAGACCAATCACAGTGTTGGTTGTATCAAAGAACGAATAAAATTGCCTGTTAGAAAATAAGATGGTATCTACATTAATCTGGAGACGTGTCAGATTACTGTAGTTTGTTCAGTCAAACATTTTATGGCTTACTATTTAGTTATCTTACCATTACCGATGTAACATCGTATGTACATCATAAACTCTCAGTTTCTTTCTTGCTGTACATCGCAACCAAAAAAACTTGTCAAATCAACCAAATCATTACTGTAAACAGTTCCATGAATGCTCCTATCTCCGAGACTTATAGTTCACAAAAAAATAACTCTTGCACGCCTTGCGTGCCTATGTTTTAAAGTACGTTTGACTCAGTCGATTATGCTTTTGTTTCCTACACAGTTTTGTCCATATCTCCATAAACTTTTTTATTATATATATTACATATTGTTTCCTTTATTAGATTATCATAATTGCGTAGTTTATATAAACACAGAATTCACGGTTTTTTAATGTACGCTGAAACACTTATTAATGTTTTTCCTTGTGTTCAGTCGATCAAGCAAAAACTGGCGTACTGAGCAAAACAACTCTCAGTAGCTTGAAAACTTCCTGTTGATGTGTCAGCAACAGCGGATAGTCAAGGTGACTTTGTGAAAGTTTGTAAAGAGAGGCACACTGAACTGGGACGCTGGGACTAAACTTAACCAGCAAAATAAGATTAATAACACAATTTTCTTAGGTTCAACTACCGCTTAATTCCAAAACCGATGGAAGAGGGGACTTATCGTTGGGAATATTTCCTTTGGATTATACAAAACTAAAGTTGGAAGGGATTTTGTGTCTGGAACTGTACATGTGAGAATTCCTTATTCTTTGTGAAACCTCTGTACGGACTTCCTACAAAGTGATTATACCTTCTGAGAAATCGCACGGCTTGAGGTAATATTGACTGAGTCAGTTTACACTGATGTTTTCACAACACGCTAAACTATTCTTATAACCTAGTCTCCTGATGTAAACTCCCACAAAAAAGTTTTTACATAAGGGTACGTTATTTTGAATGAAAATTACCCGTACGGGCGCATCCTACAGGCCCCTACAAACATCAGTTCCCTAACTACCTAGTCTTGCCTCGGATAAATTATTGGGCTTAAAAAACGAAGTCTAAAATGAACACAAATACGAAGAACAACATAAGTATATAATTACGTCGTTCTCTTAGGCTTCTATCTCTCTTCCTACAAGATAAAAAAACCTTACGATTTGAATTATTTTGAGCAACGACGTTATGTTAATTACTTCTGGAAAAATCTACAGTGTTTATGTAACATGCGATCTGTCAAATTATTTTTAGATAATTACATCACTTTTTCTCAGAAATGGTCCGTTTTCCGAGAAATTCTGCTCATGGTTATTATAAATGCAACACGACATCTGCTGGTTCGAACCGGCATTTTGGTGATTTTGCCATGGAGAGATAGGTCCATAAAGACTTCGAAGCTTGTCTTGTTTTCAACCCATCCAAAGAAAGGTGGTTCTTGATCGTTCTTCGGCAAAAAATGTTAGCTTTAATTTTCTCACCGACCGTCCTCAAGTGTTTCTGGTTCAGCGGCTTTTGTTGGTATTTGAATATTTATGAATCGGAAGCCGTTGTACAGCAATCCGTGAAGGAACAAACATTTATTCAGTGCAATCAGTGGTATGTTTGATCATTCGTTCACTGCCTGAACAAAACTGTGGGTTCATGGCGGAAGGATTTTCAGTGCCAAGCGAAACAGGGCTTACAATCTCTGAGCAAGGATGGCTGGCAGTAGCCAAGAGAAGTGCAACTTGTGTCGAGTTGTGTCGCAATCGAGTAGGGGACACTGGTGACACAAGATCATGGGGAAACGAAACAATAACAGAGCACCTTGTAAAACCTTATGATATTTGCTTTGCCCCAAGCAACCACCTCGTCATCACAGACAACGGCGACAACAGCATCAAGGTGTATAACCTGGTTGGAAAGCCACGACTTGTCAGCAAATTTATTTGTCACCAAAGAAACGGGAACACTGTCGTCGAAAAAACGGAATGTAACCCAGCTAGCCCACCTCCATCTAGAAATTTTACCCCTCAGAGTATAACAGCTGGTCCGAGTCCTTTTTGTCAACTTTTTGTGGTTTTCGCTCCTTTGAATCGTATTGTAGTTATTACTATGGACTGGAATACGGTGGAGGTGATCGACTACCGACAGCTTTGCTCGCCGCGAGACTGGGCCTCAATCCAGTTGAGAGAGAATAAAGAGTGTGACAAGGTCAGTATTGTACACGATCACACAGAAAATCATAAAGTCGGAGGACGAAACCCACTGGCTATCACTAAAGCTCAGTTTTGTGCCATGTTTTACCATGTCACAGAGAGAAAGAGAGACCACATCAGCTACAAATGTCTCGAAAGGCCGAAGTGTCGTGTTGGAAAAATGTCGAGGCAACGGAATCCAAAAGTTGATTATGCCGCCTCGGTCGTCGTCTATGTTAGGTTGACAGACCGCAGTAACCGGTTGATTTTCCACGCTAGATATGGAAACTGCTTCTACGGTGAACGTCGAAATACAATTCATGGTGAGTATTTCATGCTGATGGACGACGAGTTTCGACAAGCTGTCCAACTGCTTCGTCGCGAGAGGGGAGGGAATATCAACATGTTCATGAACAAACAGCCTTGCTACAGATCAACGAAGCATCACGACAAACGATCTGATCTCAAGAAAAAAGAATGTGCACAGGACTTAATAGATTTCTTTGCTGCACATTGCTCATCTCACGGCATCAGGTTGATCATAAATCTCTGCCAGTTGCATAAAGTCGACAGGGTGCCAACGCGGCCTTTCGAGAATGATATTCGGAACGCCCAAAAAGGAATGCGTAAGATGATTTCTGCCGGCATTGAACTGAAGGCCATGACCGAGGGAAGCTGGGAACAACTTGCAGGTCTAGCTAGCATTCAATTGCCAGAATATCAAGACAGCGAACGGGAGAAGTTAGATCAACACATTACCGAATTTCTGGCGGGTATAAAATTCGGCTTTAAGCTAAAACCGAGAAAGCCCCACCGTAAAACCCGCGTGGGAGCCGTAAAAAGACACTGAAAAAGATGATAGTCCTGACTGTGTGACTGGATCGGATGTTAAGAACGTGAGTTTAAAAACAGCGAATCCTGTTTAATCATTTAATCATCTTCACTACCGGCCCCCGGTTGGTAAAAATAACCCGAGGGAACCTGCAAAAGCATGTTCCAGCATTTTTTAAAACATCATTTGAAATAATTGTAAATATGGACTACTAAATGGGGCCAAATAAAGTGTGATGTTGTTGTTCCACTCCTTCAAATGTTCACTTTCACCCTGCGCAACTTTGTTATATGTCCGCTGAGAATCGAAATAATATCAGTACAGGGTAAACCATTTTTGACTTACATTTAGTTACCTTGTCAGTTACCAATTCTGTCAATTCAGATCTTTGGTACAAATTTATCGTTCCTTGTTTCATTACCCCTTACCTGCCTGTAAAAAAGCTCCACCCACCATTAATAACAAAGTTTGAAGAGAGCAGCCCATTTGTCGATCTATAGCAAGATATCGCAAATCAGTGAAACTCAACCCTAAACAAATGATATCCCGCGAAAATGCGCCCAACTATTTTGAAATCGCGCTAACAGCCGCCCAGGGTGGATCTAAAGGGGAGGGGAGAGGGGGTCGGAGGGTTCGATCAAACCCCCTAAGTTAAAAAAAACATGAGAAATTATAATGCGCTGACTTGGCCTCAAGAATGCCGCAAATCCCATTTCCGAGGACCTTAATTCTCCATTTCAACATCCCCCACAATATACCTAGTTTGCCCCCAAAATTTTGCATAAGCATTGTCTTCAGTTTCTCTTGGGACAACTGTAATACCCAGGGGAAATGGGAAACAAAGGTTATGCAGAATTTTGGGGGGCAAACAAGGTGTATTATGGGCGATGTGAAAATGGCGAATAGGCCTTATCACGGTTCTTGGCGCCATCTTGACGGGCCGGGTAGGCAAAGCAGTGTTTGTACGGGAATCCGATGGCAAATAACTTTCCCCAAAATTGAATTTTACACAATTTGTGAATTTGGCTGGGCAGAGGCGCGGTTCGCGGGAAAAAAAATTACAGACAAAAGCATGGCTGAATTAGACAAATTTACTGAGTGTCTTCTAGCCAAGCTACATCCTTAAAACGTGGTGAATGCAATCTTCTACCTGGAGTATTTTAACGTTTGGAAAAAAAAAAACATCATTCGCCATCGGATTTCCATACAAACACTGTAATTTCTGACCGCTTTGCCTATCCGGCAAGATGGCGTCGAAAACCGTGCATGATAAGGCCCACCTCGAGCCAGAGCCCTGGGAACTACTAAGTTTACGACGCCAAGAAACTGGTACCGAACACGGCACCGAAACAAAAAACATGGCGGACGTAGAAGATGAAGTTGAGGTACTTTTTGTGTTTTTAATTATAATAGTTGGAGGATTTTCAAGATATATTTTAGGTTGCTGACGAACTCTTCGTTTTGAGAGTTTTCTCGATGGAGGATTCAGTGCTTTGAAACGAACGAACACCAGTTGAGGTCTTTTTGTTTCCAGGACGAATCCGAGTCAAACCAGGCAGAAACCACAGGAAAACGTAAAAGGCTTTTCCATAAGGAATGTAAGTTGGAAGATAAATTTTCGTTATCCATTACAATAGAAAATGTATATCAATGTTATTTATTTGTGGTGGATGTTTGATTTTAACTTAAATGGAAAGCAAATAATAGAAACGATAGCCTCCATTTGGCGCGAAATACGGACAGATATTTTTCCGCGGACGTTGTTTGTTCCGAGGTGTGGACAGTTTTCCTGGCATTTTCATGTCAAATGAGTTTATTGTGCTTATTATCGTTCAGATATTTTTACATACTGTTGCTCTTCTGTGGCGACCTCTTTAATCTAAGCTGTTATTTCCAAAATAATTCTGCGGTGTAAGAAAATATTGCTACTTTGCTCAAAATGTTTAGTACAATTGAAAATTTTTAACAATATAGCAGGGGTGAAAAGTGAACCTCCAAGCGAATGGAGCAAATTTTAAAAACTGGGGAATATCGTTTGGGGATATCATCTGATATTCCCCAGGTTTGGCTGCATCATGTGACATGTTCAGAACAATAATGCTCAAGAAAATATTTAAATTTTTAGGATCATGTGCCCTTAAGGCATCTGTGGTCAAGTGTCAATTGATACTATTGATCAATACCCTCGATTGACATCTTGATTGACATCCTGATCGATACTCGGTTGACACTCATTCAACACTCATGAACATTTGATCAACAGTTGGTGTATAGTCAGCCAAGTGTCGACCATCTCATATGCATCGATCAAAAATTAGTTGACTCTCAACCAACTGTCAACCGAGATGTCAATCAATTGTTGCTCGCATGTCAACCCAGGTGTCGATGGAGTGTCGATCAAGGGTATCAATCAAGGGTATGGATCGACACTCAACCGCAGATGCCTTTACTACACGATCCAATTTATATACAGTTGAACCTTCCAAAAGCAGACACCATTGGGACCAGAAAAAGTGTTCGTATTTGTGAGAGATGTCTGCTTATGAGAAGTAAATAATGCAGTGGTTACAAGAATGTAGCTGGGACCATTACTAAGTGTCCACTTATGGAAGGTGTACGCCTTCAGGAGCTGTCTGTTAGTGGAGGTTCAAGTGGAGTCTCTAAATAAGCTTCCTTTTGCTTTCAGTGAGATGCATGATGTTTGGCTTTGGTGATGATCAAGTACCTTTCACTGAATCTGTGGATTTGCTGGAAGATCTTGTTGTAGAATACATCACAGAAATGGTAAGAAAACAAGACTTTGTACACATATATAGTCTTATTGTGATTAAATGAATCACCAATTCCATAAAGCTTTCCTTACTTATGGGGGGTATATATATATGCTACTTAAGGGTAAAATGACTTGCAGAAATGGCAGATTCATTTAATGGCATGTTACCTTAAGCATGTTTGCCCAGTTAAAGTAAAGAATACCGTAAAGATTCTAGATGAAAGGCTGAATTTGATGGAGAGAGGTTGTGCCTGAGTACCAAGCACAAGAGAACTGCAGTGCTCAAACCAGAATAAGACTCTCAAAATGTTTTCCGATTCACCAGCTAGTCAGTAAGAGAACCCCATATGTAAAGATGAAAGATAAGTTGTTATATCTCTTATCATACTCATCATTGTAATCATTGTATAATTTTTATAGAATGAAGTATCTACAGAACTCAACATTGCGACCGCTGGGGTCGCCAATGTGACCAATTTATTTTCACTGGCAATAACTTTTCACGCTTTCCACTGAAATCCTTTTGCTGGCGACTAAATCTGAAAACTTAGGGTCAACTCACCCCAAGGTTTTTTCCTGAAAATTGAGTCCTGATCTTGAATATTAATGTAGTAACAACTTTGTTGATATCTTATTTAAAACGAACCCATCTTGAACATAAAATAAAATTCTATGAATTTTCTCCAGACACTAAAGGCAATGGAAGTTGGTAAAAAAGGAAAGGTGCATGTCGAGGATATTGTCTTCTTGATCAGAAAGGATCCAAAGAAATATGCCAGAGTCAAAGTGAGGAATTTGTCCTGTGATAACAGATTTATTTGTATAATTATTTTTTGATTTTATAGATTCTTCATTCTTCTTCATCGCACTTTGCTATGTTTCAAGGACTGATCAGATAAATACATTATATCCCATTAAAGAATTTTAAAATAACTAAGTTGAAATTCAATATAATTTTTCTAAAATTTTCAATTGCTCCTCGTTATTTTCCTTTATTTTAGGATCTCTTGACTATGAATGAAGAACTCAAGAAAGCAAGGAAGGCTTTTGACGCTGAAAGCTATGGAGAAATGGTGTAAAGTTTAGAGGGATATTCTGAATTTTAAAAGAAACTGCCTCATGAATATAACAATATAACAATGACAATAGTGTCATATGAGCAGGCACTTGCTCAAGGGCAAGTTCCTAAATAACCATTTACAAAAATTCCCAAAATAGACTTGACAGGACAGCTCTAGTAAATGGGTGCAGAAAGTATCCCTTGAATGCTCAGCTGTAATGTTTTGAAAGTTGTCTGAGTTATTTCTAGGTTGGATAGTATCAACATAATTCGTCTCAGGCTGTCTACCGATACTTTTGCCTAGGAGTACAACAAAAGTCATGCCGGGCATTCTTCTGCAGACATTAGTTTAAAGACTGCCAGAAAGAACATCTTGTTTCATATGTGCATACAGAGTTCTGCTGTCAACACCCATAGTTTAATCTGATTTTCAGATGCCTGGAATATCATTAAAAATACATCTTAGCTTATCATTATTTACAACTCTCTTTCTTGGTATTTGGTCATGCAATAATATTTGATAATATATTATAAACCCTCTTTGAATTTTGTTTCATGATAGGTATTTCTCACAGTTGCACATACATGTAAGCTCTGAGTGAAAGTTTCCCAATAAAATAAAATTCAGATCTCATTTTTGAAATACTGGTATTTTGTCATTCATGGGTCAAGATGATTGTTAAAACTCAGCTATCATGCCTGATTATTAAAGCATCTCATTGCATGGTTATAAGAAATCCCTTAATGGTCTGGTCATTGTATTACTACCCATAGAAAACTGCCACTTTATGTTTATTGTATAATATATTTGATTTATAGAGTGGTTTAAATTCTAAAGTTATGGTAATCACACTTACCGTAATTTCCGGCAGTTTACCCGCACGGCAGATTACCCGCACCGGTCGTTTTTTGCCAAAATGAGAAAAAAGATTCAGCAGATTACCCGCACTGGCAGATAACCCGCACCAAAAAACAAAAGAAAGTTATGCTAAATAGTTCGAGAACTCACAAATTTGAAGTGATCGAGCGAGACTAAGCCTTTCATGTTCGTGTCCATTTGGAATAAGATAAAAGTTTCTGCTACTTGGCCACCAATAGGGCAGTTAAAAGCACTCTCCTCAGCATTACTTTCTTAAGTTTGATTTTACAAGTTAAATATCCAATGTATTGATGTTTAAGACTTAACAGAATGCGATGCGTTCGTTGTTGGAGCAATCGATCGTTTAGCGCCATTTTTGTAAGGTTAAGAGAAAGCTGGGATGAGTGTAAAAGATCCTTATTGGGTAGGGGTGATGGGCAGCCAAAAAGTACCCTGTTACCGATCTCATCTGCCCGAGCGATAACTCTCAGCTTGTACTTAAATGTGAAACTTTGTCGTGGGCGTTTCAAACCAGGCATTTTTAAATTGAACTCGTATTAAACTCGTAACTGACTCGTGGATGCACTTATCGTAAATGATTGATGTTTGTAAAACTTATTGAGTCAGTTAGCCTTTTATAACGATTTTGCATCGAAGAAAACTTTACTCATTGTTTTTGTTAACAAAGCAATTTCCAGCGTGCAATTAGTAAATTTTTACACCCATTGTTTTCGATATTCATTGAGAGTTGAACTGACTTGTAAAATTCGGCTCGCAATTTTCTCAAAAAAACAATATCTCGGGATCTACTTGGTCTTAGAAATCGCTTGAAACGGGAAAATACTTTTTAAATCAAGGCAGTACTAACTGTAAATTTTCCACTGATGCGTCCAGTATTTTTGTATTATTTCTTCACTTGTCAGTGTTTTGTTTACACTCGTGCCGACAATTATATTTTTTATCACGTTCCACTAATTATGCGGCGCCATGAATTCAACAGATCACCAAGATATTTATGGTATCTCAGGTTCTACTGGGTCTAAGAAATTGCTTGAAACGGGAAAATACTCTGTAACTCAAGGCAGCGCTAGCTAGGAATATTTCGCTGATGCGTTGAGTATTCTTGCATTTTTTTTTTTTTATCAGAGTCAATGCTATTTTTTCACTGCACGCGTGCCGACAAACGTCGGCATCATGTTTCAGTTAGGCTTTGTGTTTTCCACAATAAAAGACACGTTAAAAGGTTTAGGTGAGAATTTTTCTAAGCAAAAAAAAAAACTAGCTGTGAAATTGACAAGGTAAGAAAACTATCAAAGCACAAACACGTAGCGAAAAATTTGTTTATATGGAATTTTTTTTGTATGATTTCATCCAACTTGCATCAGCTATAATCAATCAACGTTTAAAAGAATTTTATAGCAAATAAAGCACGATACAAGAGTTGATAGGACATGTTTCTCGTTTAAACAAATGAGGCATTACACAGGTTTGTGGTAAGCGTATATTTAATGACTGTTATCTTTGTTTTATCTTCTGTCAGCACTATAATAATTACTGTTAAATACTTACGGGAAGATTAAAAAATTATCAGATAACCCGCACCACCCTATTACCCGCAGCAACGGTAGTTTACTGAAAAATTAACGCATTACCCGCGGGTAATCTGCCAGAAATTACGGTACTAAAAAAGCCAAACGTTTTAAGTTTGACACTCACTCAACCAGTTTGTGTCGGGCTATGTAGACATAAACATACATAAATAAAATAAAACAAATGAATTACAATATTTAGAAAGGAAACCACGTCAGCCTTAGCTGGTTTTCACATGGGTCCTCTATCCTGGTCAAATTGGAATTTGGACATGTTGGTTTTTGTGGAGGGAGGAAAACCGGAGAACCTGGAGAAAAACCTGGGGAGCAAACTCAACCCACATATGGCACCAGGCTGGAGTCAAACCCAGGTCACATTGGTCGGGGAGAGGGCTCTCATGACTGCATCATCTATGCTTGATGTCTTAAATTTTGAGTGTGATGTCCCCAGTAATTTCCATATCCCTTCCACAGAAACACACCTCGCTGCTCTGGGAACTGCTGGAATTGCACAATATCAAAACAAGTAAAGTGGCATACTCATGACAGGTGTAACATGCAATTTTATTGTGCAAATAATGTTAGGCATACTCGTGGCTTCTTTACACATCAAATATAATCCTTTTAATTGTATATACAGTTTTCACTCAATTCAATTTTCTTCATAAATATCCTCTCTGTACAAGTTTTAAAATATTAATATTTTACATTTGTTAAAAAAAGTCTCCAAATTTATTAGTCTTCTTGTTTACTTGGAACTCTTTTCGTTTTCCTTTTTGCTCAAACTGATGACATCAGATGTGTTGATCCAATTCCACAATTGTCTGGTAAAACCAGAAAAACATAAAATTAATGGAAATGGTCAAAAATTTAAGACACATGATATATGTGTTATATAATATAAAGTATTCTCCATTTGTTTCCTCAAGGCTTAGTTCGTTTAACAATTCTCACGCTTTCCACCTATATAAGAGAAAATCTTCTGAAATATTAAAACGCCGGACTCTAAAGTTCTTAGAGAAAGTATCAAACAAGGACCTGCGTGAAAATTGCATACCGGCAGAACTAAACCTGTAAAACACACACGCATAAATCAAAGTATGCTGACGACCAGACTTGAAGTCGATACCATGACCATAAAAGCACCCCAGACTCACGTAAAAGCGAGTCTGCTATTGTCTGGACGAATATCTCTTGCGTCAAGGCGCAAACGTTTTTATTTTTATTTTATAAACTACGAAATTGAAGCCAATACGGACAGAATAAATCGTACTTACCCTTTGTACACGCTAAAATTTTGCCGAGAATGTGGCACAAGCTTCAAGGGAAGAAATGCCAAAACTTGCGCTTTCAAATCAGCAGGAATCAACGCTATTGTACTCGAAGGTTTAGTTGATTTAGAGCCTGGAATTTTAGCACAGGCGTTGTTTTGTGGCCAAGTGGATATTTGCAAATGACGTCAGTATTTGCATGAAAAAAGAATGTTAACACACTCGCTAAAGCCATGGCGACACCCGATTAAGCTAGAACCGGGAAACCTTGTGGGCGACAATTACCACCATAGTTTGGATATTTTTCCTTTGAAGTCACTAAGCGTTTTTGCTTTACGTGGATGTACAGATTTAACAGTAAACTAGTGTACATTCCAACACATAAAATTCTACACGAGGTAACATTGATGTCATTGATTAAAAACAAATTTATTCAGCCCATTATATTAATCTTGAACTTCGTCAAATCAGATATATTTGATGGACTTATTTTCTTAAAAACTAGGTGGCAGATTACACTAAGTCCAATTTTTTAAAATTGTTTTTATGTGCTTTCAAGGGTTCACCACTCCTCGCGATGGCGAGAAAGAAAAATAAACTGCCTCTGGCCCCCAGGTAGTAGATATTTTCGTGTTAAGCCAACCATGGCCAGCTGTTTCAGTGTCGAAAAAAACATCTTTTTTAAAATGATCGAACCTCAGTTGTTATGGGTTTAAATAGTAGTTACGTACATAGCTGAGGTATGATTTTTTTCTTTAAAAAAGTATCTTGTGCTGTCAGTCACTTGGACTTAAATTATTCCAGTGTTTCGGTATTGTTTTCTTTTTTCACGTGTGGGTGTAAAGTGCAAGAAATCGAAATTTCAAGGTGTTTCTGTTTATAATTATCGATTATCGAGAACTGAACTAAAGATGAAGAAAAAGCAGAAGAAACCAAATCACCGCGGACGACCAAAATGTATAAACGGCTGAACCTCTTCGATAACCACCAAGAAAATTGTACTCTACTTCACCAAGAAGTGGTTCTTGGTTTGTTCACTCGAGCAGTACTAGTGCAGAGTGGACGGGAGGGATCGCAGCGGCAGGGGGGGGGGGGGGATGTGAGAGTGCGGGAAAGGTAGACAGCTAGGGGCACTTCCCATTCGGCCAAAGATTCCGAAACTCTGAAAACTGAAAGCATCCAGAAAATCTCAGTTGTCGAATTTCCGAAATGTGAACTATTCATTCGACATTCTGAAAAAACAAATCGAACGAACTGACGGAAATTCCCAGCCGTAGAAAGTTTAGAATTTCAACGGAAATTTCCAAACATTCAAACAGGAATTTGGATTGAATGAAAACCGTCCTAAAGTCCCCCGTGCAGAGTTCGTCGAGCGAGTGCATTGGAAAGTTACACCAGTTTCAATACGAGCACGATTTTCAAATCTCAATCCAATTACCTTCGCACGTACTTTCTTCTCATTTGCTGGCCAGGTGAATAGAAGACCGTGACTGTGTACAGTGTTTATTGAAATGGGATTGGATGGAAACCTGATACAGCTTAAATTATAAACCATTTGAGTTTGAAACTGAAAGTCGCACCCGTACTATAATTAAGTCTCGTATTCTTACTCCAGTACAGACTGCTCATTGACTTTAGCACTGCTCGCTTGTCAAAGTTTATCTCATGAGAAGTTCTCCCAGAACAGCCAAAACGCTCTCACGCAAGTGAGCAACCACGTGAGGTGTATGAAATTCAGGCGGTGACAAAACTCCCCATGTAAAGACAAAACTAAGAAGCTGAAAGGCTTTGACCAAATAAATCAGAGGGTGCGTTCCTTTGGGGTGATCTGGATCAGGATCAGTGATCCAAGATCACTCTGATCATGTTTTATCAAAGGAACCGATGAATCCGTGACCAGAGGGGATTCATCGGTTGCTTTGATGCACCATGATCAGAGTGATCTTGGATCACTGATCTTGATCCAGATCACCCCAAAGGAACGCAACCAGAGAGTAATTAAGCCAACTGCATGGTGTAGTATGATTGCCAGCGAGCTACGAAAATGATATTGAACGTTGAGCGAGAAGATAAACATTGGCGTGATGAAAACGAAAGTACCAGTCACGCAATTCTTGGAACCGCTCAGGGTTTTCCGAGAATAGCTGTCACACCATTTTCTCGGTAAATTATTTAACTCTTTAACCCAAAACGTTTGTCTTAAATTTGCTTGAAAGATTCTTTTCTCACTTTGGACGGACAAAAAGGTCGAAAACCGCTCAATTCTATTTGGATTGAGTCGAGTTGTGGTTGCGAGGTGCACTTGCCTTGTCTTGGCTTGTTCTTCGGCGGCAAATCCGTCAAATCGCAGGTATGGCCGGAGGTACGCTTCAAAACTTTGAAGGCAATAGAATAGCCGTTTCTGATCAGGGAATGGTTGCTGTTGTAAATAAACGTGAAAACTGCGTTGTACTTTACGGCAAGGGTGTCGATGAGTGCGTCCCCTGGATGACTACAAGAATTACAGAGGGGCTTTCGATTCCTTACGACGTGTGTTTTGCGCCGAATAACAGCCTCGTTGTTTCAGACATTGGGGATAACAGAATAAAGATTTATAAATTGGAAGGAGGTCCACAACTAGCAAATCAAATTGTGATTGGTAATGATCGCTTGAAACGGTTGATCGTACGAGATTTGAATTCCGACAGAGTGGAATTTCCTTTAATGGGAAGTGTCTTGGCGCTGATTACAGCATTTCGAATCCCTCAAAATTTAGTCATCGGTCCAGGGCCTCCATCTCGGCTATTTGTCACAAGTGCAACCGATGTACTCCTTATCAACCTTGATTGGATCAATTTAATTGTCCTGGGCTCCTCTCTGGTATGTTCTCCTGCTGATTGGTGTTCTGTACAATTCAACAGGAGTTTAGTTTGTGACGAGGCAAGCGCAGTTCAAGATCACAAAGCAAATCACAGAGTTGGAGGATTTAATCCTTTGGCGATCACCAAAGCTCAATTCTGTGCGATGTTTTACCACGTAACTGAAACTAGCCGCACGGGATTTTCTTGTCTGAAAGAATCAGAGTGCAAGGTTGGAAAACGAGGAGATAGAAAGAAATTTGCTGAAACGGTCGTCATTTATGTTCGATTAACGGAGAAAAATGGTCGGCTTTTATTTCACGCCAGATATGGCAATTGCTACGAAGGTGCTTATGAAAGTACTACCCATGCAGAATATTTCATGTTGACGGACGAACAATTCAGACAAGCCGTTCATCTGCTTCGAGATCAGAAGGGAGGCTTCATTGATATGTTCATGAACAAACAGCCTTGCTTCTGGTCGACAGGACACGGCAAAAAAACCTATCTCAAGATGAAGGATTGTGCAAAGGATATGGTAGATTTCTACAACCTCCATTGTATACCACACGGTATAAAATTGACCATTCATCTTTGCCAGTTGTACAAACTGGTGGATATGCTACCCGGCGGTCAAGAAATATCTCTGGCAACAGATATCAGGAATGCTCGACTAGGGGTGAAAATAATGTTTTCTTGTGGTATTGAACTGAAAGTCATGACTCAACACAACTGGGATAAACTTGCTGAGTTTGCAAACATCACACTTCCAGCATATCGAAACAGCGACCGACAAAAGTTGGACCAACACGTTCAAGGAGTTCTTGCTGAAATAAAAAGATCGCCGATTATTCCACTAAATTGGCTGTTCGTACCGTGATAATCTTATCACGAGTCAACTAACATATTCAACACAACAGAAATAGTTTAAAGTGCTTCTTTACCATCACTCACAAAGATCAGTTTCAGATTTGCTCATAAACATTGTGTCTAGCACGAACAAGTGAAATAATTCCTTTTTTTAAAGTACGTTTGACTCAGTCGATTATGCTTTTGTTTCCTACACAGTTTTGTCCATATCTCCATAAACTTTTTTATTATACATGTTACATATTGTTTCCTTTATTAGATTATCATAATTGCGTACTTTATGTAAACTCAGAATTCACGGTTTTTTAATGTACGCTGAAACACTTATTAGTGTTTTTCCTTGTGTTCAGCCGATCAAGCAAAAACTGGCGTACTGAGCAAAACAACTCTCAGTAGCTTGAAAGTTTCCTGTTGATGTGTCAGCAACAGCGGATAGTCAAGGTGACATTGTGAAAGTTTCTAAAGAGAGGCACACTGAACTGGGACGCTGGGACTAAACTTAACCAGCAAAATAAGATTAATAACACAATTTTCTTAGGTTCAACTACCGCTTAATTCCAAAACCGATGGAAGAGGGGGACTTATCGTTGGGAATATTTCGTTTGGATTATACAAAACGAAAGTTGGAAGAGATTTTGTGTCTGGAACTGTGCATGTGAGAATTCCTTATTCTTTGTGAAACCTCTGTACGGACTTCCTACAAAGTCATTATGCCTTGTGAGAAATCGCACGGCTTGAGGTAATATTGACTGAGTCAGTTTACACTGATGTTTTCACAACACGCTAAACTACTCTTATAACCCAGTCTCCTGATGTAAACTCCCACAAAAAAGGTTTTTACATAAGGGTACGTTATTTTGAATGAAAATTACTCGTACGGGCGCATCCTACAGGCCCCTACAAACATCAGTTCCCTAACTACCTAGTCTTGCCTCGGTTAAATTATTGGGCTTAAAAAACGAAGTCTAAAATGAACACAAATACGAAGAACAACATAAGGATATAATTACGTCGTGCTCTGAGGCTTCTATGTCTCTTCCTACAAGATAAAAAAACCTTACGATTCGAATTATTTTGAGCAACGACGTTATGTTAATTACTTCTGGAAAAATCTACAGTGTTTATGTAACATGCGATCTGTCAAATTATTTTTAGATAATTACATCACTTTTTCTCAGAAATGGTCCGTTTTCCGAGAAATTCTGCTCATGGTTATTATAAATGCAACACGACATTTGCTGGTTCGAACCGACATTTTAGTCATTTTGCCAGGGAGAGATAGGTCCATAGAGACTTCGAAGCTTGTCTTGTTTTCAACCCTTCCAAAGAAAGGTAGTTCTTGATGATTCTTCGGCTAAAAGCATTAGCTTTACTTGTTTCATCGACTCTCCCTCGGTGTTTCTGGTTCACCGGCCTTTGTTGATATTTGAATATTTCTGAATAAGCCGCCGTACAGCAATTAGTGAAGCAACATAAATTTATTCAGTGCAATCAGTGGTATTTTTGATCATTTGTTCACTGCCTGAGCAAAACCGTGGGTTCATGGCGGAAGGATTTTCAGTGCCAAGCGAAACAGGGCTTACAATCTCTGAGCAAGGGTGGCTGGCAGTAGCCAAGAGAAGTGCAGCTTGTGTCGAGTTGTATCGCAACCTAGTAGGAGACACTGGTGACACAAGATCATCGGGAAACGAAACAATAACAGAGCACCTTGTAAGACCTTATGATGTTTGCTTTGCCCCAAACAACCACCTCGTCATCACAGACAACGGCGACAACTGCATCAAGGTGTATAATCTGGTTGGAAAGCCACGACTTGTCAGTAAATTTATTTGTCATGAAAGAAGCGGGAACACTGTCATCGAAAAAACGGAATGTAACCCAGGTAGCCCACCTTCATCTAAAAATGTTACCCCTCAGAGTATAACAGCTGGTCCGAGTCCTTTATGTCAACTTTTTGTGGTTTTCGCTCCTTTGAATCATATTGTAGTTATTACTATGGACTGGAATACGGTGGAGGCAATCGACTTCCAACAGCTTTCCCCGCCGCGAGACTGGGCGTCAGTCCAGTTGAGCGAGATTAAAGAGTGTGATAAGGTCACTATTGTACACGATCACACAGAAAATCATAAAGTCGGAGGACGAAACCCACTGGCTATCACTAAAGCTCATTTTTGTGCCATGTTTTACCATGTCACAGAGAGAAAGAGAGACCACATCAGCTACAAATGTCTCGATGGGCCGATGTGTCGTGTTGGACAAAAGTCGAGGCAACGGAATCCAAAAGTTGATTATGCCGCCTCGGTCGTCGTCTATGTTAGGTTGACAGACTCCAACAACCGGTTGATTTTCCACGCTAGATATGGAAACTGCTTCTACGGTGAACGTCGAAACACAATTCATGGCGAGTATTTTATGCTGATGGACGACGAGTTTCGACAAGCAATCCAACTGCTTCGTCGCGAGAGGGGAGGGAATATCAACATGTTCATGAACAAACAGCCTTGCTACAGATCAACGAAGCATCACGACAAACGACCTGATCTCAAGAAAAAAGAATGTGCACAGGACTTAGTAGATTTCTTTGCTGCACATTGCTCATCTCACAGCATCAAGTTGATCATAAATCTCTGCCAGTTGCATAAAGTCGACAGGGTGCCAACGCGGCCTTTCGAGAATGATATTCGGAACGCCCGAGAAGGGATGCGTAAGATGATTTCTGCCGGCATTGAACTGAAGGCCATGACAGAGGGAAGCTGGGAACAACTTGCAGGTCTAGCTAGCATTGAATTACCAGAATATCAAGACAGCGAACGGCAGAAGTTAGATCAACACATTGCCGAATTTCTGGCGGGTATAAATTCGGCTTTAAGCTAAAACCGAGAAAGCCCCACCGTAAAACCCGCGTGGGAACCGTAAAAAGGCACTGAAAAAGATGATACTCCTGATTGTGTGACTGGATCGGATGTTGAGAACGTGAGTTTGAAAACAGCGAATCCTTTTTAATCATTTAATAATCTTCACTACCGGCCCCGGTTGGTAAAAATAACCCGAGGGAACCTGCAAAAGCATGTTCCAGCATTTTTTAAAACATTATTTGAAATAATTGTAAATATGGATTACTAAATGGGGCCAAATAAAGTGTGATGTTGTTGTCAGTTCCACTCCTTAAAATGTTCACTTTCACCCTGCGCAACTTTGTTATATGTCCGCTGAGAATCGAAATAATATCAGTACAGGGTAAACCATTTTTGACTTACATTTATAAATTGACGCTTTCATAGTTACCTTGTCAGTTACCAATTCTGTCAATTCAGATCTTTGGTTCAAATTTATCGTTCCTTGTTTCATTACCCTTTACCTGCCTGTAAGAAAGCTCCACCTACCATTAATAACAAAGTTTGAAAAGAGAGCAGCCCATTTGTCGATCTATAGCAAGATATTGTAAATCAGTGAAATTCAACCCTAAACAAATGATATCCCGCGAAAACGCGCCCAACTATTTTGAAATCGCGCTAACAGCCGCCCAGGGTGGATCTAAGGGGAAGGGGAGAGGGGGTCGGAGGGTTCGATCGAACCCCCTGAGTTAAAACAAAAAATGAGACATTATAATGCGCTGACTTGGCCTCAAGAATGCCGCAAATCCCATTTCCGAGGACCTTAATTCTCCATTTCAACATCCCCCACAATATACCTTGTTTGCCCCCAAAATTTTGCATAAGCATTGTCTTCAGTTTCTCTTGGGACGACTGTAATACCCAGGGGAAATGGGAAACAAAGGTTATGCAGAATTTTGGGGGGCAAACAAGGTGCATTATGGGCGATGTGAAAATGGCGAATAGGCCTTATCACGGTTTTTGACGCCATCTTGACGGGTAGGCAAAGCAGTGTTTGTACGGGAATCCGATGGCAAATAACTTTCCCCAAAACTGAATTTTATACAATTTGTGAATTTGGCTGGGCAGAGGCGCGGTTCGCGGGAAAAAAAATTACAGACAAAAGCATGGCTGAATTAGACAAATTTACTGAGCGTCTTCTAGCCAAGCTACATCCTTAAAACGTGGTGAATGCAATCTTCTACCTGGAGTATTTTAACGTTTGGAAAAAAAAAAACATCATTCGCCATCGGATTTCCATACAAACACTGTAATTTCTGACCGCTTTGCCTATCCGGGAAGATGGCGTCGAAAACCGTGATAAGGCCTACCTCGAGCCAGAGCCCTGGGAACTACTAAGTTTACGACGCCAAGAAACTGGTACCGAACACGGCACCGAAACAAAAAACATGGCGGACGTAGAAGATGAAGTTGAGGTACTTTTTGTGTTTTTAATTATAATAGTTGGCGGATTTTCAAGGATATATTTTAGGTTGCTGACGAACTCTTCGTTTTGAGAGTTTTCTCGATGGAGGATTCAGTCTGCTTTGAAACGAACCAACACCAGTTGAGGTCGTTTTGTTTGCAGGACGAATCCGAGTCAAACCAGGCAGAAACCACAGGAAAACGTAAAAGGCTTTTCCACAAGGAATGTAAGTTGGAAGATAAATTTTAGTTATCCATTACAATAGAAAATGTATATCAATGTTATTTATTTGTGGTGGATGTTTGATTTTAGCGTAAATGGAAAGCAAATGATAGAAACGATAGCCTCAATTTGGCGCGAAATACGGACAGATATTTTTCCGCGGACGTTGTTTGTTCCGAGTAGTGGACAGTTTTCCTGGCATTTTCATGTCAGATGAGGTTATTGTGCTTATTATCGTTCAGATATTTTTACATACTGTTGCTCTTCTGTGGCGACCTCTGTAATCTAAGCTGTTATTGCCAAAATAATTCTGCGGTGTCAGAAAATATTGCTACTTTGCTGGAAATGTTTAGTACTATTTAAAATTTTTAACAATATAGCAGGGGTGAAAACTGAACCTCCAAGCAAAAGGAGCAAATTTTAAAAACTGGGGAATATCGTTTGGGGATATCATCTGATATTCCCCAGGTTTGGCTGCATCATGTGACATGTTCAGAACAATAATGCTCAAGAAAATATTTAAATTTTTAGGATCATGTGCACTTAAGGCATCTGTGGTCAAGTGTCAATTGATACTATTGATCACACCCTCGATTGACATCTTGATTGACATCCTGATCGATACTCGGTTGACACTCAGTTGACACTCATGAACATTTGATCAACAGTTGGTTGATAGTCAGCCAAGTGTCGACCATCTCATATGCATCGATCAAAAATTAGCTGACTCTCAACCAACTGTCAACTGAAATGTCAATCAATTGTTGCTCGCATGTCAACCCAGGTGTCGATGGAGTGTTGATCGAGGATATCAATCAAGGGTATGGATCGACACTCAACCGCAAATGCCTTTACTACACATGATCCAATTTATATACAGTTGAACCTTCCAAAAGCAGACACCATTGGGACCAGAAAAAGTGTTTGTATTTGTGAGAGATGTCTGCTTATGGGAAGTAAATAATGCAGTGGTTACAAGTATGTAGCTGGGACCATTACTAAGTGTCCATTTATGGAAGGTGTACGCCTTCAGGAGGTGTCTGTTAGTGGAGGTTCAAGTGGAGTCTCTAAATAACCTTCCTTTTGCTTTAAGTGAGATGCATGATGTTTGGCTTTGGTGATGATCAAGTACCTTTCACTGAATCTGTGGATTTGCTGGAAGATCTTGTTGTAGAATACATCACAGAAATGGTAAGAAAACAAGACTTTGTACACATATATAGCCTTATTGTGATTAAATAAATCACCAATTCCATACAGCTTTCCTTACTTATGGGAGGTATATATATATGCTACTTAAGGGTAAAATGACTTGCAGAAATAGCAGATTCGTTTAATGGCATGTTACCTTAAGCATGTTTGTCCAGTTAAAGTAAAGAATTCCATAAAGATTCTAGATGAAAGGCTGAATTTGATGGAGAGAGGTTGTGCCTGAGTACCAAGCACAAGAGAACTGCAGTGCTCAAACCAGAATAAGACTCTCAAAATGTTTTCCGATTCACCAGCTAGTCAGTAAGAGAACCCCATATGTAAAGATGAAAGATAAGTTGTTATATCTCTTATCATACTCATCATTGTAATCATTGTATAATTTTTATAGAATGAAGTATCTACAGAGCTCAACATTGCGACCGCTGGGGTGGCCAATGTGACCAATTTTTTTTCACTGGCAATAACTTTTCACGCTTTCCACTGAAATCCTTTTGCTGGCGACTAAATCTGAAAACTTAGGGGTCAACTCACCCCAAGGTTTTTTCCTGAAAATTGAGTCCTGATCTTGAATATTAATGTAGTAACAACTTTGTTGATATCTTATTTAAAACGAACCCATCTTGAACATAAAATAAAATTCTATGAATTTTCTCCAGACACTAAAGGCAATGGAAGTTGGTAAAAAAAGGAAAGGTGCATGTCGAGGATATTGTCTTCTTGATCAGAAAGGATCCAAAGAAATATGTCAGAGTCAAAGTGAGGAATTTGTCCTGTGATAACAGATTTATTTGTATAATTATTTTTTGATTTTATAGATTCTTCATTCTTCTTCATCGCACTTTGCTATGTTTCAAGGACTGATCAGATAAATACATTATATCCCATTAAAGAATTTTAAAATAACTAAGTTGAAATTCAATATAATTTTTCTAAAATTTTCAATTGCTCCTCGTTATTTTCCTTTATTTTAGGATCTCTTGACTATGAATGAAGAACTCAAGAAAGCAAGGAAGGCTTTTGACGCTGAAAGCTATGGAGAAATGGTGTAAAGTTTAGAGGGATATTCTGAATTTTAAAAGAAACTGCCTCATGAATATAACAATATAACAATGACAATAGTGTCATATGAGCAGGCACTTGCTCAAGGGCAAGTTCCTAAATAACCATTTACAAAAATTCCCAAAATAGACTTGACAGGACAGCTCTAGTAAATGGGTGCAGAAAGTATCCCTTGAATGCTCAGCTGTAATGTTTTGAAAGTTGTCTGAGTTATTTCTAGGTTGGATAGTATCAACATAATTCGTCTCAGGCTGTCTACCGATACTTTTGCCTAGGAGTACAACAAAAGTCATGCCGGGCATTCTTCCGCAGACATTAGTTTAAAGACTGCCAGAAAGAACATCTTGTTTCATATGTGCATACAGAGTTCTGCTGTCAACACCCATAGTTTAATCTGATTTTCAGATGCCTGGAATATCATTAAAAATACATCTTAGTTTATCATTATTTACAACTCTCTTTCTTGGTATTTGGTCATGCAATAATATTTGACAATATATTATAAACCCTCTTTGAATTTTGTTTCATGATAGGTATTTCTCATAGTTGTGCATACATGTAAGCTCTGAGTGAAAGTTTCCCAATAAAATAAAATTCAGATCTCATTTTTGAAATACTGGTATTTTGTCATTCATGGGTCAAGATGATTGTTAAAACTCAGCTATCATGCCTGATTATTAAAGCATCTCATTGCATGGTTATAAGAAATCCCTTAATGGTCTGGTCATTGTATTACTAACCATAGAAAACTGCCACTTTATGTTTATTGTATAATATATTTGATTTATAGAGTGGTTTAAATTCTAAAGCTATGGTAATCACACTTACTAAAAAAGCCAAACGTTTTAAGTTTCATACTCACTCAACCAGCTTGTGTCGGGTTATGTAGACATGAACATACATAACTAAAATAAAATAAATAAATTACAATATTTAGAGAGGAAGCCATGTCAGCCTTAGCCGGTTTTCATGTGGATCCTCTATCCTGGTCAAATTGGAATTTGGACATGTTGGTTTTTGTGGAGGGAGGAAAACCGGAGAACCCGGAGAAAAACCTGCAGAGCAAATTCAACCCACATATGGCACTGGGCTGGAATCAAACCCAGGCCACGTTGGTGGGAGGAGAGGGCTGTCACGACTGCATCATCCATACTTGATGTCTTAATTTTGAGTGTGATGTCCCCAGTAATTTCCATAACCCTTCCACAGAAACACACCTCACTGCTCTGGGAACTGCTGGAATTGCTTAATATCAAAACAAGTAAAGTGGCATACTCATGACAGGTGTAACACGCAATTTTATTGTGCAAATAATGTTAGGCATACTCATGGCTTCTTTACACATCGAATATAATCCTTTTAATTTTATGTACAGTTTTCACTCAATCCAATTTTCCTCATAAATATCCTCTCTGTACAAGTTTTAAACAATTAATATTTTACATCTTTTTAAAAAAGTCTCCAAATTTATTAGTCTTCTTGTTTACTTGGAACTCTTTTCGTTTTCCTTTTTGCCCAAACTGATGACATCAGATGTGTTGATCCAATTCCACAATTGCCTGATAAAACCAGAAAAACACAAAATTAATGGAAATGCTTATAGAACATAATAATTATTCCCACTGAAAATGGTTTATTTGTTTACAGGGGAAGTTAGAAACAACTTCTAGTTACTGAGACAGGAAATGTTCTTTTAAACCTTGTAAGTGTATCTGCTAATTTATAGAATAATCCAAAACAGAAGTTATATTGCTTTGTTTCCTACAATGCCACCATGTCTGTTTAACAAGAATTTATTGTAAGATTGTACTGGGACATAACTATACTCATGGTCAAAACTAGTTGAGAGAAACACCACAGTATTGAATGATACATGTAATCCTCTTCCATCAAATGCAACTAAAAAAAAATTGAGTGTTTTCCAGTGCCCCCTCTCCTTGTTCAATGCTTTATCAGAAGGTTGTCCATACACAAGGCATGAGTTATGGACAACAGCAACAATGATAAGGGAGAGGGGGGGAAAATGTTGCTTACACATTTTATCTACAACCTGAGAAGCAGTTAGTGTCACAACAATCCTGTCCAGGACTGTAGCTTGGAAATGGAAAATTGTGAGCTGGAATATCAGTAATTAAAAAATAATTTTATGAGATAATTTAGCATGTTTTCCGAGAAGTTCCCTTGTTGACTGTAATGATTGCAGACTTGGCTCCTTTAGAGCGGATATATCATACTAGAAATGTCTGAAAGTACGAGTACCATTTACTAAATGGAATGGCACAGGAATATTACCTAAGTGCAAACTAAGACAAATAAAAGTCCATATATACCTGGCATCTTTTTGTTTAATTTTTGACCTGTCTAGTAGGGACTGTAGTTCTTGCTCAAGCTCCTGAGATATGTGGACAAAAGCACAAAAAGCAGTGAGTGACTAAATGGGAGGAATGGATGGGAAAAGGCATGATTATACCAAGGGCATTAGCCAGCAGAACAGGCATAATTTTTTTGCATAGTTTAGGCAAACAGAGGAGAAAGCAAGGCCAGCACGAAGCCTGAGTCGCACACAAGGGAAAGAGCGATTTTTTTCGCACTCTTCCCTTCACGTGTGATTTTGCATTTCAAGCTTGCCTCGCTTTCTCCTCTGTTTGCCTAAACTATGCAAAAAATTACGCCTGTTCTGCAAGTTAAGGGCATAGCTATAGGGAGTCCTGGGGTGCTCATGACCCCCCTTTGATAAGCCTTTTTTAAGCAAACAACCTAAAACACAGCATGGAGGTCAACATGACAATCTGGTTGGTACCTTGAGTTAGACCCAGTGTGACCCCCCTTTAAAAAATCCTGGCAATGCCCCTGTGTACCAGCCTGATATTTTCAATTTCCCTTGAATGTTTGAGCTATCGGGAGTTGACTGTATGTCTCTGTGGAGTTCAGTGATGCACTCCATTGTATACATGTATTATTTACATAACATGACATGAAGATGACAATATACAACTGTACACTATAAGGTAAGTCTTGTTCTCACCTCAATTGTTTGCTCCAGAAACTGATTCTGCTTGCATAATTTTTGTATGTCCACCTAGTATTTGAAATTATTGGGTTATTCAATGATACATAATAGAATACATAAAAATTAATAATTATGATACAATGTTATTATCAAGGCTGTAGTAGAGAACTGCATGCACCAAAGTAGCTGTCAAAAAATTCTAACCAACGAGTCAATTAAGTAGATTTGTCAAAATTGTACTCAGGGCTAGAAAAAAATAATGATACTGCTTCAAAAGTATTTGCCAACATGTGTATCAGTACAAATCACCTGTGTGTGATTCACTCAAGAAGGTCATCTTAACTTCAACATCAATTACCCAGCTAGTTAAGAACACCGTAAACTACCGCTTACAAGCCGTGGGCTTATACAACTTCGTAAGGGCTTTTAGACGGGCTTATAAGCATATCCCTGGATTTATATTTTAGGGTGCTTATAAACAAAATTTAAAAAAAACGTTTTGAAAAAAGCTATATCTGCGTCGATCGAAGAGGTTTTCTCATTTACTGGTTTTTAGTTAAGCTTTAAAACATCACAATAAAACGAATTCAAATCAAGGAAAGCTAGAGAAGGCTTATATCTGTGGGATCTTATAACCAGATGTATTTTTGGGTTTACAGATCGATGAGCCTATAACCAAGGGGCTTATTATTAGGTGGGGGGGCCTATAAGAGGCAGTTTATGTTATTACGTTTAAACACAATTACAGAACAGAATTTGACTGCAGCCTCAGCACTACTGTCAATATACTGGTGTCTAATATGTACTTTATATAAGGATCCAATTTCATTGATTGCACCTCTGTTTCCTTGATACACTGTTCAAGATGTTGACAGACAGTAATGGGTACACAGTACTCCTTCTGATGTCTCTTAATGTCATCAATAGTATCAAGCTGAGCTAAAATCTATGAGGAAGAAAACAACCTATCAGTCATAATTAGCAGGAACTCACATTACTAGGTAGCAAAATTAATCTGTTCTGTAGTGCAGTCAGTAATAGTGCAAGCTCTTCATAGAGCTTGGAAAATACTTAATCACTCTTTTTCCATTTTTTTTTAACGGACATCTATTGAGTAAACTTTCCATGTGTTTTCCTGGTCTGTAAATCCAATACTTTATTCAAAAATTCCAGACTCTTTAATATGAACTCGTGATAGACTCTATTAACCTTTCTTGTGACTTCTCTCAATTCTCCTTGTTCATCTCCGACGTAAACAAATAACTTATCGAACAGCAAAAATTAATCACTAACACCAATGCAACATGCAGTGCAAATGTAACCAAGTAAAAATAACTACCTGGGCATGTAATTCTTCTACTTGTTCTTCAAGGTCTTTTGGGACTTCTTCAATATGAACTGACACTTTGGTTTGGGGCTCTATCCAAAAAAAAAAAACAAATCAAGATGATTGGAAATAGCTATAGGCAAGTACATTATTTTGAATTCATAAAGTATAATTTTGAGGAGCCTACATAAAAGAGAAAATATACTGAGTATTTTTGTGACAATTACCTAGGCAAGGTACATGTTTGTCACAATTTTTTGGGCTTTATAAAGCCTCTAAAATAAGTTGTATCAAGCCCAGATTGACCTTCCACAAGTTTGCTTTAAAATTACACTGTACATAAATGTTTGCACATGATGAACATCTCTGAGCCAAACAAAACCAACTGAATCAGATGACACGAAATTGTCCAAACATCTATTTAAACAAAAACATGCAAAAGTGAAACTCTGCTACCAGACACCTCCTGTTCAACATCAACTCACCTCCTGTGAGCAGATACTTCTTTGGTCCAGCCAAATCACACAAACATCAAATTTTTAAGCTGCTATAAGTAGACACCTCTCCTTAGTCTACACACATTTCTTGAGTGTCTGGACACATTTGTGAAGTTCAGTTGTACTGCAGTTTATTTAGAAATTGAAAAAGTTTCTCACTGACTTACAAACTGAAGTTTACATCAACAGTACAAGTTACATTGAAATAAATTTCTAACCAACTGGAATGTTAGCTTCTAACTCTTCTGCTGCTTTTTGCTCCTCTTCTCGAAGGAGTTTGGTCAATCTGTTGAAAAATCAAGTCACACAGAAGTGTTTTTGTTCCCTGAGTAATATAAAATGTGTCTATTTATAATCATTATTTCAATAAACACAACAAATTCATGGAATAGATAAGATTGATTCACTGATGTACTCTGCCATTAAGGTTGCTATTACAGACTTCTGCAGGCATCTGTAGTCAAAATACTGTAAGCCTATGGTTTAAATAAATAAATCTTTAAAAAAGAGCTGCCCAGATAACGAGAATGACTCATACCACTACTAATGAATTGACTAGGCATTGAATTTGGCCACACACACACACACACACACACACACACACACATGCACACACCAAAAACTATAGATGGAATACACATGGACTTGTTAACGTCAAGATCTTGTCCATCAAGATCCTGAAGTTTCAGCCAATGAGTATTTGACAGTTTCAGTGAAGGTTATTTATCTACCTTGCATTTTCTTCTAACAGGTGTCTTGCTTCCTTTTCCAGAGTTTCAACTCTCTTTTCTTCATCCTTCAGTTTATCCGAGCTGGATGGATTTTCTGAGAGACTGTCAATGTGATGATACAGCACTTTGTGCTGTGATGGCTTTTGTGTGTCTAACAAATATGACATGTAGCTGTCATACTCATCCTGTGAGTAAAAGAAGGAAAAATCTCCCCATAAATAAATCAATATACATGTAATCAGTTGTTATCATTTGTAATAAAATTTCCCCATTTAATGAATGGATTTTCTGAGAGACTGTCAATGTGATGGCACAGCACTTTGTGCTGTGATGGCTTTTGTGTGTCTAACAAATATGACATGTAGCTGTCATACTCATCCTGTGAGTAAAACAAGAAAAAATCTCCCCATAAATAAATCTCTATACATGTAATCAATTGTTATCATTTGTAATAAAATTTCCCCATTTAATGGGGAAACCTTTGCCTGCAGTACTTATCACAACTTTCATAGGTCTTAAACTATTCTTATTAACACTTAGTCAAGTACTCACTTTAATCTTTTTTAAAAGAGGACCGAATGTCTTGGACTCTTCAATGATCTCAGCAAAACATCTGTTGTATATCTGAAGTCTGTGAAAGTTTGGTCCCCTCTGACTTGCTGATTCCAGGGAAGATAGTTGCTACAATTGGCAAAAAACAATAATTTACTGGTAACAATCAAAATATTTCTTTCAAGCTTTCATCTCTCCTGTCTACTGGCCTGGAGTAGCAGATTTCTGTTCTAGCCTGTACTTGTATATTCTATCTATCAATAACAATTAACATTTCTAATGTCACTATAGTATTCTCCCCCAAAACAACAGATTGCATTGGCTAAGACTTAAATAACAGCTGTATTCATAAAATTCACTGTTTTGCACATAATTATCTGTACTGTTGAGGAATGACTACCTTTGCAAGCTTGTGTTCCAAATTTCGCGCATTCTTTTCTCCCGTGAGCACTCCTCGATCATGAGCATCTCCGAGATGCATTACCTGGTCACCAAACCTCTTGAAGCTTGCGAACTGGTCTGCCTTGGTTGGGTAACTCAGGTAAGTCTCAACAAATGCTTGGTGCACATCTTCTGGTTTTGATTTCCCAGGGAGGTTACCAGCTGGAGAACATACATGTTGTTTAATAACTGATTGCTCAAACTCTACTTATGGTAAGGCATTTGCTTAGTATTAACAGGTGGATACATTTTTAAAATCTTTTATAACAAACTGAAAGTAAATAATGATGCCACATAAACAAAATATCACTTAAAAATAGAGCTGTAACCAGAATAAGACATATTGTAAAAGAAGTGAAATGTTCTCCAGTTGAAAAGATTTAAAAACACAAGCTTTTGGCTATCAGTCTATAGCCTTTAACAAATAAAAAATGTTGTTGGGTGAATGGAAATATCACTTATACTATAGATAGTATCTGGCCTGATGACTGGGTCTTGTGCTATATGCATGTAAAAATATTTATGTGTATTATACCAGACCATGAGATTTACATGTAACATTCCTCTAGTATATGTATTTTAACATAATCATACTTTACATTCAGGACGACGAGAGATAGAAAACAAAAAGTTACACAAAATGTTTCAATTGCTACCTTTGGTTTTTGTCATTGGTATCATTATTTCTGGCAGACGCAACTCCTCAACATGTATTTTGTCTTTGGCAAGCTTGCCTGATGTATCTGTACCATCTTTTAAAAGCATTTCTTCAACATCGTCTCCTGAGGCTGGCCTTGATTCTGGTTCTGCCAAATACCAAACAATAATAGAATCAACCAAAAAGTGACAACAGGAATCTGGCTTGTGGAAAAGATGCACTACTGTAACATGTATTGGTAGGTCCTGAAGAAACAGCAGGCTTTTTCTTCTTGTGGTCAAATTTTGAGTATATAGAAGTCTCGTTATCAAGTAAATTATTATCTTGAACTGTTACTTACTGAATTGTGCAATATTTCTCGTGGGCCCCAGACTGAACTCCACAAGACGATCTGCCATGGTCTTGTGCCTGAGTTCTGTTGAGCTGCATTCCCCTCTTCTCACTGGGTGGTCAACAAGTTGGTTTGGCGACTTGAGTCTGTAATTATTATGGAAAATGTAACTCACTACACAGGTCTGTAACAGGATCACAACCCCCCACCCCTTTCTGCTATCCTTATAAATGGCTTTGGGTTTCACCAGTTGAACACAAAAAAAAGGTAGGGAAAATTATCTTCAGAAGAGGCAAAATGTGTAGAAAAAATTTCATGGTTATTACTCAAAGTCTTCACTTCCGTTGTCTACTGTAGGTGTGAGTCCTGTTGTACTAGTTTGTCTGAGAGGTTATGGGACAAAGAAAGTGTTTAGTCAGTCAGTCAAGAATCCCTGTAATATCCGCGCACCTTCAATATGACCATAATTAAAGGTGTACGGTTGGTTGTATAACTGGTTTCCACTGTATCACTTTATAGTGCTAGGATCAAAGTCTCGATGTAAACAATTTACACTGACAATTGTACATGTGGCGCGCAATACAGCTTACGTACCGAATTGGTGGTTTATCTGAAGTCTCCCATCTTGCATGACGTTCTCCTGGAGGTTTTAAAAGCTTGCTAGAATTAAGATGACCACTTGTATAGGTTTTGATATCCTTTCTGTGAACTTCGTATATAGTTTCAAGCAAATCTTTGAGAGACGAAGGTTTTCGTCTGTCGTCCGCCATGTTTGTTGTTGCTCCGTCACCTTGGAGGACTCGCCCCAGATCCCACACAGACTTGGTTCCTAAGCCAAAATGGCGACTGGAAAGATGCCTCGAAATGCACTTTCATTGAAACAGGTAAAACTATCGAAAATAGTTCACTTCATGGGGAAATATGTTGCCCATATTGTAGCTAATTTATCTGCGGTCCGTCATTTATGATGATCGTGTCTTTTTATCTCGATAGTTCTTTCTCAGAAGACAAGTTTTAAGCCTATACCGAGAAATTTTACGAACCTTGCGAGAAGTTCCTAATGAAGATCACAGAAAAGAACTCGGCGATTGGGCAAGGTCGGAGTTTAAGAAAAACAAAATTGAAAAGGACGAGGTAACTTACACAGAAAAGTAACAATAGAAAGTAATAGTTCATGTTTCAGGCGAGGGCTCTCGCCAGGGCTAAGCTAATATACACCGGGCTGCAGACAATCATCGCTGTACATGTTAAAATAGGTATTTAGAATGTACACGTGTCTAATGCCGTTTGAGCTGAAACAGACAAACAAAAAATATCGGTTCCTTGGTGAGGAATAATGTGACTACTACAGGTCATGTCGGAAGCTGCTGATGATGGGATGATAGGAGCTGACTATACTCACATCTGATGTTAAGCAAACCAGATGGGAAAGAGAGGTGGAAGAAAAAAAGAAAGGGCTATTTTCTGTGAAACCATAAAACAACCAGAAAACTTCAAAAGTGGTTGTGCAGGATCAATCCCCAAGGGGCGGGGGGTTATTCCTAGAAAAGTTGGGTGGGGGTGTGCAGCCCACTTCTCAAAACCCTTACCTTATTTACCCTTACCTTCACTTTCACCTTACCTTATTTATGACCAAAATCTGCGATATTCCCTACCCTATTTATGACCTGACCAAATATTCGATACCCTATTTATGAACTAACCATTTAATTAAAACCTTGTTTCAGATCTGCATTGTAATAAGTTCCCTAGTTCAGACCAATGTTAAATTACCGTAAACATAATTTGTGAAGGGCTTTTGTTGATTTGATAATGATGAAAAAGTAGCTTCTTCTTAGAAATATACCCATATCAAGGCTAGAGTGCAAAAACCATACCCTGTTTATGACCAAAATGGCCAAAATAGGCTAAAGTCGATACCCTATTTATGACCAAAATGGCTGAAAAACCATACCATTTGGGGCCCCACATACCTATATAGCTCATGTAAGGGAGTACCCCCCCCCCCCCCCGATCAATGAGGACAGTGCCTGGTCCAATACTTTGAGAATATTGGACTGGCAAAGGAGCAATCTGATTGGTTGATCTCAGGTATTGGCCCTCTGAACCGACTAAGTTGTGTATAATATTAAAATCAAAAAAACTTCTGACTGCAACTGTGCCAGTGATTCCATTATCCAGTTCTGTAGTGTAGAGTGAAAATAATATGCAAATGAATACCTATATTTTCCCACAAATTTTTGCATTTTAGCACTCAGGATTTCTGGAAAGTAAAATGTAAAATATTAAATCTCTTATATTTAGGGATTTTAGTGTATCTATAATTGTTTCATGTTTTTACGTGTCATTTGTATTTTGACTCACCTTATAGGCTTGCCAAAATACATTGCAAGACTCAGAGAAAAAACAGTGAGGCACACTAAAATGTCTAATAAGATGTATGAATCCTTCCTTAGATTGTAATCAAGATGATGTTGTCCCAGGGTCGACTCACACTGAGGGAAATTTCCTCTGCTATTCACCTAGCAAAATAAGCTCTGCGAAAAACCTGTGTCTCAACTGTGAAAGGCTGTTGATGGTGAGTCCTTGACTCCAGTTACTGGTTTATGCAAACAAATGGAACATTGTGCAACATGCTGAATTATCAAGAGTGGTGAGAAAATAGATTTTTTTCAGATGAGTTCACCAAAAGCATTTGGAAAGTTAAGCCAAGTCTGTATTGTGGTTATTAGTCAGGATGGACAAGATTCAAGGAGATTCAATGCAGGGAACACAACAAACTTTTGTTACCACGAGCGAGTCCCACACAAGATACTCATGTACATGAATGCATGTATAAAAACTACATGTAAACTACAACAATCTGATTCCAAGTCAAAATCCAAGTCGTTATTCATAGCATCTCCTCTTGTTCTAGCATTTTAATTGAGAACTATTCTTGAGTCAGCATTACTATTCTTGAGTCAGCATTACTAATACTGAATGGAGTGTAACATATAGGCTACCCACATTGCAATTTAGGCAACACAGAGTGCTTTTAGGCTAGCTGGTCTGTTGTTTAGGCCAACTGCAGTGCTATTTAGCTCGGAGCAATTCCTGCGATGAGTTGCTCATTTCAAGAACCAGACTTCTAGGAGAAATCAGAAGGTGAGCCAAGATTAGTTACAGCAGTTACTCTATCTACACATGTTCAGAAACTGTTGTCAAACTTGAACACATGTGCACAATCAAATCTCTGGTTCCAGATTTTGATTTTGTCTAGGATATTGCATGTTCTGTCACAACTGACCAAAAACACGCCCTCTGGAAACAAGTTTACTCTTGCCTACCCATCACCATGTTTGAAAGTTCATGGGGAGTTAGAATTAATACCGCTAACTGACCAGCAAGCCAATGACTCAGGCATTTGAATCTGTCTTGGATTTGTGGGAAAATGGAAAATGTGTTCTTTCTCCATCTAGACGTGGTTGTTAATGACATTAAATATTGAAAATTGAACTGGTAGATTGAGCTTATAATCAGGGATAAGCATCAACTTGAAATTCTCTTCTTATGTCAAGGAAACATTAATCAACCATGTTTGTTATTTTAATTATGTTTATTCTTTTAATTTATTTCTTGACTTTAACCTGACCCTGAGGATATGCTGCAGTTTTACCCCACCGCCTGGAACTTACCCACCCACTCATTGTTTCGGAAACAGAATTCTAGCTGAGATTGTACTAAATTATTTCTTGTATCATTCACATCATTATTTTAAAATTCAGTCGCTAGATAATAATTATTCATACTCAAACTAACAGAAAGTACCAAGAAGGGTTAACATTCTTTACAAGAAAATGGACATTGAGTCCGAACATTTGGGTACTCTTCACAGTATCCACTCTTAGCATATTCAGGACAAGCTGGGTTGTAATCTTTGCAGTCTGTTGAGAAAAGAAATCACCATGTTTTCATATTTATCTCTGATTTATAATTTTTGTAGTTTTCTGAATATATGAAAGATTCTAAGTTTAGTTTAAGAAACAACCACCACACGTCATTAGCATCTAGTAGTCTGTGGTTCTATTTAGATTGTTAATTTTTGGATATTCTTGATCATCATTTTTAAGATCTATACAAGACGTTTTAAAGTACGAACCATTTCAGTTCATTATTGTATCAAACAAAGTTTATTCTAGCATAACTTTCCACACCTAGCCTCTTGGGGTGTCTGGAAATGGTTAGAAAAAATGGTTGTACATTATCATTACTTCTGTTCTTTCTTTCCTTTTTAATATAAACTCTTGCCCCTGCCTCGATTAGTACTTGAACGAGTTGCCGGGGCAAGCAGTTGTAACTGTATTTAAGAAAAGAGAATAAAGTTAAAGTTAATGTTTGAAATGCAATCAAGCCCTCCTACACCTCCTACAAGAGAGCGGTTTTCAATTAAAAGTGTCGTGAAACCAAAAGCAAAGTAATCACTCAAGCCAATCACAAAGGACACAGACAATACAGCACTTAAACCAATCAAAACTCGAAGTAATTAGATGTTAGCTGACGCAAAGTGCGGGACAACGTGTGCGAATAAGTCACGATTTCTGTTAGGTTTTAGTTCTGATTGGATGAAAAAGTGGCACAAGTTTTTTTAATTCAATCGTGTAGCGTAGTTGATGAAAAAACAATTACTTTTCGACGCTCAACTGAAAACCGCTCTAGAGTAAAGGCCATGAATATCTTAGGTGTTAGGCGAACGTTTAATAATCAATTCAATGTCAAATCATGTATATAGAATGCTGATCCCAAGGACCTTTGCTCTTGAGCTGGCTGCTATGCATACAGCATGAACTTACTAGGTGTAGGTGTTGGTCCAGCCTGGGTGATAGGCGTGACAAGCTTGTAAACGAAATTCCTTTTTCCTCTTCCCACACAGACTGGATGTTTAGGCTCGCAGGGCATGTTGGGATTCGGTCCCATACACCCATTGGCAGCTCCATCGTGATCATAACCAATGCCGGGTTTTACTCCACTCCAACATTCGCCGAAAAACTGCAATCCAAAATATGTGAATCCCTTGCTTCTTGTTGCATTTGCACAACTGCATGCCAAGCTGTGGAAGGGAACAATCACAAAACGAAAATATTTGTACATTTGTTAATTTAAAACAAGTGTGGAAGAAATAAAACAACGGCTAAGAGAGCAGATCAAGAAAGTTAGGCGAAGACAAGCAATAAATGACTCATTGCTGCAAAATTCTACACTTAATGATTTTTTGTTGTTGTTGAAATTGTTGCCCATCACTTGTGAAAACGATTTAATGATCGATGTTCCACTTTGACTCAAACAGATAGGTTTCAAAGCAGCGCATAGCCATGAATCTGTACCCTGTGTGGCTAAGTAACGGTCTTTAATAGCTTGGCACAACCCTGGGTATCTGAGACTTTTCCTGCGCGGTTTCTCGCCCAGGTCCAGCCGCGTGCAAGACAAAGCCTCCAGTACTTTGAATGTTGTGCCTGATTGGTGAAAAACCAAAATCTGGGATGTGATCTGATTGGTTTGCACTTACAGTTTGTCGAAAAGTAATTGGTTTTGCATTACTTCGCTACACGATTAGGTTCCTGAAACAAAATCATCTATCGCGCTATATTTAGAGTGATTTCACTTGAGTGTTGAAAGTAATTCGGAGTTGCTTTGCTTTCACATTACTATGCTAAGCGATTGGCTTAAAAAAAAAAAAAAAAAAAAAACTCGCGCACTTTTTCATCCATTCAGAAGTAAAACCAAAACCCATCTTGACTCGTTCGCACACGTTTTCCCGTGCTTCGCGTCAGCTACCTAATTGGTTGGTAGATTAGATTCTTTGCGATTGGTTATAGTGATTGTTTTGCATGGTTTTGCTTTACGACACTCAATTGAAAACTGCTCTATAGAACATAACTGTTAGTCTTGTAATTGGAAAACCAGTTGAAGAACCTCCACGGTACAGTACCATTTTAAAGCAAGGCATTGTTCACTTGCTTGTTATGCCTCACCGTTTGATAAAATTCTCCCAGTCATTCCAGTTGTCGTTAAGCTGGTTTCGATAGTTCAGCAATAGCACCGGGAGAGGTCGCTTGTAGTCTTTAAAACATCCCTCTTTGACAAAGTGTTCTTCGCATCCCTCAAAACTCCCTGAATGATGAAGAATTACAAGGAAAAACTGTTCTGTAATGTGATCAATTAATTAATCCCTATTGATAGTGAGTTGCCTGGCGGTGTGCGGTTGTTAACAAAATGGCGGCCGCTTCTTTGCGTCTTCAAAGTGTCTGTGAAAGGGATTTAGATAAAGTTTTGAAAGAATGATAGATTTATACTAAAATAATTAGATCATTTACTCTCGATTTCTGTGCTGTAAATTCGAGGTTAAACAAAGTTTGATACAAAATGGTAATCTAATATAACTATAGCTCCTTGGACAGTAACAAAAAGCGACCTGAAGTCACTACTTGCGCTGAGCCTCACTCGTTATCCAAGTGATGAGCTTCAGGGGCCAAATTCGCTTGGCACAACATTATTCAGGTAGAAACTTATTCCGTCACAAGAATTTTCTCTCTCTAAAATTACAGTAACGACATTTCAGAAACATGAACTCTTGACATTTCTTTGTCCATGTTCTTTTGGCCGGCAACAATAGCATAAATTAAGGCTATTTATGTAATACACAAGATTAGCGTTTTCACAGGGAAAAACGCTAAATACTCTTGGTTATATAAAGAGCCCGCATGTTACACATTGCTTGCAAAAAATTTGAGACGTAAAAAATTTGGGACGTTCAATTTTCGGTCACTTTTTGTCTCATTTCGGACAAATTTAAGACAAAAATGTATGGCACTTTGTTGAAACGTACCTAAAGTAAATTTGCGCCAATAAAACACGAATTAGACTGAAACAACATCCGTGAAAATTAAGCCTGGTTCACACTAGCGACATAACGACATAAGGACATAAGGAAAAGATCAGTTTTATCTTTATGTCGTTATGTTCATGCTGTTATGTTGCTAATATGTCATGTCTACATGTTCACACTACAAACATAACGTCCTTTTTACGTCGAGATAACGTCCTTTTTATGTCGTTCGTGACATAACGACATAAGGAAAAGATCAGTTTTTTCCTTATGTCGTTGTATTCATGCTGTTATGTCGCTTTGATGTCATTAGTTATGTCAGGATGTTCACACTGCAAACATAACGACATAACGTGACGTCCTTCCTATGTCGTTATGCCGTTAATATGTCTCTAGTGTGAACTAGGCCTAAAAGTTAAATATGTCACTCTTGCACTTACCGGATACCAAAAAAACTGTGATACTAGCAAGTGTGAGATACAACGTCGAGGAGAATATGTTAATCAGTAGTTGCATTGCTATAAGAAAAAGAAAAAAATAAAAGGCGACAACATAAAACAAAGAAACAGACAAAGAAAAAAATTTGCAAACTATAAAATGGAAAATATATTTCACTTGACGCTTAGATGTTTATAATTAGGCAAATTGGCCGTGGTTAACCAAGCAACCCACTGAAAGCAAACCTAGTTTAGACTTACCTTGATTATTTTCAGTTTTTAAATGGTTTTAAAAAACTACAGAAGCAGCCCACTAATCAAGGCAGTTGTCATCGCTTATAAGGATGCTATCACGGCCGCGTTATTTCACTGTTAAAATACACTGAAAAAATACTTACAGGTATTTACTCACGGTAAGAATCTTTCTAGTACTCCTGTTAGAATCCGGGTAGAATCAAATTTACGAAATTACCGCCTAAAAGTTCTTTTTTATCGATGTATGTTTTTGACTCAAAACGCCTGTGCCAAATCGTGACAAGAATGACGTTAATAATAATTTTTAAGCAGGAGCCATAATCGGGGACGGAGACCGTAAGTCTCGGGATTCGCGCGCACCTAGGGACCGTTCATTTTTTATAAGGTAGGGGGGGGCTGGTGGGATTTGGGGGGGGGGCCATGCGAAAAATATGGCTTTCGAGGGGGGGGCCATCCCAAAAAAATAAGGGAAAAAGAGGGGGTCACGTGAAATATTTTAGTAAAACTTTAAAATGGCATAATGTTTGAATATCAAAAAAATTGCTATAGAATAAACATAGAAGGCAGGATACAAATTTATTACAAACTTTCCTTCTGCTTTAAAAAAACGTTTAGCGACAAAAAGCATTTGTAGCTACTGAAAAGAAGTATTTAACACTGTTATTTTCGAATGCAACTTTCACTGGCACTCATCTTCATCTTCGCTGTCGTCGAGTTCTTCGTCGCCGCTTGTGCTGCTATGGGAGTCTCTTTCACCAATGCTGCAAGAAGCAGCACTGCTTTCCGTCAGAGTGTACTCTTCAGGGTACATGAAGGTGTAAACATAATCTCTGACTTCCCGCTCAAGGTTGGTGGTGATTCTGCTTCTTGCAGCATTGGTGAAATAATTCCCTTCCAAGAGCTGTGCGATGTATGGCCCATCTCTTCTAAATATCGACGTGGCAACATCCTCAACTTTAAGACACTCTACCGGGACGGCCGTTCTAGGAGGGTACACAAGGCATTGTGGAAGATCATTTCCTAGCGGGTTTCCAACACAGATTCCATAAACTCGTTGGACGTTGTTTTCAGTCCGCTTCCTCTTTCTTTCATTTGACTTTCTGCGGTTTTCTCTTTTCCTTCTCCTTTTGTTGATGTGCTGTTTGAGTATGCCTTTGAATATGCTGTTATAATTGCTCTTCTTATTTTCTGGTGCTTCCATGTCCTGCGTGACCTTCGTCAACTTAGCTCTGTACATTTGATCTGTTTTACATTAACACTGTGGGCAAATTCTTCGCCCTGCTTTAAAGCAAGCCCATTGGACTGAAAGAGTGTGGAATCGTGTTCCTTTACATCTTTCAATATGACATTCAACTTTTCCACCATTGCTCTGTGCTCTTTGATGGAGAAGTTCAGTTTTCTTCCATCACTGGGCTTCAACTGGTACCCTTGCATGGAAAACTCACTCGTAAGATGTCAAACTTCTTTATTCACATATTTCCAGCATAGCTTTTATATGTTCTCAAACATTTATCAATCTTAAACATATTTAAAAACTATAGAGTTATTGTTTGAGTTCGATGTACGCTTTCACACGAAAGAGCGGCGGAAGTACAATTTGTCATGTTTACTGACTGTACTGAAAACACACATCGGCGGACGCTCTCATTCATTGACAACAGAGAATTTACTGGATTTTTACACGAATAAAACTGAGCAGTATCTAAGGACGTAAAGTTATTGGGCCTTGGATGAAACATCAAGCGTTGCTTAAAATTCAAGCGAAACTCAAACTAGCAATTATTTTGTTTTACTTTTCGGTCGCGATAGACTGACAAATTCCTCGCAAGTGTGTGGCAAGAGGAGCTAGGAAACTATGAAGCCCTGAAGCTCTGCTATATCTAAATATATCCAGCTAGTGGAGTAATGTACAGCTCATGTAAAAGAAGCATCCGTCGGAACACAACTTGGTCAGCGATATATATAAGCTTACAGCGGAACATACCTAAATTCGACACTGTCTTACTTCACTCAAACTGGAGCAGCTTACGACGAAAATACTTAAGCAAAATTCCAACAGACGTGAACGCGTTAAGTTGTGGGCCAAAAACATGAAAATTGTCGGGAATTTCGGACGCCATTTCCTCCGCGCGACATCCGCAAAAATCCTCGCAGCATGTATGCGCGTGTGCCTCAGGCTATGGCGCAATTTTTTCTAAAAATAGAATTAATGTCCCATTTCATGGGGACAACCCTAATACTAGAAATGGCGCGTGCTTACGGTCTCCGTCCCCGATTATGGCTCCTGTTTTTAAGCCATAAACACGAGGGGCGGGAACATCTAATAAATGCGACAACAGCAAACGTTTCGGGAAGAATCTAGAAAATTACTGCCTGGAATCCTGAGACTCGAAAAATTTTCTGCCGGGAAGTAAACTAGAAATACGGCATGTATCAACGGATCAATGCATTGCAAATAATAACGGGAACATTGCACATAATTAAGAAAAAACACGAGAACACTCGTAAGTTTCGGTGCGATCGATTGAAATAGCATTTATTAAAGTTGTCGCCTCCAGTATAAATAAGCTCTTAACGCAACTTATTACGGAACTAATGAAAAAAACACTGATGACGCCAAACACAAACACTAACTAATCAGGAATAGATCGTGATGAATGGCCTAAAGTGTTATAGCCCACAACAAAATTGCTTGGATGAATATGGACAAGATTATGGCACAGTAGATAGATACCGGATGAAAATATATGTGTTATCATTGCTCAAGGCGCTTTACATTCAATTTATGGGAGTACGTATGGACTTAAGCTGAAAACGCGCCTCAGTGGCTAACACTCATCCAGTTATGTGATCTCATGCACATGGCCCATCCTACCTACATTAAGTTAACTTGAGAGAATTACTAAAGGTCTCTACCCAAGCGAAGAACACGATTGTCCATGTTGATATAAAGCCATTTATCATGGAAGAGTAGCAAAATTTTACCAGTTGTTAAATTGGTCCGGTCTGAAATGGAATGGACCCGACTTTCCGCGTTGAAGTCAAGTGAGAAAGCAACCAGGTGAGCTAACGTGAAGCGGTGAATCAATGAAGGAAATCAATGAAAGATTCAGAAACTGAGCGCTTAGAAATAGTTAATTACCCTCCATTTTACACGATCAGAAGCATAGCAAGTCTGGCTACTTGAAATCAGTTTTGATTCTCTTCTCTTGTTACTATCCATGCCAATTCAACACAGTATACTTATCGGTGGTCACAGTACACTACAACCATGGGATTACTTACCAAAGAGATACCAACAAGTCCGTTACTTTTTTCTAAAAAACAACAGTCATCTATCGTCGAACAACAAACAGAATATCCCGTGCTTAATATTCCACGCGACGCGTCGAGTCTGCTTTTCACTACGTGCTGTTCTGCGGGGGAAGGGGAAAATTATCAACTGATTCCTGAATCATACAAATTTCTCAATTAATTTTCACTTTCCGGGCTGCTGTCCTGTGGAGCAAGAAAATTAACTCTGTTGTTTTTTTGTTGCATTTTCTTTATAGAATGAAGTGTTGCCATGGTAGCAAAGGATGCTTCAAATAAAAAATGGAAGTGCTTTTATAGTTTTATTGTAATGGAAAGTGTTTTGCTTTTAATTTGAAAATTGTTATAGCTGCGTCGCAACAGATCAAGAAACTCCTGAAACTACTTATTCCAGGTTATATGCATTCTGTCGTTAGCAGTGTCATAGGCTAAAGATCTTGTCCCTAGAGCATCTCCATTTTCTTTAATTTCTGACTGTTGAGTAGCCTAATTCTCCAGACGGTCCGAGTTCGCTGAGGAGGGAGTGGAGGCGAGCGAGAGAATCAGCTAACTGTTGTAACACTTTTCCCAAACCTTCAAGATTGCTCGCCGTTCTTTTTCATGATGTCGCTAAAAGCGCCAAAGTTAAGACTTCTATTGTTCTACTTTTCCACATGAAGCAAAGAAAATTAGAGACTTCTGCACTCAGGCTAAATTCTCCCGCTTTTTATATTATCCGTCAGCAGATCAAAGCGGGATGGAATAGCTGCCGTGACAGTTAGTGCCAGTTTACGAAACCGGCAAAGTAAGATGCAAACGAGGCATTTGAAGAACTTGCTTCGTTTTCGTGTCGTTAAGGTTCGTAGTGTTTGATGGATGCAGTTTATTATTAAATGAGATTATAGACCATACACACTTTCACGGCACTTTCTCAATCGTGTCGTTTCCAGTGGTAGCTAAAAAATACTTACCGTGAATGTAATTAAAATGAATCCCAAATGTAAAAACATACCCCTCCGTTAATGTAGTACAAATACACGTTAACGCTAAATGTAATATGATTATGCTACATAAAAATAATTAGCTCTTATTTACCGAGCAGGAGGTCTGTATGGGAGAATCTTGACCGAGGTCGTGAGTACACGACCGAGGTCAAGATTCTCCTGATACAGACCGACGAAGCTCGGTTAATAAGATGTTCATTATATGGCAAACAAGAACAATTTAATTCGTTTAAGTAATGTAACTGGTTTGCACTAACTGACAATTTGCTTGCGAACGGCGATGAGCTGAATTTAATTCTGCCAAAGTTTGCTCGTCCTCTTTACTTTTTTTTTTATTATCAACCTTTTTGGAACTTCCATAAATAAATATTGTTAGAAGAAAATAGTCCATGATTTGCATTTTAGTTCGCAACTTTTTCACTGCAAAACATTACCGGTCTAGATGCCGGTCTAGATGGGAAAATCTAGACCGCTTTCAATATCGATTTCAGCCAATCAGATTCGAGAATTTGGTAGTTCCCAGTCCTTGTGATGCAGAGCCATATAATTAACACAAATAATTGTGGTAAATGTAATAACGCATTGCCCAAGCAAAGTGTTTTGTTATATTACAAATCATCTATCGCGCTAAATTTAAGGCGATTTTCCACGAGTAGCGAAAGTAATTCACAGTTGCTTTGCTTTTCAAAACCAATCGTGACTCGCGCTCGTCGCGTTTTCCTCGCTTCGCGTCAGCTACATTAGTTACTAGGAGTTTTGATTGGTTCAGTGGATTTTCTCCGTCCTCTGTGATCGGCTAGAGTGATTACGGAGGTTTTGGTGTGGGCCGGGTCGCACTAGAGTGAATTCAAATATTTCCAATTTTTGGCGAGGAAAAAAATTGGCAAAAATTTTTGGCGGGGAAAAAAATTGGCAAAAATTCGCAAGTTCCAAATTGACAAATTGAGACAAATTGAGCATTAGCCTTTGTGGCAAGTGTTTTTGTTCTCGCAGGGGACACAAAGCGACCTGTTTAAAAAAGATAGCCGCCTTATTGCTCTAAATAAAGACCTTAGAGACATGACCATGAAATGCTCCGCTATGCAAACTAATGATTTTTAAGAACCAAAAAGATTAAAAAATTCTACAGGGTGGCTCATTCAGCTCGAAGGCTGGTAAATATAAAATTAATTAAATATACATTAAAAATAAATCTATAGCATTGATTAAATTATGCATTAGAAATCTAAGAATCTAATATAATAATACAATATAAAACTGAAATTACAATTTAAATGTTCCAAAAATTAGGATAGGAATGATATGATTTTCTGTAAATCCCCTTACCTTGTAACCTCTGGCAGCAACAAGCCTCTCCTCTATAATCAAAGCTTCTTACAATCCGAGTGGAAAGTACTTAACATTTCTCCCCGCCCAAATTGCTTCAATGTTAGCGACTGTTCCACCAGCCGTCAAATGTCCCATCATCATCATATCCCATCATGCATGACACACAAGTCGTTCCCAACCTCCACCTCGAACCTCGTGGTAACTGTAGATGCTTCTGCTGCGCAATTGTTTTGACTGAACAACATGGCATAATGTAACCAAGGTTGCCTGGCATGGCTGTTTCCCAAAGAATATGACCCTAAAAATAAAAATAAGTTCAATCAATTTCTTTGCAAGAAAAAAGTTTTGCCTGGCGTCCCCCTTTTGCAGATAGAAGACGGGGCAGGTCACCGAAACAGAAAATTAGTTCAGTAGCTAGTAATGGTCTGGGCAACTGTTATAAGACAATAACCAGACTGTTCATTTGACTGATTTTCCAACTTAACATCAATCTAACATTGGTATCTTGCATAATATGATAGTAGAATCTCATTATTGTTTGTAAATTGGCATGCCTTGCACTAAGAAAAAATAACACATTAAGATCAAATAGACACACGCAATGAGGACCATAACCTGCGAGAACATTCGGTTTTCCCCCTCTTGATTTGGGTAAAACCGTGGCAACAAAACGTCATGAAATGTCTCATCGAGTTCAGTTCTTTGTTATGTAAGCTTTTCTTTTCGTAAATTTCAATCGCCAAGGTACCGTCAACGCTACATGAAATCCAAATAAATAAGTAAATTTTATTCAAGTGTCAAATGTATTTAAGACTAACGTGCTTATAGGCCACCTTCGATATATCAATATTCTAACATGGCTCCGAGGCTTTCAGGTCAAACGTCCATATTCGGTGCTGAGAGACAAAAGGAACTGAAAAAATTTGCAATTTTGAGCCGAAAGCTTCGGAGCTATGTTAGAATATTGATATATCGAACGTGGCTTATTGGGGACACTGTAAATAAATAAACAAATATTTCAAATAGAACATAAACTATTAACAATCCCAACTGGCGGGAGGCTGACCAGCTGGTTATTTACCCAACGCGGTCGAGAAATTGAACTCGGGGCTACCGAAAACAAATAGCGGTAGGGTGGATGGAGGACCTCCATATTTCAAATCCAGCGCCCTAAACCACTCGGCCACGCGGCCTCATCCAATAGAGCAGAACGCGTGAATGACTTACTAGCATGTCGTAACTTGACCAAACTCAAAATGTAACATAAATCAGCTAGTTCCATAAATATGGTTCTTGTTACAATACTGTTAAGTTCAGCTTGTATTTTGAGCTGAAAAATGGCACGGAGTTCTGCAATTCCGTTTGCAAGCTGTCCATCTCTGATCTCAATTTTTGCATTGTGTTACGAAAAATTGTCTAAGTCTAGTTCTAGAACAATCTAGAAGCTGAAGTCATTCAGCCGTGGCCAATTTGTATAAGGACATTCCAGAACATTCTAATCCTTATGTAATTACTCAGATTAGAAACTGTGTCAAACTACTTAATTTAGTTCCAAATAGAAGTTTCTAGAACTTTAAGCCTCATGTATATTAGAGCGAGAGGCTCTGCTGTAAGAGAGATTGATTAGATTTGAAGAAGCTTAGTGCTGTAAATTCGCGAAGTTACCTTACGGAAGTAAATTAGTTTGTTGCTGTTACCGGCGATCCTGAGTTCTGTCTGGAAACAACCCTGCTCTTCAACGATACTCGTAACACATTGCGTTTTGGAAAGATCCGGCTTCCCGAAGCTCATCCGTAACATAAGGAGGGTCAAAGGGGAAATAGCTGAAAATTAACAGACACGTGGTTGATTAAGGCATTATTAACACACATGCGGACTGCGCAATCTGCTTAAGGTAACCTGGTCTGTGTTGGATAGTTGCTTACCAATTGTAGGTTTAACAAAACGACTTTGTATGAGAAAAGTATTCGATAACTCTGCTGAGGTGTACAAAATCATGGCGACAAGCCGATCAAACGTGGAGGGTTTTTTTGTAAACCTGGATTCTTTTAAAACACGAGATAATTAGAAATAAATTGTATACTGTTCCAAGGAGGAAAAGCAGTTAGAAAGGAAGCAAGGGGAATGGGCTGATGGCGAGGGTAGAGGGGAAGTAATTTAAAATTTTAGGTGTGGCCACAGGCAACTCAAACTCACGACTGCGTGTTACAAGGGAGACGTGGCTCTTGGAAGTAAGCCGGTGGTGTTGCGATATAATGCCACTGCCGACCGTTGAGAGTTATTTGAGCTTCATAAGTCGTTGTATGGAGTTCCAAATTATGTGGAATTCAATCCTTTAATAAAGGATTCATTTATTTGTCCTATACTTTTAATGAAATAAGTAAAGAATATATATACTTACTTTGCCTGCCATTTGGTGGCCTTTTGATCTTAGACAAGTATCCTGCGGTCAAGTGGAAAACTCAGTTGATAAACGGCTTAGACAATGTTAAAATTGTGTAGTCCTCGACCACAAATGAAACGGTACAACAATACCACTAACGATCTATCCTAAATAAAAATAATTCAGCTTTCCTTTGTAAAACGGTGCAGAATAAGGTGAATTGGTTTAACTACGCAACAACGGTTTAGCACAGAGAGAAATGGATTAACCAGTGGGGCAGCTAGATTAGCGAAAAACAGATTTGGTTTAGCCGTTACATGAAATCAGGCTCGATGTACTGCAAATTGGTTTAGCTTACTGTGGATTGGATTAGCGTATTGCGAATTGGTTTAGCGCATTGTAATTGGTTTAGTCCTATTGTGAATTGGTTTAGCGTTTATTAAATGGTTTAGCCTATTGTGGATTGGCTTAGCGTATTGTGGAATGACCTAGCGTATTTAGAATTAGTTTAGCGTATTGTGGATTGGTTTAGCGTATTGTGAATTGGTTCAGCCTCTTGTTAATTGGTTTAGCGTATTGTGAATTGGTTCAGCCTCTTGTTCATTGGTATAGCGTATTGTGAATTGGTTCAGCCTCTTGTTAATTGGTTTAGCGTATTGTAAATTGGTTCAGCCTTTTGTTAATTGGTTTAGCGTATTTTAAATTGGTTCAGCCTCTTGTTAATTGGTTTAGCGTATTGTGAATTGGTTCAGCCTCTTGTTAATTGATTTAGCTTATTGTGAATTGGTTCAGCCTCTTGTTAATTGGTTTAGCGTATTGTGAATTGGTTCAGCCTCTTGTTAATTGGTTTAGCGTAATGTGGAATGGCCTAGCGTATTTGGAATTATTTTAGCGTATTGTGGATTGGTTTTGCTTATTGTTAATTAGTTTAGCGTATTGTGGAATGGCTTAGCCTATTTGGAATTATTTTAGCGTATTGTGGATTGGTTTAGCCTATTGTTAATTGGTTTAGCGTATTGTGGATTGGCCTTGCGTATTTTGAATTTGTTTAGCGTATTGTGAATCGTATTGTTAATGTTTTAGCGTTTTGCGATTTGGTTAGGCTCCCATTCAATGTTAAGAGAACAAATGTAGAACATCGTATTTCATCAAATGATCAGCGCACCGACACCGCCAAAAATACGACATGAAATGGAATATAGCCTGAAGTAGCTGCCTGCCTGCAGTGAAGTGGATCAGTGATCTGCACGAAGTCAGCTAATGTGAAATTTGGCGCGAAAATAGACTCACGTGCTCTGAACAGTCTGGAAAAGAAGACGAGCTTCGCATCTTTTGTGTTGCCTTCGACATTATCCAGTAAGTTTGCTTTTTCTTGCTTTTATTTCCCTCAGTTAATGTTCTACATCTTAACCGAAGCAGCAGGGGTATTTCCCCCAAATGTGTGAAATGTCGAGGTTTGAGGTTTGTTTTCGTAGAGACGAGCAGATGTGAAGTTGTATGTACTTTAAAAATCGGAAATCCTTCGCCGTTCGCCGAATTGCCTTTGTCGTACGTTCCCAATTCATGTAGTTATTAATTCGTAATGACTCTTCTGTACTCTCTCTTTCATAGAAATCTCGTTACGTTCCATCATCGTCACAAGTTTTATTCATATGTTCAGGAGCCATAATCGGGGACGGAGACCGTAAGCGCGCGCCACTTCTAGTATTGGGGCTGTCCCTATGATATGGGACAATTTTTCTATCTTTAGAACAAATTGCGCCATCCCGTGCGGCACACGCGCGTACATGCTGCGAGGATTTTTGCGGACGTAGCGCGGGGAAATGGCGTCCGAAGTTCCCGAAATGTTTGATACTTTTGGCTCACAACTCAAAACGTTCATGTCTGTTGGAATTTTACTTCGGTATTTTCATCGTAAGCTGCTCCAGTTTGAGTGAAGTAAGACAGTGTTAAATTTAGTTATACGCCGCTTTATATCACTGACCAAGTCGTGTTCCGCTGCTTCTTTTACAAGAGCTCTACATTACTCCACTCTACGTTTCCCATATGTTGAGGATTAACAGCTTTTCCAAAACACAGCAAAAAACTATTTGGATACAGCAGCGTTTCAAGACTTTAAACTTTCCATCCTCTTGCCACACGCTTGCGAGGATTTCGCCAGTCTATCTAGACCGAAAAGCAAAATAATAATAATAATAATAATAATAATAATAATAATAATAATAATAATAATAATAATAATAATAATAATGCACTTTTCCATACAAACTTGAATCTTACATGTATCTGGTAAAAAATTCAGAAATTCTGTTGTTCCTTAAGTTTTCGGTAATTATAATAGTAATAATAATATCAAAATAATAATAATAATAATAATTTATTATCATCATCGTCATATCATATATGTCATGATATCATGGTTACTACAACTAATGCTAATACTACTACTACTACTACTACTACTACTACTACTACTTTTTTTTTTTTTATAAACAAGGTATATACAAGGTAAAAGTAAGTAAAAGAAAAAAACTATTAAAACCTATTTCAACAGTGTTTACATAATGGCTCCCTCCTGGGTTTCAACGTCAATATCGGTATATTACAAGGTAAAAGTAAATAAAAGAAATAAACTATTAAAACCTATTTCAACAGTGTTTACATAATGGCTCCCTCCTGGGTTTCAACGTCAATATCAATGTTCTTAAAGTCACAAAAGGCTTTCCTTCTAGCTCTTGAACCTCTTAGGCAGATTAGTGCGGATCTTAGTAAAGCGAAGGATGTCCTTGCTCTTATCCAGGAGATTGTTTTAGCATAATGTTCTCCTTTCTTGATGGAGATCAGCTGCGCCAGTCTGGAATGGTATTGCAGGCACTCGTTTCCCATGCCGCCTGTTGACGTGAAAATAAGGGGTGTAAAAGTTCCTTGTTCGATATCCAAAACCCTCCTCGCGTAAAGACGCTTCTTCTCGTTCTCATGATTGCGGTATATCTGTTGGAGCTCTAGGTCCCTATACGAATCAGCATTAGGGTGACAAACCCTCACGTCAAAGAATGCTGATCGTTGGTTCTCCCAGAACCCGCGCGCATGAATATCTAATCTCGCATCTGGAGCTCGATTAGAACCTCTTCCCAGCTGTTCACCCGAGATGTCTTGCAGGACAGGCTCAATCTCAACATCGGTACAAACCATATTCAGGAGTTCGGCTTCTAAGTCCCTCAGCTCATTGTGACGTTGGGTAACGAACCCACCTCTCTTGCATATCATTGCGTGGTCCACTGTAAAAGCATCACCGCATACACAGGTGGAGGGGATATCATCGACCGGCCAATCGTAGCGCAGTTTGATTGCATCGCGGAACTCTCTCTTATTTAGATTGAAACCCATTTCGCGAAGGGGGAGTACCGTCAGCCAAACAGATGACCCTTTTTCCGCAGCAAGGTCAAGTGCCCGTTGGACTTTCTGTGGGGCTACCCCTCTGATATGCTCTGCCCTGTCTTGGAGCACCGTTGCTCTCTCACTCCTCATTGCCTGTTGTAGTGGCTTGACCAAAGAATCATCCGGCATCTGATGGGATTGAGCCACGATCTGTTGGACCAGCGGGATGGTAACTTTGACGGAGGAGGATTACTCAAGATTTGCGTCAAGACACGGGTTTGTCATGCCAAGCCCCCCTAGACGGACTGGCAGTGCTAGAATGTCCCTGTCCAGCCGAGTGCACCTATGCTCCGTAATTGCAGGGATGAGCACCTTAGATATGGCATTCTCCAAAGGCTCCAATAATTCTTGAATATCAGGCAAAGTTCTCAAAAAATAGGTCCATCGGTGCTTGAGGCCAAAGGTGTAAGCAGCATAACACGCTTGAGGCTGAGAAAGAGCAAACTCTGCTAGCTTGGTAATCTCGCTGACCCAGTTGGCCACCTTCTCGCTAACGTATTCCTCTAGATATTCCCGTGAACCTATCACCGCACCCAGATGTTTTTGTCCCTCTACCGTCACATTGACAGCCGTGTCCTTGAACACTTCTTTCACGCTTGCCTCCTTATCTGGCTTTGAGATAATCCAACATTTCTTGGGGTTGGGAAAATAGCCAAAGACTGGGCCAAGGCTGTTGAGGACATCCCACCATTTCTTTATTCCCAGTACAGAGCCAGCTCCACAGGCATCGTCAGCAAACCAGCACTGTTTAATACTGGACGCTGCCTGCAGGCTTGTGATCAGCGGCTGCACACTTAAGGCGTAGAGGGCCATAGCAAGTGGGTCACCCTGTGTTGTTCCTTCAGCTGAAATGATCTCTTTGCCACCGGTAATAAACAAGCGTGCCGACTTCCTGTAAGTATTGATGACATATGCTGCAATTACAGGGCAGAGAACCCGGATATTCTGCAGTGAAGTTGCTCTGTTAAGTGCATTGAATGCATTAGAAGCATCGATGAGCAGTACCGCGTCCGTGTCATCTGCTTCAAATATGGCATGCATAGCATGTATAGCAGCCTCGCTGCCGGACTTTTGACCTGCGCATAGCTGGAGTGCACCACTCGCCTCAACCACGTCTCCCTTAGAAACGTTCATTACACACTTTCCAATAATCCTTCGTATCACCTCGCCGACCCCTATAGGCCTCACTGCACCTTCACCTTTATCCAGGGGAATCAATCGGCTTGCCACCAGTGGCTCTATGGTTGCAGGGTCGATATAAGTTGTACATAGAGTCCTTGTCATTGTGGCTATTGCCTCGCATAATTTTGTAGACGACTGTTTAAAGGATTTGCAAGCCATCATTCTTCTAAAACCATTAGCGTCAACCCCGCATGGTCCCCCTGATCCCTTTGTTCTTAACGCAGCCTCCCTTATCATCTCACCATTTATCTCTGAGTACACCGATTTAGGGATATCATCATTTATTAAATCCATTTTGAAATCACTGGCTATCCTTGCAATCTGATTGGCTCTCAATGGTGCGATTTATTCACGAATCGCACTATTTTTTGCTCTAAATCGCATCTTTTTCTCAGCCATTGAGAATGGGACAGTAAAACAAAACAACAAATCAGATTTCAATATTAGTTTAAAGTAAACAATAAAATTTCAGGAAAATGAAAGGCAAAAAGCCATTGTGTGGATAATTTAGCAACTAGTATTGCCAAAACTCTGTTGTTATTGTGTGTTTTTTCCAAAAAACTTGACGAATGTAATTAATTACAGTTTCTAAATGACGATTATCAGCTCCTTCAGGCTGAACACCAACTTTAATGGAAGTTTCCAACTTTCAGTGTCCATTTTGACGAATATTTTGGCGATTTTTTCTTCAACATCTGCTCAAAATCCGTATGATACCGAGTCCAGTAAAACATAAACAAACGAAAACCACTCAACAACAAATTCAGGGCCATCTCAAGAAGGTAGATGTTTCCAGGTTTCTGGTAGTTTCAAACGAAGCAACAAAAGAGCTCAACTCTGTCGCTGTGAATAAACATAGTCAAAATACACCCCGCTCCACAAAACAGTGAATGAATGAACGTCTTACGAAGCTGGTGTTAGTCCCGCCATCTTGGAAATATCTTGAAACAAATGGCGCCGCAAGAACTTGACAAGGTCCTGAGTATTGAGTCCTTCGCCGAGGTCACAAAAAGAAACGGAGATGATAACGAGCTGGACTCCCTTAAAATCATGCCATTAAACGGTATGAAAGAAAAAAAACGTACCATCCACTGGGCATCGTGCACTCGAGGGAGTTTCACAACTCAAAAGAAATCCATCGCAGAATTACGCAGGATGCACCTTCAAATTCCTTCTCCAAAGACAATGAAAAGTCTCAGCCTCAACCACAGAAGAAAGAAAGACCTTCCATCATTGATTCAACCGACGAGAATTGAACTTTTATACCTGAAGCAGACTATTTTCGTTCTGACTTCAAAACCGCTTGTTTCTTTGTCATGCTCGGATGAGTTTTCGTCACATGACATCGTTTTGCATACTAAATGAGACGTAAAGGCGTTTCCGGTTCCGCTTTTTTTTTAACAAACCGGCTACTGGAACAATACACCAAAAGTCTAAAAATTAAGGCGATAAAATTATGCGATTTCAAAATGGATCTGACACTATTGATCACGACATTCTTCTAACAAGACTGAAATCCAAGTTTTCAATCTGTGGCACTGCCCTTGAATGGTTTCGTTCCTATCTTACAAACCGCACACAATTTACCTTAATCGATGGAAAAAAATCACAGTCTCGTGAGCTTAAATGTGGAGTCCCCCAAGGTTCGGTCCTAGGGCCTATCCTGTACTTACTTTATACTGCACCACTGGCTGACATTCTACGGTACCACGAAATGCAATTTCACTTCTACGCTGACGATACTCAGTTATATATCTCTTTTTCAACAAACAACGACGTCGAATTAACTAATGCAGTTGGAAAAATTGAGGAATGTTTGTCTGATCTTGACAAGTGGATGTCTCTTAACAAGCTAAAACTGAATAAGGACAAGACGGAACTTCTTTATCTATACTCGAAACACAACCCGCAGCAGTCTCTACCACCAATCCGTTTTGGTCAAGACATAATTCAGCCATCTCAATTTGCTAGAAACATCGGTGTGATATTTGACAGTACCATGTCTATGCTTCCGCATATCAGTTCTATTTGTAAATCAGCCTCTTATCATCTGCGCAATATCTCCCGGATAAGGAAATTCTTATCTACGAAAACCACCGAGATCCTGGTCCATGCTTTTGTGTCTTCCAAACTCGACCACTGCAACTCTCTTTTGTACAATGTACCGAAGTGTGCTTTAAAAAAGCTCCAGTCTGTTCAGAACGCCGCTGCCCGACTTATCACCTGTTCCCGAAAGTACGACCACATCACTCCAATACTGAAAGAATTACACTGGCTTCCTATTTCTGAACGTATTAAATTCAAGATTATGTTACTTACCTTTAAGGCTCTTCATCAACAATCTCCTGTCTACATTCAAGATCTAGTAGCGTACTACCAACCTTCCAGAATCCTCCGATCATCACACTTATTACTTCTTAACCCCACAAATTTTAACCTGAAGACATATGGTTCTCGAGCTTTTGCTGTTTCCGTTCCTGAACTCTGGAACAGTCTACCTGTTTCTATCCGCTCATGTAACAATCTAAGTTCTTTTAAATCTAAACTCAAAACTCATCTTTTTAAGAAAACTTATTATTCTTAGCGATTTTTACTTTCTATTACTTTCTTAAATGCACATTTTTAATTATTAAGATTAGTACAGATCATTTTGGCGAATTGTACAGCGCCTAGAGCAGGCATGGATAGGCGCTATATAAATATTTATTTATTTATTTATTTATTTATTTATTTATTTATCTAATAAAGTGGCAATTGAACTTCATGTCGTGCAATTTTGATCTGAAATCATACTTGTGATTTCAAATCGAACTCGCGCTGCGCGCTCGTTCGATTTTGAAATCACGCGTATGATTTCAGACCAAATTGCACTCCACTCAGTTCAATTACCATTATTAATCGGCCCGAAGAGAAGTGAGCCCAACGTTGTTGGTTGTGGGTTTGGATGTTTCTCTTTCAACTGGGCCATGACGTCATCCGTTAGCTCCAGCACGCCCCCTGTTGATGTTTCGCTAAGGAAACGCAGCGCTGAATTGATTTGTCCTTCGAGCACAAGCTTAGCAAATATCTTGGATTTTTCCGGTTGATCAAATGTCTTAGGCTTTCCAATACGCCCCTGAAGCATTCTACCTTCGCGTAGCAACTTGCTGATTTCCCCTTCCTTCCAGAGCGCAAGGCGCTTAGATAAGAAATCCTGATGGTCTTTTGTCTTAGATTTCGGGCTTGGCTTTTGAAGTGCAACAGCCAAAAGGACAAAGGCTGCTTTCAAGGATATGTGCTGTTGATCAGAGTTGCTATTCCAGTCATTAATGTGCGATGTAACCTGATCAATAAATTCCTTTCCGGTTTTACCATATGGCACTAGAAAAACATTCTTTCTCCATGTAACAATCTCATTGTAAGCATCTGTTATGATGGAGGTTGGTATAACAATGAGACTGCCATCACTCCGTGTGCCCCAAGTGATCATTGATGGCTTATCAACAACATTGTGCTCTGGCAGACATCCCGGTACACTCACATTGTCTAGATCGTTGTGCTCTATCTGCTTCATTAACTCTGCGCCTCCTGGGATTTCCGTACTGGTACTGGTCATATTCAAATCGCTCGCTATTTCTTGTGAATTAGCATATCGTGATTCATCACTTCCAGCATCTTGAAAATCCAAAGTAAATAAATCTGCGCTGTCTGAATGATCAATATTAGAAGCAGACTGAGTTCCGACGCCAAACATAGATTCATCAATTCCTGACATCGCCCTCGAGTCACCCGAGATGTTGTCCACTGACCTTTCTTGAATTTTTTCAAGTCTTGATGCTTGGTCCCGCAAATTTTGAGGTTTTAGTCCAAGGTCTCCATATCCTTTAGCGTCCCATAGGTTTTTCAAAATCTCTATGTATCCCTTTTTCCTTCCATTCCGATTAACTGGGGCTCCGCTGGATGTTATTAGCTCCTGTGCCTTTCTTTTGCATTCAAGCAGGTCCTCGCTCATTTGGTCCGTCCACTTCACCTTCGATTTTCTGGACATCTTGTGATGGCTGTATGCTTCGCGGTATTTTCGTCTAGGCTCAAGTCTTATGCCGTGTATTCTGGACCAAAACCCCCAATAAAATCTAATAAGTTCTCCGGTAGGTACATATTGAGGGTTAAACGTTTAAAAAGGATAAAAAGAATAAAATGATGTTAAGAAGTAGCGGAGCAAGCCGTGGCACGTCCGTCCGACTTCAAAACTTCAAAAACATACTTCAAAAAGATTTATTTTTTAATATTAAATTAAAAAAAAAAATAATAGTAATAATAATTGCAAGTTTGAGTTTCGCCGGAATGTTTAAGCAACGCTTGATGTTTTGTCAAGGCCCAATAAGTGACAATTAAGTGTATGTCTGTAGAGGCTGCTCAGTTCTGTGTAAAAATTCAATAAATTCAGCTGTAAATTGTCTGTTGTCGATGACTAAGAGCGCCCGCCGATGCGTGTTTTGTACAGTCAGTAAAACATGACAAATTGGACATCCCCACTTTCGTGTGAAAACGTTCATCGAACTCTAGTTTTTAACTATGTTTAAGGTTGATAAATGTTTGAGAACATGTTAAAAGCTTAGCTGAAAATATGTGAATACAGTAGAAATAATTGGCAAAATTACGATGACGCTTTCTTTAATGAACTCGAATAACGATTTTGATTTTGTTGGTCGAGTTATCAAAACTCCTTGTCTATTTTATTTCTGTAGTGTAAAATTTCACTATGCTAAAGAAACACACATGATGTTAGTAGGCTTTTGGCGTTAGTAGTGGTATGGGCTAGTCCAGTACGAATTTGACAGGTAGTGTGATGCAAATGAAAAAGTATTGTTATGGAAAGGAGTTCTATTGTTTTCTCGAGTTTGACGTATCCATGGTAACCAGAAGCCCCGCCCCCTTTCACGTCATTAATCTCGTTTCCGTGTTGACCGAGTAAAAAGCCTGGTTTCTAAAATAGAGCACACATATTGTAATCAGGATTTTAATACTAAACTTTGCTTTAAAACGAACACAGAGTCTGATATTTCATTTGTCAACTTTTATTGAATAATAACAACATGAACTCCAAAGGGAGAATCGATTACAATTTTAACTTTTTCTTCGCCTGCATGATTCTTTTCACAATCTTTTCAGTCACCGTTTTGTTGCCGGGTAACCTCGTTATGGCCTTGATCATCTTTGTATCTGCTTTCCACTTGTCTTGCAAATTCTTAGCGCGACTGTAATCGATGTCGTGTTGTTTGGCAATCTTGTCCAGTCGGTTGATGCCTAGGTCTCCTCGTTTCAGTCTCTTTGCCAACTTGGTCCCAGGCCCCATGTACTGGTACCCAGGCCAGTGAAATTCAATCCCCGTCTTGCCTAGCAATTTTTGAATGTCAAAACCACGTCCACGTTGGCGATACTTGCGCGTACGGGTCTTAGACCGAGTCATAATCGTGTTTTAGATTTCTTCTCAGTTTCTTTCCTTTGGCCCAGTCTTCCCAACCACTCGTAGGTTTTAAACGTTCGGCCTCGTTTTTACGTTTGCCCTTGCCTTTGCGCTTGTCTTTACCCAGGAGAATGTCAGCCTTTCTTAGGAGCGTTCCCAGATCCGAGTCAGGTGGTGGAATGGGTGTTTTAGCAGCGGGTTGCTTCTTTTTAACACCTGACGTAGACGATGTAGCTTCTTCCTTGATCTTTGGTGTTTTTGTACCTCGAGAAGTGTTCTTAATCAATTGTTTGAACATGGTTTCCAACGGACCCTTCACCAAATCTCCTTCCTCTCCATCTTCCTCTTCACCGACATCAACACTATTGCTCGACAAAGGACCAATTTGTCTGATACGTTTGGTTAAACGACCTCTCTGACGAGCTAGAGGTTTAATTTTCTTGATGGCAATCGAATCTGGAATCGATTTATCACGGAGTATCACGTGACTTTCGGCGGCCAATCGACCCGCTTTGTTCAACAAGGCATTGTCGGTGATTTCTCCTTTGTAATACTGAACCAATTGGTCAAACTCTTTTGTGGGTACCATCATGACCTCTTCTGTCATCCTCGAAATGTTGTTGGAGTAACGTTTCGTAGCAGTCTTGCCAGTAACGAACCTCTTGATGAACCTTTTCTAGTTTCAGTTCCAGGCTATGTTTTGTTTCTTCTACTGTAGAACACTCCTTACACAACAGGATGGTCTCACCTGCTTCGGTCTCGTCGCGGTGTCGTTTGCAAGCTGAACACAGATCCTCGTACTTAAATGCCATATGCTCTTGAAGGAGGGCGTTGTAAGCTCGATGCCAATGTTCCACATCACGTTTCAGGGCGTCTTCTCTTTCGTTGGCTTGTTGTAATAACCTGACCAATTCGCTCAAGGTGTCTTTGGGTTTGGTGTTTAACATCGACATGCTTGGAACACGTCGTTCAAACCTTGCCAGAATCCGCTACCTTTTTGTTTTTGGAGATGTTCTCTTCGCCTCTTGACCGAGTTTCTGCGTTTCCCCACCTCGCGTAGCGTTGTCTTATAGCGATGCAGTTTCGCCATGGTGATTGGGTGAACGGGAATTCTCTTTCGTAATAGATTGAGAACCATTTCGCTTACGGCGTTGATTTGATCTGCATTAGCATGTTCTAACATCTCCTGTCTCCTGTTCCGATTGGCCTCTTGGAGAATAGTTTCCAAGAAAGGGCGTTGTCTGCGCAATCGAATCATACTTCCCAAGGTGCAGGGCGTCTGTTGTAACTGCCTGTGACACCCTTTACACCCATTCTCTTATACCGTTTGTCCTTTCCGAGCTTGTACCCGATCTTGGCTGCATTCTTGAGAACAGTAAACAGTGCACCTCCACGTTGTCTCTTGTTATAGTGATTCACATTGTCTCTGATTCCTTTTGCTGCCTGACCCGCTAATTTCAAAGCCAGCGTAGCAAAGGTAGGTGAGGGTCCCGATAAGAACATACTAGCTCCTTCGGCGATCTTGTCAACCAATCTATGTTTACGTCGTGCCAGTGCTCCACCTCGCTGTTTACTTCTTTTCTTGGTTTTTGGTTTATTTTTCATCGTCGACGTTTACGCGAAGCAACTTCCAAACCTTTTTTCACACCGTAACCAGCTGCACCAGAGATTCCTCCTAGAGCCGCCGCCTTGCCTGCTGCTACTAAAGCTGGAATGAGAGCTGCCAATGGTAACAATCCCCCTTTTTGTGTCCTCCTACGTTTCCTTGGTTTTTTACGAACTGTTCGTTTGCTCTTCATGACACATACTACCACTCACACGTAAGTGCTCCAGCTTTTATCGACGTGGTCGTAGCGAAATCGTTGTTCGTATTCTTGCACGCACTTGTCAGATACTGGGGGTGTGAAATCAGTGATTGTGTCATCCAAGGTTTGCATCTTGATTAAAAATCCCTCAAACTCCTCCATCGGAAGTCCTCGCACGTAGGTTCTCAATTCGATCAATGTTTTGTCGTAAGTGGTGTAGGCAAAGCGACACATGTCGATTTTGAACGAAAACTTTTTGAAATCGTTCCACCCCTTAATCACAGTTCCAGCGGCAGTTAAACAGGCAATCAGGAGACTGTTTTCTAAGACGGATCCTACGACAATGCCTGCTGCCACGATGATCAATGCCAAAGCGTTCAAACAACCGTGGCACCACTTAAAGTGGTAAAACATCTGGCGATGACACCACCACTGACGGTGGTAAAAGGCAAACAACCCATCCAATCGGTACAACAAATCTTTGTTTACCAACTGGGCGCTTTTCTCGGATCCGTTCATTAGAGATACGGTAGTGATTGAATCTTGGGAAGAACTCATCACGATGTCTCGATGAATTTGTGACATCTCATACATCCTTCGTCCTTTAAAAGGTGGCTGAGAATCCTTTGATCGTCCGAACTGCCTGGATGTAAATCCAAGACCATGTATCCGAACGGACGTTCTGTCAAACGTTGAAACGTGTCTTGTAAAACTTGCCATTGGGTGGGAAATGCCTGTAACAGTAAATTTCTCATGCCTAATTGATCTCGTGGATTCTTGAAGGCTACGACATAGTGGGCGTTTCTGGAAATACTCTTGGCATATTTCCCCGGCGGAAACATGTCATAGAGACTGTCCATTGTAATTGACATGTTTCCATTGACTTTTTAACCAGTCTTGCAAAGGCTGTGTTGACTTGTAAGTCTCTAAAGGTAGGGCGTAGCTGTCCATCACCTCGCACACATTCCCACTATGGGTCCAAAGCGCCAGCCAGTGTCGGCCCGGTCTATCATGTGGATCTGTGTTTACAATGTACCCACGAGGTTCTTTCTTGATCGGTCGACGTGGTAATCGATCACAAGCCACCGTCCCGTAAAAGTAAGGTTTCAAAATGGCATCCGCTCTCGCCAAATGATCCAGTTGCACGTTATTCAGAGGTACTCTTTCCATTAGCGTTGGTAAATGTCGTACAACACGGCTTTGTTCTTGTCTATTTCCAAGAGTTTTTCAAACTCTCCGTACAAGATGACTGTGATGTTGTTACCTGGTGCGACACCGAATTTCAGCACAATCTGTAACTCTCCTGACTGCTTGGGGTTCAACACCGGACTGTCCAAACATCCGTTGGCTGCATTGTCAAATACAAA